>NC_138678.1:5262481-5769283 GCF_964273445.1 Streptopelia decaocto | reverse complement strand
AACCCTAACCCTAACCCTAACCCTAACCCTAACCCTAACCCCTAACCCTAACCCTAACCCTAACCCTAACCCTAACCCTAACCCTAACCCTAACCCTAACCCTAACCCTAACCCTAACCCTAACCCTAACCCTAACCCTAACCCTAACCCTAACCCTAACCCTAACCCTAACCCTAACCCTAACCCTAACCCTAACCCTAACCCTAACCCTAACCCTAACCCTAACCCTAACCCTAACCCTAACCCTAACCCTAACCCTAACCCTAACCCTAACCCTAACCCTAACCCTAACCCTAACCCTAACCCTAACCCTAACCCTAACCCTAACCCTAACCCTAACCCTAACCCTAACCCTAACCCTAACCCTAACCCTAACCCTAACCCTAACCCTAACCCTAACCCTAACCCTAACCCTAACCCTAACCCTAACCCTAACCCTAACACCTAACCCTAACCCTAACCCCTAACCCTAACCCTAACCCTAACCCTACCCTAACCCTAACCCTAACCCTAACCCTAACCCTAACCCTAACCCTAACCCTAACCCTAACCCTAACCCTAACCTAACCCTAACCCTAACCCTAACCCTAACCCTAACCCTAACCCTAACCCTAACCCTAACCCTAACCCTAACCCTAACCCTAACCCTAACCCTAACCCTAACCCTAACCCTAACCCTAACCCTAACCCTAACCCTAACCCTAACCCTAACCCTAACCCTAACCCTAACCCTAACCCTAACCTAACCCTAACCCTAACCCTAACCCTAACCCTAACCCTAACCCTAACCCTAACCCTAACCCTAACCCTAACCCTAACCCTAACCCTAACCCTAACCCTAACCCTAACCCTAACCCTAACCCTAACCCTAACCCTAACCCTAACCCTAACCCTAACCCTAACCCTAACCCTAACCCTAACCTAACCCTAACCCTAACCCTAACCCTAACCCTAACCCTAACCCTAACCCTAACCCTAACCCTAACCCTAACCCTAACCCTAACCCTAACCCTAACCCTAACCCTAACCCTAACCTAACCCTAACCCTAACCCTAACCCTAACCCTAACCCTAACCCTAACCCTAACCCTAACCCTAACCCTAACCCTAACCCTAACCCTAACCCTAACCCTAACCCTAACCCTAACCCTAACCCTAACCCTAACCCTAACCCTAACCCTAACCCTAACCCTAACCCTAACCCTAACCCTAACCCTAACCCTAACCCTAACCCTAACCCTAACCCTAACCCTAACCCTAACCCTAACCCTAACCCTAACCCTAACCCTAACCCTAACCCTAACCCTAACCCTAACCCTAACCCTAACCCTAACCCTAACCCTAACCCTAACCCTAACCCTAACCCTAACCCTAACCCTAACCCTAACCCTAACCCTAACCCTAACCCTAACCCTAACCCTAACCCTAACCCTAACCTAACCCTAACCCTAACCCTAACCCTAACCTAACCCTAACCCTAACCCTAACCCTAACCCTAACCCTAACCCTAACCCTAACCCTAACCCTAACCCTAACCCTAACCCTAACCCGACACCCTAACCCTAACCCGACACCCTAACCCGACACCCTAACCCTAACCCTAACCCTAACCCGACACCCTAACCCGACACCCTAACCCGACACCCTAACCCGACACCCTAACCCGACACCCTAACACCCTAACCCGACACCCTAACCCGACACCCTAACCCGACACCCTAACCCGACACCCTAACCCGACACCCTAACCCTAACCCGACACCCTAACCCGACACCCTAACCCGACACCCTAACCCGACACCCTAACCCGACACCCTAACCCGACACCCTAACCCGACACCCTAACCCGACACCCTAACCCGACACCCTAACCCGACACCCTAACCCGACACCCTAACCCGACACCCTAACCCTAATGGCCCTAACCCTAACCCTAACCCTAACCCGACACCCTAACCCGACACCCTAACCCGACACCCTAACCCGAC
The DNA here is from genome assembly GCF_964273445.1 of Streptopelia decaocto. Taxonomy (NCBI): domain Eukaryota; kingdom Metazoa; phylum Chordata; class Aves; order Columbiformes; family Columbidae; genus Streptopelia; species Streptopelia decaocto. The sequence continues at coordinate 5,767,296 of NC_138678.1, read as the reverse complement.
ACCCTAACCCGACACCCTAACCCGACACCCTAACCCGACACCCTAACCCGACACCCTAACCCGACACCCTAACCCGACACCCTAACCCGACACCCTAACCCGACACCCTAACCCGACACCCTAACCCGACACCCTAACCCGACACCCTAACCCGACACCCTAACCCGACACCCTAACCCTAACCCGACACCCTAACCCGACACCCTAACCCGACACCCTAACCCGACACCCTAACCCGACACCCTAACCCGACACCCTAACCCGACACCCTAACCCGACACCCTAACCCGACACCCTAACCCGACACCCTAACCCGACACCCTAACCCGACACCCTAACCCGACACCCTAACCCGACACCCTAACCCGACACCCTAACCCGACACCCTAACCCGACACCCTAACCCGACACCCTAACCCGACACCCTAACCCGACACCCTAACCCGACACCCTAACCCGACACCCTAACCCTAACCCGACACCCTAACCCGACACCCTAACCCGACACCCTAACCCGACACCCTAACCCTAACCCTAACCCTAACCCTAACCCTAACCCTAACCCGACACCCTAACCCTAACCCGACACCCTAACCCTAACCCGACACCCTAACCCGACACCCTAACCCGACACCCTAACCCTAACCCGACACCCTAACCCGACACCCTAACCCTAACCCGACACCCTAACCCGACACCCTAACCTGACACCGTAACTTTCACCTGATACTGTAACTTGATGCTGTAATGCTACACCCTATTCGTAACCGTCAGTCGTCATGTGATAGTGTTCTTTGATATTGTCAGTGCAGATCTTCAGCAGAGACTGTAACCTGACTTTGTTATGTTAAGTGTGATTTGATTTTGGCAGTGGAGATTGTAAGTTGACTTTGTAAGTATTGTTTGATATTGTAGTGCTATAGTGTAGTTGTAAGTGTGTTGATGTTGCTGTTGTTTTTATTTTTTGTGTTTGTGTAGGTGTCCTGGTGGTTTGTTATTGTTGTTTTTGTTGTGCAATGAGTGTGTTTGGTGTTTGTTTCTGTTTTGTGCTCTTGATGTTTTGATTGTTGTTGCATATTTGATTGTTAGTTTTTGCTTTTTATTTGGTGGTGTGTGTTGATATTTTTTAAGTTGTATGATTTTGTGTCTGTATGTCTTGTTTGTGTAGTTGTGAAGTTTGTTGTTATTGCAATTGTAGTTGTAGTTTAATGTTTGTTTTGATGGAGTTGGTTTTTTTGGTTTTCTGTGTCTTTTTCTTTGTCTTGTTTTATTTTTGTATGTTGTTGGAATTTTGGTTGTTGTCATGTTTTGTTATGATTTTTTTTACATGTTGCTAATTTGCATATGTGGGGTCTTCTTGTGCATTTGTTGATATTTTTGTGTTAATTGTGTTGTGTGTAGTTATGTGTGCATTTGTGTTGGAATGGTGTGTGTGTGTTGAGGGAAAAAAATTTTTTGCCTAATTTGCATATTTAATGAGCTCATTTGCATAATTAGTTTTTAATTTGCATGGCCAGGGGAGTAGTCCCTAATTAATGTTGTGGTTTGTTGTGTTGATTAATTAGGGAGTACTCCCCTGGCCATGCAAATGTTTTTTTGTGGGGGCCCATATGGTGTTTGTATATTTGTGTATAAAAAAAGAATAAAAATAATAAGTCTGGTGCAGCAGTAGGGCTTTGGATGCTCAAGGGGAGTACTTGATTTCTTTATTCTTTTTTTTTTCCTCCCCTTGAGCATCCAAAGCCCTACTGCTGCATGTGAAAAAAACAATAACTTTTGCTTAGTTTTAATAAAACCCAACTACCTGCCATCCAAAACAAACTCTACCATAACAGCACACTCAACCACATTCAACATGAACTGTCACTCCACTCAAAGTCCAGGACACACACACAACACAAAGTCCAGCATGCACACCAGACAGAGACAGAGACAAAGTCCAGCATGCACACCAGACAGAGACAGAGACAAAGTCCAGCACACACACACACCAGACAGAGACAGAGACAAAGTCCAGCACACACACACACCAGACAGAGACAGAGACAAAGTCCAGCATGCACACAAGACAGAGACAGAGACAAAGTCCAGCACACACACACACCAGACAGAGACAAAGTCCAGCACGCACACAAGACAGAGACAGAGACAAAGTCCAGCACGCACACAAGACAGAGACAGAGACAAAGTCCAGCACACACACACACCAGACAGAGACAGAGACAAAGTCCAGCACACACACACACCAGACAGAGACAAAGTCCAGCACGCACACAAGACAGAGACAGAGACAAAGTCCAGCATGCACACAAGACAGAGACAGAGACAAAGTCCAGCACACACACACACCAGACAGAGACAAAGTGCAGCACACACACCAGACAGAGACAAAGTCCAGCACACACACAAGACAGAGACAGAGACAAAGTCCAGCACGCACACAAGACAGAGACAGAGACAAAGTCCAGCATGCACACAAGACAGAGACAGAGACAAAGTCCAGCACACACACACACACCAGACAGAGACAAAGTCCAGCACGCACACACACCAGACAGAGACAAAGTGCAGCATGCACACCAGACAGAGACAAAGTCCAGCACACACACAAGACAGAGACAGAGACAAAGTCCAGCATGCACACAAGACAGAGACAGAGACAAAGTCCAGCACACACACACACCAGACAGAGACAGAGACAAAGTCCAGCATGCACACAAGACAGAGACAGAGACAAAGTCCAGCACACACACACACCAGACAGAGACAAAGTCCAGCACACACACACACCAGACAGAGACAAAGTGCAGCACGCACACGAGACAGAGACAAAGTCCAGCATTCAAACAGAACACAAGGTCCAGCATGCACACAACACAGAGACAAAGACAAAGTCCTGGACACACACACAACACCAACAAAGTCCAGCACACACAGACAAAGTCCAGCACACACACAAGACACAGACAAAGTCCAGCACACACACAAGACACAGACAAAGTCCAGCACACACACACACACAACACAGACAAAGACAAAGTCCAGCACACACTCACCTGCACGATCCGCACGCTCTCAAACTTGGGTACGTGCACCAAACATCCAGCTGTCGCTCCACTCAAACCGAAAAAAAGACGCCGGACGACAAAAAGGTATGTCTGCTTTATTAGCTTTGTGGTGGCCCTTAGGTAGGACCTACCTCTTCAAACCAAACATTACAACATCTTAACCAACTATTTATTTAATCTAAGCCAACAGATTACAAACATGCTTACTTTACACTGTTCCATGGTCACAGTTTCCATAACCTGAAAAACTCCTCCTTATTACAGCTTTTAAACATAATGTATCACAATGCATAAGGCGACAGAGAACGCAATCACTTCAGGTGCGTGGCCATTACAGCGTTTCTCGCCCGAGGGCAAACCTTAAACAGACTCTCGGTTCCCGCGTGCGTTTCACCGCGCGGCGGAACCGACTCCTCACCCTTACGGCTCTTTTACGTCGTTTCATCGTAACTGACGGCCCAAATATCAAACACGCACCTTTACTACATATTGGAGGTATTACAATGATTACACATTTGAGGTAGTACAATTATAACAACACAGAAAATCCAACTCATCTTTCTCACATCCCATTACAGAGGATAACATGCTCCTATCACAACCCTGTCCCTGTCCTCAGCCATTTACTCACCCTGCTCCTGGGCCGATCAAAAGCACCTTCCTGGGACCTTTCCCTAAACGGGCCTCCTGACGAGGACCGACCGTGGCCGCGATCCGGAACGGGCATCGCCAGAAAGGCTGTTCCTGGGAGCCTCGATGATAACCCTGCCTCTGAAACCACCGTCCCAGACTGACCTGAATCTGAACATTGTCAGGTAACGTGACCGCACCGAGCAGTGTGGACCTAGGATAGAACAGGCTCCTGAGGGCAGTGGACAGACACATGGGTAGGGAATCCCCTGGCTGGGGTTTTTGTAATCTATTTCAATTTTTCTTTTTTTTTTCCTTTTCAGGTAAATTAAAAAAACCTACAACCCAAAAACACAATCATACCATATCACACAGCCAAACCGCACCGCTCGCTCGGATACCAAACCCACCGTGTGCTCGCTCTGCAGCCATTCTCCCAGCTCGTACCCTCGCCCCGTGTCTGCGTCGCCCCTCGGGAACGCCGTTCCCGGGAGCCTCTAAACGCTCCCTGCCTGCCAAAACCCCGGCCTGACGGCCGCCCGCGTCCAAACCTTGGCGACAAACGTCGCCTCACAGAGCGGCCGGGACCAGGGGAAAAAAAACCCAGCTGGGGGAAAAAAAAAAAATCCCCCAGCTGGGGTTTTTTTATTCTATTTTAAATTGAGCTGAAAGGGAAAAACCATTAACCTGCAAAGAAACAAATACAGGACCAAAACACAATCATTCCAACTCACACAGCTAACCACACTGCTCCTACGCCTACCGACACCACCGCACGCTCACACCGCAGCCGTTCTCTGCCATTCTCCCCGTGCGCCGTGACCCCTTCTCCCCGTGGCCCCTCGGGAACGCCGTTCCCGGGAGCCTCAAAAATGACCCTGCCTGCCAAAACCCCGGCCCGACGGGCGCCCGCATCCGAACCTTGGCGACGAACGTCGCCTCGCGGAGCGGCCGGGACCGGGGAAAAAAAAACCCAGCCAGGGGAAAAAAAAAAAATCCCCCAGCTGGGGTTTTTTTATTCTATTTTAAAGTTTAAATTGAGCTGAAACGAAAAAAACATTAACCTGCAATGACAAAAACCCACAACCCCAAAACACAATCGTACCAGATCACACAGCCAAACCGCACCACTCACTCAGACACCTAACCCACCACATGCTCTCCCGGTGGCCATTCTCCCAGCTCGTGCCCTCGCCCTGCGTCTGCGTCGCCCCTCGGGAACACCGTTCCCAGGAGCCTCTAAACGCTCCCTGCCTGCCAAAACCCCGGCCCGACAGGCGCCCGTGTCCGAACCTTGGCGACGAACGTCGCCTCACGGAGCGGCCGGGACCGGGGAAAAAAAAAACCCAGCCGGGGGAAAAAAAAAAAATCCCCCGGCTGGGGTTTTTTTATTCTATTTTAAAGTTTAAATTGAGCTGAAAGGGAAAAACCATTAACCTGCCAGAACAAATAACTACAACCCCAAAACACAATATTACCACATCACACAACATTAACACACCACTCATTCGCCTACCGACACCACCGCACACATTCTCTGCCCTTCTCCCCCTGGGCCTTCACCCCGTCTCCGCGTCGCCCCTCGGAAACGCCATTCCTGGCGCCCTCAAACTCGCCCCGCCCAGCTAAACCCCGGTCCCGGCCAGACACGAGTCCGTATATTGGGGATTAATGTCGCCTCGTGGAGCCGCCAGGACCGGGGGAAAAAACCTGGACGGGGGGGTAAAACCCTCCAGCTGGGGCTTTTTCTATTCTTTACCTTTGGAATTTACCTGAAAAGGAAAAAAATTTGAACGTCCAAGGAAAAAAAACGTAAAACCCCGAGCTACATTCGCTCGAGGTTTCACGCTATCCCAACGTGCTGCGCGTCATCTACCGCACCGACCCTTTTAAGTACCTGCCTCGAGCTAATTGTCAGGAAAGGAAAACAGTTTGCACTTAATTCCCTTGCCATCCTTCATATAGTTCTTGACCACGGTGACCTATTCTTCCACGGCTTCCCAATCGTGACGTCGTGGAATGTGATGGTGAGGGACGCTATTGCTTGCTAAGTGGACAAAATATGCCAAACAAAATCGGCTGGAACTTCATTCAGATTGATTTCTACATGGACGGGAGATGCCAAAGGCTACAGGGAGGCCTTTCCGTTGAGTCGTGAGGTTCGAATGGACCCCCTTGCTTTCTAAACTCCTCCAAGAGGGGAGTCTAGGTGCGGCTGGATCCAAACTTAGCCCCGCGCCGGATCTACGGTTTGGCTCCCGGACTCGCAGGGGACAGGGGAAACACCTAAGATATTATATTTACATACAGCCAAAGGATTGTACGTGTACACCTCATTCCTTATATCGCTCAGCCTGAACTTCAAAATTGCATCGCTCTACACCTCGACGTCCCTACCTCCCTTCCAGGGGCGTGGGGACGGGTGGGTTGGGGTCTAAATCCTTGATCTATTGGGGCAAACTCAGGCAAAAACCGTGTAAATAACTAACCAAACAGAACAGTACGGCGGAAAGGCTGACTGGAGCTGCTGCTTCTGCTTAAGTCCCAGCCAAGCATAGAAATCCCTGGGTATTGATACCCTTACAAACTATTCACCCACCCCTCTACACTGTGATTCGGGCCAATAGCAATAGCTGAGTCTGTGGTCTTCTTGCTTCTCGGTGGATCCTTTGCGCTGACCTCGGACCGGACTTGGCTCCGCGCAGCTGTAGATTTTGTTTATGGTCCGTAGGAGCTTCCTTCCAGCCTTGACTGTGGCGTTTTCACTGAAAGAAGCCTATTTCTTCAAAAAGGTGTAAAGCAGGCCTTATCTCACGAGTGTTGATCAGAGTCTGTAGCTGCTTTGGTTACCATCAAAAAAGGCTATAACTGAGTGTTACATAGCCTAACAAAATGCCTTTTTATAAGTAAGTGACCCAATTTGACAATGTGATCACCTGCAAAGGAAAGGAAAAAAAAAGATGTCATTAAAACACGCTTCATCACTGAAAAAACAGCACACTACAGAAAACACTAGTGAACAATGTTCTTAGTAACAACTGCAAAACACCACTGAAAGGACTATCGACTCCCCTGCCCACAGCTACTCCATCCCACGTGACTGCACAACCTCTGCCTACGCAATTTAACACGTCAGCAGATTAACTGGGGACTCCCAGACCTCCGCCCACCCGCCCCTGACTCCACATGTCCGGGCAGAGCAGCTCCAGCCAAATGCGCACGTGCGCAGACAGACGCTCCACAGCATGTTATGGACCACACGATGGCAACGGCACTGACAACTCCCAACGATGAGAACGACTCCAAACCAGACACACATTGATCAAAATAACCTGCGGGGAGGCACTGGTGCGGCAAGGAGCCTCCACTGCGACCCCAGAAAACAAAGGAGCTGAAAGTCAGGGCCCCTTATGAGACGGCGGCGCTGGCGCAAACACACACAGAGACGGCGGCGCTGGCGCAAACACACACAGAGACGGCGGCGCTGGCGCAAACACACACAGAGACGGCGGCGCTGGCGCAAACACACACAGAGACGGCGGCGCTGGCGCAAACACACACAGAGACGGCGGAACGGCTTAAAAACTTCAAGATGCTGGGAAGAAGTGCCAGTCCCTGAGACTGGATGGGTAGAGAGCAGAGCTGCCGACGCAGCCCTCAACAACACCAACTGACCAGAAACATCCAAAACACAATGACCTGCCACGCTTTCAGCTGCTGATATGGGAAAACCAGCACCCAATTGGCGCTACGCCAATCAGCACCGGCATTCCAGATCCCGGGACGGCACCCGAGACGCCTTTCATGTCCCTCGAACGCAACAAGACCCCAGGATCATCTGAGAGGCGCAAGGCAGGCTTCCCGAACTACACCACAACGCAGACACAGGCTGGAGCTGCCCTGCCCGGCACACGCTGGCATCACACTGGAAAGGTCCCCGGGCTCTTCACCTGCCCAAAGGGGACTGTTCCTGGATAGCCCTTGCCCCGAACAGAACTTTACCCCCCTCCCTGCGGTTCCCAGCCCCTTCCCAGCACCCGTGCCTCCACTTAGCTTTCAGAGGGCCAAGAGACCGAATCCATCTTCAACGGATGAAAACGCCACGTGCGCTGACGGGGATATTCCAGCATCGCCGGGTTCCTCCTGAACATCTACAGCAACACGAGAAAACACAACCTCACTAAGCAGAGAGAGCACACAGTATAAAGGCACAAGGCACATCTTCCCACTGACAACACGCAATGACCCACCTGCTTACGGCGCACGGCTCGCCTCCTGCGTCGCCCCTTCTGTGCCAGGTTGTCTCTCCACACCTGAAATCAAGGTATTCAACAAGTCACCCAGATGATCATCAACAGCTTGACCATCCCACAGGTCTGCTTTCTGTTTAGGAATCCCACCAGAAGCTCTAATTGAGTCTCTAAAACACTGCGGAAGGGACAGTCCGCTCCCCTGCCCACAGCTACTCCATCCCAGATGACTGCACCACCTTGGCCTGCGCAGTTTAACACGTCAACAGATCAACCGTGCACCCCTAGAGCTCCGTCCACCCACCCCTGACTCCACGCCTCCGGGCAGAGCAGCTCCAGCCAAAGGTGCACGTGCGCACACAGACACACCTCAGAACGTTATAGACAACACATCAACAGCACCAAAAACGCTCTATAACAACAACGACTCCAAACCAGAGACTGCATCGATCAAAAGAACCTGCAGGGAGGCAGCGGTGAGGCGAGGAGCCTCTACTGCAACCCCAGAAAAAAATAAGAGCCGAACATCACGGCTTCTTATGAGACGGCGGCGCTGGCGCAAACACACAGAGACGGCGGCAAGACTAAGAACTTCTTCCCAGCATCTTGAAGTGCCAGTCCCTTAGACTGGATGGGTAGAGAGCAGAGCTGCTGATGATGCAGCCCAGAACAACACCATAAATCACAACTGACCGGAAACATCCGAAATGCAAACACCATCCACACTTTTGGCTGATGACACAAGAATCCAGGACCCAATTGGCACCAAGCCAATTGGCACTGGCATCCAGATCCTGGGATGGCACCCGAGATGCACGTTGTGCCCCTTGAGCACAACGAGACCCCAGGATCGTCTGACAGGCGCAAGGCAGGCTTCCCGAACTACACAACGCAGACACAGGCTGGAGCTGCCCTGCCCGGCACACGCTGGCGTCGCTCTGTAAAGTTCCCTGGTCCCTTAACCTGCCCAAAGGGGACTGTTCCTGGACGGCCCTTTCCCTTACCAGAACTTTACCCCCATCCCTGCAGTTCCCAGCCCCTTCCCAGCACCCGTGCCTCCACTTAGCTTTCAGAGGGCCAAGAGACCGAATCCATCTTCAACGGATGAAAACGCCACGTGTGCTAACGGGGATCTTCCTGCATCGCCGGGTTCCACTTCAATGTCTACAGGAACACCTAGGAAACAGAGAAACGACCAAGCTCAGCGAGAGCCACACGGCACAGCTTCCCTCTGGTGCCACACAACGACCCACCTGCTTATGGCGCACGGCTCGCCTCCTCCGTCGCTCTTCCGGGCCAAGTCGTCCCTCTGCACCTGAAATCAAGGTATTCAACAAGTCACCCAGATGATCATCAACAGCTTGACCATCCCACAGGTCTGCTTTCTGTTTAGGAATCCCACCAGAAGCTCTAATTGAGTCTCTAAAACACTGCGGAAGGGACAGTCCGCTCCCCTGCCCACAGCTACTCCATCCCAGATGACTGCACCACCTTGGCCTGCGCAGTTTAACACGTCCACAGATCAACCGTGCACCCCTAGAGCTCCGTCCACCCAACCCGGACTCCATGCCTCCGGGCAGAGCAGCTCCAGCCAAAGGCGCACGTGCGCAGACAGACGCACCTCAGAACATGATCGACAACACATCAACAGCACCAAAAACGCTCTATAACAACAACGACTCTTAAACCAGAGACTGCATCGATCAAAAGAACCTGCAGGGAGGCAGCGGTGAGGCGAGGAGTCTCTACTGCAACCCCAGAAAAAAATAAGAGCCGAACATCACGGCCCCTTATGAGACGGCGGCGCTGGCGCAAACACACAGAGACGGCGGCGCTGGCGCAAACACACAGAGACGGCGGCGCTGGCGCAAACACACAGAGACGGCGGCGCTGGCGCAAACACACAGAGACGGCGGCGCTGGCGCAAACACACAGAGACGGCGGCGCTGGCGCAAACACACAGAGACGGCGGCGCTGGCGCAAACACACGAGGCTGCTGCAAGACTAAGAACTTCTTCCCAGCATCTTGAAGTGCCAGTCCCTTAGACTGGATGGGTAGAGAGCAGAGCTGCTGATGATGCAGCCCAGAACAACACCATAAATCACAACTGACCGGAAACATCCGAAATGCAAACACCATCCACACTTTTGGCTGATGACACAAGAATCCAGGACCCAATTGGCACCAAGCCAATTGGCACTGGCATCCAGATCCCGGGATGGCACCCGAGATGCACGTTGTGCCCCTTGAGCACAACGAGACCCCAGGATCGTCTGACAGGCGCAAGGCAGGCTTCCCGAACTACACAACGCAGACACAGGCTGGAGCTGCCCTGCCCGGCACACGCTGGCGTCGCACTGTGAAATTCCCTGGTCCCTTAACCTGCCCAAAGGGGACTGTTCCTGGACGGCCCTTTCCCTTACCAGAACTTTACCCCCATCCCTGCAGTTCCCAGCCCCTTCCCAGCCCCCCAGCCTCCACTTAGCTTTCAGAGGGCCAAGAGACCGAATCCATCTTCAACGGATGAAAACGCCACGTGCGCTGACTGGGATCTTCCAGCATCGCCGGGTTCCTCTTCAGCGTCTGCAGGAACACCTAGGAAACAGAGAAACAACCAAGCTCAGCGAGAGCCACACGGCACAGCTTCCCTCTGGCGCCACGCACCGACCCACCTGCTTATGGCGCGCGGCTCGCCTCCTCCGTCGCTCTTCCGGGCCAAGTCGTCCCTCTGCACCTGAAATCAAGGTATTCAACAAGTCACCCAGATGATCATCAACAGCTTGACCATCCCACAGGTCTGCTTTCTGTTTAGGAATCCCACCAGAAGCTCTAATTGAGTCTCTAAAATACTGTGGAAGGGACAGTCCGCTCCCCTGCCCACAGCTACTCCATCCCAGATGACTGCATCACCTTGGCCTGCGCAGTTTAACACGTCAACAGATCAACCGTGCACCCCTAGAGCTCCGTCCACCCACCCCGGACTCCACGCCTCCGGGCAGAGCAGCTCCCAGCCAAAGGCGCACGTGCGCAGACAGACGCACCTCAGAACGTTATAGACAACACATCAACAGCACCAAAAATGCTCTATAACAACAACGACTCCAAACCAGACTGCATCGATCAAAAGAACCTGCAGGGAGGCAGCGGTGAGGCGAGGAGTCTCTACCGCAACCCCAGAAAAAAATAAGAGCCGAACATCACAGCCCCTTATGAGACGGCGGCGCTGGCGCAAACACACAGAGACGGCGGCGCTGGCGCAAACACACAGAGACGGCGGCGCTGGCGCAAACACACAGAGACGGCGGCGCTGGCGCAAACACACGAGGCTGCTGCAAGACTAAGAACTTCTTCCCAGCATCTTGAAGTGCCAGTCCCTTAGACTGGATAGGTAGAGAGCAGAGCTGCTGATGATGCAGCCCAGAACAACACCATAAATCACAACTGACCGGAAACATCCGAAATGCAAACACCATCCACACTTTTGGCTGATGACACAAGAATCCAGGACCCAATTGGCACCAAGCCAATTGGCACTGGCATCCAGATCCCGGGATGGCACCCGAGATGCACGTTGTGCCCCTTGAGCACAACGAGACCCCAGGATCGTCTGACAGGCGCAAGGCAGGCTTCCCGAACTACACAACGCAGACACAGGCTGGAGCTGCCCTGCCCGGCACACGCTGGCGTCGCACTGTGAAATTCCCTGGTCCCTTAACCTGCCCAAAGGGGACTGTTCCTGGACGGCCCTTTCCCTTACCAGAACTTTACCCCCATCCCTGCAGTTCCCAGCCCCTTCCCAGCCCCCCAGCCTCCACTTAGCTTTCAGAGGGCCAAGAGACCGAATCCATCTTCAACGGATGAAAACGCCACGTGCGCTGACTGGGATCTTCCAGCATCGCCGGGTTCCTCTTCAGCGTCTGCAGGAACACCTAGGAAACAGAGAAACAACCAAGCTCAGCGAGAGCCACACGGCACAGCTTCCCTCTGGCGCCACGCACCGACCCACCTGCTTATGGCGCGCGGCTCGCCTCCTCCGTCGCTCTTCCGGGCCAAGTCGTCCCTCTGCACCTGAAATCAAGGTATTCAACAAGTCACCCAGATGATCATCAACAGCTTGACCATCCCACAGGTCTGCTTTCTGTTTAGGTATCCCACCAGAAGCTCTAATTGAGTCTCTAAAACACTGCGGAAGGGACAGTCCGCTCCCCTGCCCACAGCTACTCCATCCCAGATGACTGCATCACCTTGGCCTGCGCAGTTTAACACGTCAACAGATCAACCGTGCACCCCTAGAGCTCCGTCCACCCACCCCGGACTCCACGCCTCCGGGCAGAGCAGCTCCCAGCCAAAGGTGCACGTGCGCAGACAGACGCACCTCAGAACGTTATAGACAACACATCAACAGCACCAAAAATGCTCTATAACAACAACGACTCCAAACCAGACTGCATCGATCAAAAGAACCTGCAGGGAGGCAGCGGTGAGGCGAGGAGTCTCTACCGCAACCCCAGAAAAAAATAAGAGCCGAACATCACAGCCCCTTATGAGACGGCGGCGCTGGCGCAAACACACAGAGACGGCGGCGCTGGCGCAAACACACAGAGACGGCGGCGCTGGCGCAAACACACAGAGACGGCGGCGCTGGCGCAAACACACGAGGCTGCTGCAAGACTAAGAACTTCTTCCCAGCATCTTGAAGTGCCAGTCCCTTAGACTGGATGGGTAGAGAGCAGAGCTGCTGATGATGCAGCCCAGAACAACACCATAAATCACAACTGACCGGAAACATCCGAAATGCAAACACCATCCACACTTTTGGCTGATGACACAAGAATCCAGGACCCAATTGGCACCAAGCCAATTGGCACTGGCATCCAGATCCCGGGATGGCACCCGAGATGCACGTTGTGCCCCTTGAGCACAACGAGACCCCAGGATCGTCTGACAGGCGCAAGGCAGGCTTCCCGAACTACACAACGCAGACACAGGCTGGAGCTGCCCTGCCCGGCACACGCTGGCGTCGCACTGTGAAATTCCCTGGTCCCTTAACCTGCCCAAAGGGGACTGTTCCTGGACGGCCCTTTCCCTTACCAGAACTTTACCCCCATCCCTGCAGTTCCCAGCCCGTTCCCAGCCCCCCAGCCTCCACTTAGCTTTCAGAGGGCCAAGAGACCGAATCCATCTTCAACGGATGAAAACGCCACGTGCGCTGACTGGGATCTTCCAGCATCGCCGGGTTCCTCTTCAGCGTCTGCAGGAACACCTAGGAAACAGAGAAACAACCAAGCTCAGCGAGAGCCACACGGCACAGCTTCCCTCTGGCGCCACGCACCGACCCACCTGCTTATGGCGCGCGGCTCGCCTCCTCCGTCGCTCTTCCGGGCCAAGTCGTCCCTCTGCACCTGAAATCAAGGTATTCAACAAGTCACCCAGATGATCATCAACAGCTTGACCATCCCACAGGTCTGCTTTCTGTTTAGGAATCCCACCAGAAGCTCTAATTGAGTCTCTAAAACACTGCGGAAGGGACAGTCCGCTCCCCTGCCCACAGCTACTCCATCCCAGATGACTGCACCACCTTGGCCTGCGCAGTTTAACACGTCAACAGATCAACCGTGCACCCCTAGAGCTCCGTCCACCCACCCCTGACTCCACGCCTCCGGGCAGAGCAGCTCCAAGCCAAAGGCGCACGTGCGCAGACAGACGCACCTCAGAACGTTATAGACAACACATCAACAGCACCAAAAACGCTCTATAACAACAACGACTCCAAACCAGAGACTGCATCGATCAAAAGAACCTGCAGGGAGGCAGCGGTGAGGCGAGGAGTCTCTACTGCAACTCCAGAAAAAAATAAGAGCCGAACGGCACGGCCCGTTATGAGACGGCGGCGCTGGCGCAAACACACAGAGACGGCGGCGCTGGCGCAAACACACAGAGAGGGTGCAAATACAAGAAGCTGCTGCAAGACTTAAAACCTTCAAGATGCTGGGAAGAAGTGCCAGTCCCTTAGACTGGATGGGTAGAGAGCAGAGCTGCTGATGATGCAGCCCAGAACTACACCGTAAAACACAACTGACCGAAAATGTTCAAGATGCAAGAACCGTGCACCCTTTCGGCTGCCGATACAAGAAAACCAGCAGCCGATTGGCGCTACGCCGATCGGCACCGGCTTTCCAGACCCCGGGATGGCGCTTGAAATGACTTTCGTGCCCCTGGAGCGCAATGATACCCCAGGATCGTCTGACGGGCACGAGGCGGCTTCCCGAACTACGCGACAACGGACGCGGGCTGGAGCTGCCCTGCCCGGCACACGCTGCCATGGCACCGTAAAGGTCCCTGACCCCCTTTATCTGCCCAAAGGGGACTGCTCCTGGACTGCCCTTTTCTGTCTGAGAACTTTAAACCCTCCCTGCAATTCCCAGCCCCTTCCCAGCCCTCGTGCCTCCACTTAACTTTCAGAGGGCCAAGGGACCGAATCCATCTTCAACAGAGGAAAACGCGATGTGGGCTAACGGGGATCTTCCTGCAGTTGTCGCTTTCTCCATCATCACCTACAATAAGGAAAGCAAGGACATATGTACATTAGGCACCAACATAATATTTATCGGTAGTAGCCTACGAGTCATTGCTCACCTTGGCTGAGTTCCGGGAGGTACATTTGAATGACCTACCAGGGGCTGCTGCACGCTGCAAAGGTTCTGGAAACAAAACACTCTGCTAGGAGAAGAGATTATATTAACAGCTATTAATACAGCAATACAAACCAAAAAACAACACTCCATCTTCATCGTAGTCAGGAACTACTGGAAAATGCAAAGCCCCTGGAACTGAATCAACAAATGAAACATAATGACAAACAACCTTTCTACTACAGCTGCTACTGAACCTTTGCTGCGCCCGAAGCTCTTCCCTCAAACGGACACCTCCGCTTCTCCTAAGACGTCTGCCCACGTAGCTGAAATGGCTCAAAAGCTGCCGACTGCCAAAGGAGCGGCAGAGGACCTGCACCGGAGCCGTCCTGGAAAGGAATGAGCTCCCTACCCGGGGACTGGGGCTCAAATACCCTGAGCCCCACCCACCCCTGCCCACAAACCCCTCGGAAAGGGGAGGGATCAATCACCCCAGGCCCTGCCCACCACCCTTATCAAATTACCTGGAATCTCACTTGAAGTGACAGCACCTGCACTTTATTACTGCTATTGCATCTACAATGAGACTCAGTATGGATGTCAACTTCGGTTTTCTAGGGAGCACATAGAAAGGAGATACAATAACCAATGCTCCATCTTCATCATGGTCAGGAACTACTGGAAAATGCAAAGCCCCTAGAACTGAATCAACAAATGAAACATAATGACAAACAACCTTTCTACTACAGCTGCTACTGAACCTTTGCTGCGCCCGAAGCTCTTCCCTCAAACGGACACCTCCGCTTCTCCTGAGACGTCTGCCCACGTAGCTGAAATGGCTCAAAAGCTGCTGACTGCTGAAGGAGCAACAGAGAACCTGCACCAAAGCCATCCTGGAGCAGAGTGAGCTCCCTACCCGGGGACTAGGGCTCAAATACCCTGAGCCCCGCCCACCCCTTCCCACAATCCCCTGGAAAGGGGAGGGATCAATCACCCCAGGCCCCGCCCACCACCCTTATCAAATCACCTGGACCCTCACTGGAAATGACAGCACCTGCACTCCTGTCGGGCTCTGTCAGCCACTGTTGGTTTTTGTGAAGCCCTGTCGAGACGTCTTGGGGTCTGTCAGGCTCTATCAGGCTTTGATGGGCTCTGTAGGGCTCTGTCGAGACCTCTTGGGGTCTGTCAGGCTCTATCAGGCTGCGATGGGCTCTGTAGGGCTCTGTCGAGACCTCTTGGGGTCTGTCAGGCTCTATCAGGCTGCGATGGGCTCTGTAGGGCTCTGTCGAGACCTCTTGGGGTCAGTCAGGCTCTATCAGGCTGCGATGGGCTCTGTAGGGCTCTGTTGAGACCTGTTGGGCTCTGCTGAGCCCTGTCAAGATTTCTCAGGCTCTGTTGAGGCCCCCAGGGCTCGGTCATACACATTGAGGCTCTATCAGGAACTGACAAGATTTGTCAGGCCCTGACGGGTCCTGTTGGGCTCTGTCAAGCTTTGTCAGGCTCTGTGAGGATCCGCCAAACTCTCTCGGGCCCTGTCGGGCTTTGTCAGGCAGTGTTGAGACCTGTCAGACTTTCTCAAGCTCTCAGGCCCTGCCTGGCTCTGTTGGTCCTTCCTGAGCTTTGTCTGCCCCTGTCATGCTCTGTCAGGTACACGGCTCAGCAGGGGCGGGGAAGGAGTTGTAGGTCTGTAGGCCACACCCCCTGCAGGGAGCCCACCAATAGGGGTGGAAGTGTGGGTCAAGGGGGAGGAGCCCAGCTGGGAGGGTGGGGTGCTTGGAAAGGGGGTGGGGCCTGGTTGGGGCACACCCCTCCAGGAAGGCACATTGGGGAGAGCTTGGGAGGGGGGTGGGGTTGGCAGTGGCCACGCCCACACTTTCAGCCCCACCCTCAACCCTAAACCCCACCCCCAAATTCCTCACTGGAAATGGAACAAACCACATGCTTAAGGTTTTTTACATTATTTAATTTTATTGGGTGAAAATTGGCCCCAAAACCAGGTTAAAAATCCCCCAGCATGGCCCTGGGGGAGCAATGTCAGGATGACAGCGGCACAGCGCTGCCCTTTTCCAAGATGGCCATCGGGGTAAACAGAGTCACAGGTCCCACCACCCACCTTGGGCCCCACCCCAAAATGGCCACCCTAGGCAGGCCCCGCCCACCTCAGCCCCACCCTTCCAGCACAGCCATGGCAGCCATGGCCCCGCCCACCAGCAGGGACACAGCAGCCGAGATGGCCACCCATCAGGGCAGCCATCTTGTTCCCATGGGCAGGGTGCAGGGCCACAGGGGCAGCCAGTGGGAGCAGCCAATACAGCCGGGAGCTGCTGCCTGAGCACGGCCCAGATGAACAGCCCGTCTGGCAGTGCCAGCAGGGGTGCCAGCCCCCCCCAGCCATCTTGGATTCCAAGCAGGGTGGAGCCCAGCAGCCACGCTGCCCTCATTTTCTGTTGTGCACAGGGCCCCGTGCAGCATCGCAACCCAGGACATCTGGTGGGGTGACAGGACCCAGGAATGTGGATCTATGCGCAGAACCCAGTAGCTGTGGGGTGCTACATATCAATGGGGCAGAGTGCTGGAACTATATGGTGCTGCAAAGCAGTGCTGTGGATGTACAGGGCAGACTGGATGTGTGGGGCACTGTGGGGCACTGCTGTGGGTCTATGGGGCAGGGTGCAGGAGCTACAGTGTGCTGTGGGGCAGCATTGCTGGCCTATGGGCTAGTGTGAACAAGCTACGGTGTTTTCTGGGACAGTGCTGTTGATCTATAAGGCAGAAGAACTGTGGGGTGCTGTGGGGTTATACTGTAGGTCTATAGGGCAGAGTAAACAAGATACAGGGTGCTGTGGGTGATGTATGGGGCAGAGTGGAGACATAGGGTGCTGTAGAGCAGTGCTGTCCATTTATGGGGCAGAGTAAAAGCAGCTATGGGGTGCAGTGACTCTATAGGGCAGAAGGGCTATGGGCTGCTGTGGGTCACTGTGTGGGTCACTTACTCATAGAGGGTTCAGCCTCTTCAGGGGTGTTTCACCTGACAACAATCCCATTGACCCCACAGCCCCCCTGACCCCCACACCCGCCCCATAGACCCTTGTGACCCACCCATAGTGGGCAGTGCAGGCGTGGTCAGGAGGGAGGGGTGGTCAGGTGGACAGAGGTGTTGGGTGCTGTGGGGCAGCATGTTGCACCAACGGGGCAGAATGCAGCACCTACACGCTGCTGTGGGACAGCTCTCTGGGTCTAAGGGGCAGAGTCAAGTCCTATGGGGTCCTGTGGGGCAGCACTGTGGGTCTATGGAGCAGAGTAGAGTCACTATGGGGTGCTGGGGGGCACTGCTTTGGATGTATGGGGCAAATTACAAGAGCTATGTGGTGCTGTGGGGCAGTACTGGGCATCTTTAGGGCAGAGAGCAGGAGCCATGGGGTGCTGGGGGGGCACTGCTGTGCATGTATGGGGCAGAGTACAGGAGCTATATGGTGCTGTGGGGCAGTACTGGGCATCTATAGGGCAGACTGCAAGAGCCATGGGGTGCTGGGGGGCACTACTGTGGATGTACGGGGCAGAGTACAGGAGCTATATGGTGCTAGGGGGCAGTACTGGGGATCTTTAGGGCAGAGTGCAGGAGCCATGGGGTGCTGGGGGGCACTACTGTGGGTGCATGGGGCAGAGTACAGGAGCTATATGGTGCTGTGGGGCAGTACTGGGCACCTATGGGGCAGAGTGCAAGAGCCATGATGTGCTGGGGGGCACTACTGTGGATGTATGGGGCAGAGTACAGGAGCTATATGGTGCTGTGGGGCACTACTGGGCATCTATCGGGCAGAGTACAGGAGCCATGGGGTGCTGGGGGGCACTACTGGACATCTATGGGGCAGAGTACAGGAGCTATATGGTGCTGGGGGGCACTACTGGGCATCTATAGGGCAGAGTGCAGGAGCCATGGTGTGCTGGGAGGCACTACTGTGGATGTATGGGGCAGAGTACAGGAGCTATATGGTGCTAGAGGGCAGTACTGGGCACCTATAGGGCAGAGTACAGGAGCTATATGGTGCTCTGCGGCAGTACTGGGCATCTACAGGGCAGAGCACAGGAGCCACAGGGTGCTGGGTGGCACTACTGTGGATGTATGGGGCAGAGTACAGGAGCTATATGGTGCTGGGGGGCACTGCTGTGGATGTATGGGGCAGAGTACAGGATCTATATGTTGCTGGGGGGCAGTACTGGGCATCTATAGGGCAGAGTGCAGGAGCCATGGGGTGCTGGGGGGCACTACTGTGGATGTATAGGGCAGAGTACAGGAGCTATATGGTGCTGGGGGGCAGTACTGGGCATCTATAGGGCAGAGTGCAGGAGCCATGGGGTGCTGGGGGGCACTACTATGGATGTATAGGGCAGAGTACAGGAGCTATATGGTGCTGGGGGGCACTACTGGGCATCTATAAGGCAGAGTGCAGGAGCCATGGGGTGCTGGGGGGCACTACTGTGGATGTATGGGGCAGAGTACAGGAGCTATATGGTACTGGGGGGCAGTACTGTGGATGTATGGGGCGGAGCACAGGAGCTATATGGTCCTGGGGGGCACTACTGTGGATGTATGGGGCAGAGTACAGGAGCTATATGGTGCTAGAGGGCAGTACTGGGCATCTATAGGGCAGAGTACAGGAGCTATATGGTGCTGGGGGGGCACTGCTGTGGATGTATGGGGCAGAGTACAGGAGCTATATGGTGCTCTGCGGCAGTACTGGGCATCTACAGGGCAGAGCACAGGAGCCACGGGGTGCTGGGAGGCACTACTGTGGATGTATGGGGCAGAGTACAGGATCTATATGTTGCTGGGGGGCAGTACTGGGCATCTATAGGGCAGAGTACAGGAGCCATGGGGTGCTGGGGGGCACTACTGTGGATGTATAGGGCAGAGTACAGGAGCTATATGGTGCTGGGGGGCACTACTGGGCATCTATAGGGCAGAGTGCAGGAGCCATGGGGTGCTGGGGGGCACTACTGTGGATGTATGGGGCAGAGTACAGGAGCTATATGGTACTGGGGGGCAGCACTGTGGATGTATGGGGCAGAGCACAGGAGCTATATGGTCCTGGGGGGCACTACTGTGGATGTATGGGGCAGAGTACAGGAGCTATATGGTGCTGGGGGGCACTGCTGTGGATGTATGGGGCAGAGTACAGGATCTATATGTTGCTGGGGGGCAGTACTGGGCATCTATAGGGCAGAGTGCAGGAGCCATGGGGTGCTGGGGGGCACTACTGTGGATGTATAGGGCAGAGTACAGGAGCTATATGGTGCTGGGGGGCACTACTGGGCATCTATAGGGCAGAGTGCAGGAGCCATGGGGTGCTGGGGGGCACTACTATGGATGTATAGGGCAGAGTACAGGAGCTATATGGTGCTGGGGGGCACTACTGGGCATCTATAGGGCAGAGTGCAGGAGCCATGGGGTGCTGGGAGGCACTACTGTGGATGTATAGGGCAGAGTACAGGGGCTATATGGTACTGGGGGGCAGCACTGTGGATGTATGGGGCGGAGCACAGGAGCTATATGGTCCTGGGGGGCACTACTGTGGATGTATGGGGCAGAGTACAGGAGCTATATGGTGCTGGGGGGCAGTACTGGGCATCTATAGGGCAGAGTACAGGAACTATATGGTGCTGGGGGGCAGTACTGGGCATCTATAGGGCAGAGTGCAGGAGCCATGGGGTGCTGGGGGGCACTACTGTGGATGTATAGGGCAGAGTACAGGAGCTATATGGTGCTGGGGGGCAGTACTGGGCATCTATAGGGCAGAGTACAGGAACTATATGGTGCTGGGGGGCAGTACTGGGCATCTATAGGGCAGACTACAGGAGCTATATGTTGCTGGGGGGCACTACTGGGCATCTATAGGGCAGAGTGCAGGAGCCATCGGGTGCTGGGGGGCACTACTGTGGATGTATAGGGCAGAGTACAGGGGCTATATGGTGCTGTGGTGCACTACTGTGGATGTATGGGGCAGAGTACAGGAGCTATATGGTGCTGTGGGGCAGTACTGGGCATCTATGGGGCAGAGTGCAGGAGCTATATGGTGCTGGGGGGCACTACTGGGCATCTATAGGGCAGAGTGCAGGAGCCATGGGGTGCTGGGGGGCACTACTGTGGATGTATGGGGCAGAGTATAGGAGCTATATGGTGCTGGGGGGCAGTGTTGTGGATCTATAGGGCAGAATGGAGGTGCTATGGAGCACTGTGGGTCACTGTGGGTCAGCGTGTGGTTCACTCACCTGCAGGGCGTTCAGGCTCTTCAGGGGTGTTTCACCCCACAACAGCCCCGTTGACCTCACAGCCGCCCTGACCCCCACACCGCCCCATAGACCCTTGTGATCCCCCCTCCCGTCCCCGCCATGGTGTGCAGTGGAGGCGCAGTCAGCCGGAGTTGGGGGGTGCAGTCAGCCGGAGTTGGGGGGGGGCGCAGTCAGCCGGAGCTGGGGGGCGCAGTCAGCCGGAGTTGGGGGGGGCGCGGTCAGCCGGAGCTGGGGGGCGCAGGCAGCCGGAGCTGGGGGGCGCAGGCAGCCGGAGTTGGGGGGCGCAGGCAGCCAGAGTTGGGGGGCGCAGGCAGCCAGAGTTGGGGGGGGCGCAGGCAGCCGGAGTTGGGGGGCGCAGTCAGCCGGAGTTGGGGGGCGCAGGCAGCCGGAGCTGGGGGGCGCAGCCAGCCGGAGTTGGGCGGGGCGCGGTCAGCCGGAGCTGGGGGGCGCAGGCAGCCGGAGCTGGGGGGCGCAGGCAGCCGGAGTTGGGGGGGGCGCAGGCAGCCGGAGCTGGGGGGCGCAGGCAGCCGGAGTTGGGGGGCGCAGTCAGCCGGAGTTGCGGGGCGCAGCCAGCCGGAGGGGGGCGGCCAGGCTGCCTTCGCTGTTCTCTGAGCAGGAGCTGCAGTGGGAAAGGGAAGGAAAGGGCCGTTATTTGTGTCACAGTCCTGGGAAACAGCCCCGAATCCCCCGCTTCAGTATTAACCCAGTGAGCAAATTAACTGCCAAAAAAATGGATCTTAAAAGCTTCTTTGAGCACAAATTATCCTAAAAACAGCCCCAAAATGAAGTAAATTGAATTTGAGACCAAGCAGCCTTAAAAATCTCAAAAACCCGCCCAAATATGGTCCCTCACAGCTTTATATGATAAGATATCTATGTAAAAATAGATTAGATACATTACATAGTAATTATATATTAATATAGATATTAATATTATATAATGAATATCATTATTATTACAATATTAAGTTATATATTATTATATTATGCCATTATATATTAATTATAAATTACATTAAGTAATATCATTGAATATTAGTTGATCAGTTAATTATATCAGATTATATATTATATATATTTCTGCTATTCATCATATTATATCTTATTGTAGTATATTACTATACGGATTTTATCTATACATTTAATATTAATATATTATTTAATAAATTAAATAATAAATTAACATTAATTAAAATTAAATTAAAATCCATAACTAAATGTAAAAATCCCATGTAACCAATGCAGCGGGTTCACCTTCCTCTCCTCGAGACAGCGCGCGGGGCGGAGCCAGCGGGAGGCTTTCCCGCCAGACGGCACCGGCCAATCAGCGAGCGGCTCCTCGGCCCCTCAGCGTGGGGGGAGAACGGGACGGGGAGACAAAATGGCGGCGGGTTAAAAAGCCGAATTTGTTCCCGCTTAAATATTAATTCAGTAAATTATCAATAAATAGATTTTTAAAGCTTTTTTTGGGGCGCAAATCAGCACCAGATCTGGGACCCCCCCAGACACGTTCAATAAAGTGAATTCAGCCCTAAAACCCCCAAAAAGCAACGAAATGCCCTCCCGACTTTAAATACAATAATTTACACACTGATTTCAACAACTATTTAAATTATTTTAACAATTAATAATTTAAACAATTAAGCGGCTTTAGGAGCCTCCGAACCGCCCAAAATGCTCAAAAAAACCCTCATAAAACCTCAAAAAGCCCCGTTTAAATATAATAATTTAAATTAATAAGCGGTTAAAAGAA
This sequence comes from Streptopelia decaocto, assembly GCF_964273445.1. Classification (NCBI taxonomy): domain Eukaryota; kingdom Metazoa; phylum Chordata; class Aves; order Columbiformes; family Columbidae; genus Streptopelia; species Streptopelia decaocto. The sequence goes on along the minus strand of NC_138678.1, from coordinate 5,744,671 downwards.
AAAAAAGCATTTGGACTCGCAACCCTGGAAACAGCCCCAAATCCCCCCGGGCTCTAAACATCAATCTACTGCAGAAATTCTGATCACGAGTGGATTCAAAAAGCTTTAAAGTCGCGAATCGGCCGCTCGGGCTCCAAACGCGTTAAACGAACCTTTAAAAGCCGATGGAGCCCAACGGCCCGAGCGGCTCCGCAGCTCTGAACGATGAAACAATTCACCGTCTGCAGGAGCCGCGAACCCCGAACCAGCTCAGCGAAATTAAACCGCAAAAAGCCCCGTTAAACACAATAATTCAAATAAATAAGGGCTCTAAAACCCTGATTTGGACTCAAAATCCCGGGGAAAAGCCCCAAATCTTCCCGAGCTTTGAACTTTAATTCACCCGATAAACCGCTAATAAACAGATTTTAAAGGCGCCTTTTGGCACAAATCGGGACCCAAAATACCCAAAAATTACGTAAAAGAACTTTTAAAAGCCGAATTCGACCCAAACCAGCCGCGATTCCTGAGAAAAGCCCCGAACCGGCTCCGCTTTCAACACAACGATTCAAACCGTTAAAGCGGCTCCGGGAGCCTTAACCGCCCCCCCCCCCCCCCCCAACACAAACCCGCGGCTTTAAAACCCCAATTCCGATCAAAACCCCCAACCCCACCCCAGCCCGCCGCTCGCTCATTAACCCGCCGAGCCCCAATTAACACCCGCACGGTAATTACCGCCCTAGCCCGCCCCGTTACCCGATTCCGGCCGCTCTCGGGTTTCCCGCCGCGGGGGGGGGGGGGGGGGGGGGTGCTCAGCCGGTTCCTCAGCGCTCAGGAGCTCGCGCAGCCGCTGCCGCCTCCACGTGTCTGGTCCTGCGCGGGCTCTGCGCCGCCCCCTTTATCACCTCGTTGTCCCGCCCAGTCCCGCCCCCCGCCCGCCCTCCGGCCATGGGCGAGCGGCGCCCTCAGCCGCGCTGCCCAATCAGCGCTCCGTTGCTGTGGGCGAACGTCGGCGGAAAACGACGACCAATCAGCGCCTTCTCTACCTCAGGAGCGCTAGCGAATCAGCGCCGGTTACTGGGAGCGCGAAATTTGGCAGAAAGGCAGTGACCAATCAGTGCCTTCCTCCCCTCAGCCACACGATGACCAATCAGCGCCTTTCTCTCACCCCCTCTGAGAACCCCACGTGGGGATGAGCCAATGGACGACTCCCGTGGCTGACACCGTCAGCCAATCAGCGAGCGCCTCCTCCCTCCCTCGGTATAAAAGAGCGAATGCGAACAGAAGAGGGAGACAAGATGGCGGAAGAGGAGACGTCATGGTTGCGTGCGGCGGCGATTGAGGAGGAAGGAGGACAGTCGGGGCTGAGCGGAAAACCGGCGGCTCCTTCGGCCACGGCGGCTCCTCCGGCAGCGACAGCAGCAGCGATCGGGGATGTGGGGGGACGGAACAGCGGCGGCTTCTCCGGCCGCGGCAGCAGCAGCGATCGGGGATGTGGGGGGGGGGCGAAAAAGCGGCGGCTTCTCCGGCCGCGGCAGCAGCAGCGATCGGGGATGTGGGGGGACGGAACAGCGGCGGCTTCTCCGGCCGCGGCAGCAGCAGCGATCGGGGGATGTGGGGGCGGGAACCGGCGGCTTCTCCGGCCGCGGCCAGGACGTGGCTTCACGGGCACTGGGGGCGCGAGCCCGCGCGCTGCGGGGCTGCGGGCGGGTGCGGGGCCGGGGGCTCCGGGGGTCCCGAGCGGCGGCCGTGGGGCGGGAGGGGCGGCTGTGGCGATAACCTGCGGGGCACTTAGGTGGCTGCTGTGGGGGGCTCCTCAGAGGCGAGTCTGGAGCTTATGGGGCAGGAACGGGGCTGCTGTAGCGGTACCTGTGGGGCAGCCATAGGGCTGCTATGGAGTTACTTTGGGGTCACCGGGGGGGGGGGGGGTGGCAGCAGCGCGCGCAGCTGAGTGTGGCCCCACCCACGCGGGCGGGGTCAGTGCTGAGGGGCGGGACTGGGAGGACACGCCCATTGGGAGGTCCCCCTGGGGAAAGTGGGCAGGGGGTGGAGCCTCCTTGTGTCATGCCCCCATAGGAGGAGCCTCTTGGGGTAGGGAGAGGGCACGCCCGAAGGGGGCGTAGCTTAGGAAGGGAGGGGTGGAGCGGAGGTAAGGGTGGGCTCTGTACAGCACGTGCTCTGAGGGGCGTGGCTTAGGAGGGGCTGAGTATGGGGGCGGGGCTTTGATACATCATGCTGCTGTGGGGTGGGCGCGATGAAAGGGGAGGGGTCTGTTAGGGACACGCCCCTCGGGGAGGGCACAGACTGGCAGGGGTGGAGCTTTGATGGGGTGGAGTTGGGGGTGTGGCTTGTCAGACCACGCCCCTGGAGGGAGAGGCCAGACTGGACAGCACACTGAAAAAATTAAAATTACCTGTTGTTAACCACATCGAGTTTGCTGTCTTTTATTTTAACTCAGAGGTAATTAATACCAGTCATGTTTTTGCACAACCCCAGAAAAGCTGTGGTTAAATTCAGACTGTCATAACTCACTGTTTTCTGATTTTATTTTACATCTAAATAAACAGCCACTATTTAGTGGTTCCTTTTTACTTCTCTTTAAAAAAAAAATAACGTTTTGACTCCGTTTGGTTCTGAGCTTTGTTGCCTCCAATCTCATGGCTCTGTTATAATTTAAATACTAAACACTCCCCATTACTTTCCAATGCTGTTTAAAATCTAAAGCTTCCTTACTTTGTTTCCTATGCAGTCATTCGTGCCTGCAGTTTATTTCATAACGGTTGTGCAAATGGAGCTACCAATGACTCCACATTAGTTTTCTGCCTTTACCATTTCAAAGGAATTCCAAACAATGTGGTTTTTAAACTGGGATTCAGATTGGGAATAACTGCTGCCTAGTTCACCAAGAAGTAATAGCTGAAATTAAATTTAGTTATTGCTCACGCCTAAATAATTTCATTTATTTACACTCTAACATTTTTATCATTACATTACTACCAGGTGGATTAACTAGCACACATTATTTTTTATTATAGATATAAACTAGAGGTTTTTTCTCTACAGGTATTACTTCCAATTAGTGCTCCAGTATTTATATTCCACTCTTTTAAATTTTACTACATCAATTGGGGATAATTACTGTCTGCAGAGTTTTGAGTAACAGCTAGAGTAGATGACAGGCATTATTTACTCCCAAAAACTCTTCTGGTTACTCTTATTTATGTTTTAATTCTCAATGTCTTACAGTAAGTAAGTAGTTACAATCATAAAACACCAGGGCCTTGGAATTTCCAGGAAAACCCACCGCAGCGCCTCAACGTGTCCAGAGATCGTCGGTGCCGGCTCCGCCAACAGTGAGTTTAAAAACTCCCTGTTTCTTTCGGTGGCATTTTTGATGTTATTTTTGTTGGGGGTTGGGGGACATGCTGGGGTGTTTTTCGTTAAGGAAACTGCTGTTTCAGCCTGCAAGTGAAAACAAACCACACGCACAAGGCTGGACACGGTCGAAGAAGTCCCAGCTCGTCCGGCAGTCGCTGACAGCGCGTCCGTTCAGCCGTCTGCCCACCCTGACGCGCTCGCCCCCAGACGGACCGGCTGGACACACACACGTGTGCTGGGGAACTCGCACCAGCGCCGCGTTCTGGGGAGGAGTGAAGGACAAACCAGAAATAAATCCTGCAAGAATCCGTCTCTAAAACACTGCAGATCAACAATGACAGTTGTAAGTCACAGAGACTCCTCATTTTCTCTCTGACTCTCACAACAGTAACAAGTAAGTCCCGAAGGATGGAAAACACCAGGATAGGCTAAAAACAACAGCAAAGGTAGGTAAAAGAAGGTAAATGGGGGCTCTCAGGGGCCCAAAAGACAAGCTCAGCTGTCCTGAGAGGAGCAGATGGGAATCAGAGGAGTTCTGAGGGGATCGTGGTGGGGGGCCGTCCTGGTTTTCGTAAAAAACAAGCTTCTCTTTTAGTGAATTTGCCTGTCAGCCGTGCGCTGCAGTACCCGAGTTTCGCCACAGGGCGGCAGCACTGAGGCACGCGGCGGCACCGCATTGGGCGCGGCCGGTGCAGCACCGCGCTTTGTCCACAGGACGGCGACACTGAGACCCGCCGCAGCACAAATCTCATTTGTGCATCATTTCTGTCCCCCCTGAACTCCTGGGTCCCCCCCTGGTACTCCTGAACGCCTGGGTCCCCCACTTCTGAACGCCTGGGTCCCCCACTTCTGAACGCCTGGGTCCTCCCACTTCTGAACGCCTGGGTCCTCCCTCCTGAACTCCTGGGTTCCCCCCCTGGGTTCCCCCCTCCTGAACTCCTGGGTTCCCCCCCTCCTGAACTCCTGGGTTCCCCCCCCGCCCTGAACGCCTGGCGCCCCCCCGACCTCCTGGGTCCCCCCCCCCCCCCCCCGACCTCCTGGGTCCCCCCCCCCCCCCCCGACCTCCTGGGTCCCCCCCCCCCCCCCCGACCTCCTGGGTCCCCCCCCCCCCCCCCCCGACCTCCTGGGTCCCCCCCCCCCCCCCCCGACCTCCTGGGTCCCCCCCCCCCCCCCCCGACCTCCTGGGTCCCCCCCCCCCCCCCCCGACCTCCTGGGTCCCCCCCCCCCCCCCCCCGACCTCCTGGGTCCCCCCCCCCCCGCCCGACCTCCTGGGTCCCCCCCCCCCGCCCGACCTCCTGGGTCCCCCCGCCCTGAACTCCTGGGGGAAAAAAACATGCCCCTCGCAGTGGGAGGCTGTCCTGGTTTTGTTACAACACAAGTTTCTCTTTTAGTGAATTTGCCTGTCAGCTAAAGCTTCATATTAGCTGCATTTTCCTGGAGAACCAGATACATGTTGTGGTAAACAGAGCAATGGAATGCTAACTTGTTGCTAAGGTCAGATTCACATCTTGCAAGAGGGGCAACAAGAAACAGGTGACCGAGAAACTGACCGACTGTGTATAACATCCCATTCACGTGAATACTTCATATAAAAGTGGGAGATCGTGAGGATCTTGTCCTCTTTGCCCTTTTTCGTCCCTTCTGCTTATGGCGACATTAGGCAAGTAAGCTTGTGATGGGTCCAGAGGCAAAGGGACGTGTCCTGAGGAGAACAAATCGAAAGGTTCTTACCTCTGAGAAGTTGTCCTGGACTTTGGTTCCACCAGCAGCCGTCCTGTGGTCCCGGTACAGCCTGGGGATCCCTGACCCGCACCACCGCAACCTTTAACGGGACACTGGGCCGTTCTAGAGCCTGAATGACAAACGGCAAGTATTTCTCTAGGACAGCTTTGATGGGGGATTGTTCTGTTTTCCCTGTAGCGGACAGGGAGAAATTTCTATTCCCCACAGTGCCACTGAACACCCTGCCCCTGATTCTTCAGGCATTTTGGGGCTGTGAGCCCCCATCTCTCGCTGGCCTGCTCCTCCGGTAACATCATCGTCACCCCCTGAGTCCCCCCATTGATTCACTCCAAAAAAAAAAGGTAGAAAAGGAAAACAGCCCCAGCGGGCAGCTCATTACTTTAAAATGCCATTTCCATACGTACATACCAGAGCCACCTCCAGAGAAATCCCTGGGGCGCGCCGAGAACGTCCTCGACTCCGCGCCGCCCTTGCTGCCGAGAAGATGACAAACTCGGCTGCGGCTGCAACCTGGTCGGCCAGAGAGGCAGAGGGTGTAGAAACCTAGACCTGATCCTCTTGCTAGGAGTGGGGACTTACTGTTCCCAACTTAGCCTGGCCAACCCCTGTACCAAATGCTATGAGCGCGTGAGAATAGGACGACTGATACAGGATGTTCTCGGTTATCACACTCATGTTAATTCTGGGTGTTATGACAGAACAAAATTGGAAAAATGTGAAATCTAAGGGCAGAAGTTATGGGTAGCAACTCACCTAGGGAAAGGTGGACTCGGTGTGGGCTCTGTCTCCTGCCCTAGGGGAGAACAGAGTATCTGTTTTACACAAGCTGCTATGTGCGGCTGTTCAGATGGAGGGGAGTGCAAGATCAGTATAAGGAGGAGTTAGTTAAGAGTGCCACTCAGGAATTGAAAAGAAGGCATCAGAAACAGAAATTGGTACTGAAAAATAGCGATTGGTATGAAGAAATAAGGAAAAGAGACAAGGGATTACAATTACCAACAGTAGGGAAAAGCCTGTTTATAGATCTTATGGAAAAGATAGCTCGGAAATTAAATGTCACATCATGCTGGATATGTGGGGGGTCTCCAACGGCAGAACGGTGGCCTTGGAGAGGAGAGAGTGTAAGCCCAGAAGGATTACTGGTACGGAACAGAACTCACGTAACTCGAGAAAAAAGACCAGGAGGATGGGTATTAAGTCACTTAATAATAGGGCAGATATGCCTATCAAGGGATGATGGTAAACTGGATTTTACTGAATACGCTGGACAAACCCCTTGTAAGTCAGTGTTACGGGCAAATTCATCAAATACCTCTATTCCTCCCACTCGGTGGCCAGGTCCACCTAATGGATATTGGTCTCGAAATTGTAGCCTGGGAAATGAAACGATATGCTGGAAGAATCGAAGCAAAGCAAACCCCTTGGAGGAAATGGGGGAATTAAGGAGATCTTGGCAGATTCCTGGCTCTACCGATGTCAACGAACCATGGAAAGCCCCCGATGGATTATTTTGGATATGTGGGAACAGAGCTTAGAATGAGTTAATGCCTAAATGGAGAGGGTCTTGTACAATAGGGATGATTCAACCAGCATTTTTCCTTTTACCAAAGGAAAAAGGGAGTCATCTGGGGAAACCTCTGTATGAAACTTTAAACAGGGAGAAGAGGGGTTTAATAAATGTCCCCATAGGAGGAACGCAAACTTGGAAAGATGATGAATGGCCTGCTGTCCTGGTTTTGCTAAAAACAAGTTTCTCTTTCAGTGAATTTTGCCTGTCAGCTAAAGCCTTCATATTAACTGCATTTTCCTGGAGAACCAGACCCATGTTTTGGTAAACCTAGCAATGGAATGCAAACATATTGATAAGCATGGATGGACATCTCGCGAGAGGGGCGATGAGAAACAAGTGACCAAGAAACTGACCAACTGTGTATAACATTCCATTCACGTGAATACTTCATATAAAAGTGGGAGATCACGAGGATCTTTTCCCTTTTTCCTTATGGCCGACCTTAGGAGAGGATCTGGCTGGTCGTCCCTGAGAACTGAGGCCTAGTGAGAGACTGAATCCAGCTCCGCTTGGTTGCAGAGTCTAATCCAGGACTTTGGTGGCCGGCTCTGCAGTTGCTGAGACTTTCAAGACTGGTTTTGTATATTTTGTATTATTTTCTCTATTCTTATTAGTAGCATTAGTAAAATATCTTTAATTTTTCCAACTCTCTTCTCTCTGTCCTTCTTTCCCTCCCGATCGCCTGTCCTTAGTGGGAAGGGGGGAGAGGGAGGGGCAAAACGGGGGAAGTGGGGAGGAGAGGAGGTTAACAATACATCTGCCAGGGTTTTATTGTCACCCCGCAATCTTAACCCTCGACAGATAATTGGCGCCCAACGTGGGGCACGAGAAAGGGGTAAATGTGAAGATTTTTGGCTTTTCTGCTGCTCTGACGTACCTTTCAGTTTTCTTGGCACGGTGCCAACTCATAGAGTTGTGATACTCGCGTGTCTGTTTGCTTCAGACATTATTTAGTGGTATTAAGGCAAAGTGAATTACATTGATTTAAAGATGTTATGGCATAAGTTGTATCAGTTGTTTTCTACATTGTGCTCACTGATTCCATATCTGTGTTGGGCTTTCTTTTTAAATCGGAGTATTCATTATATAACAACAAGGAACTGGACAATGATTATGATGATACTGTGTGGTTTGTCACTGGTTTATTTCATTATACTGCAGCCGCTAATTAATTTCTACTCGCTTCTGCTTTACCTTGAAAAGCCTCCAGGAGAGATTAAAGAGCAGAACGGCTCTGTGTTTGCTAATTGGTCAAGCGAATCTTTAGAAAGGCTGACTAACAATACTTTCGTTTTTTCGCTAGGAGAGTTCGCAAATGTTTTAGAGAATTTTGAGTATCCTTGGAGTTTTGATAGAACTGTGATGGTATTATCTGGTTTGCTGAATGTGTGTCAGTTTGTGCTTCTGTTAAGAGAAATGGCATTCAACAGGAGGTTTGCGTCTCTTTGTTGTCCTGAGATTTGCGGTGCGTCTTCGGAAGCTTTAGCAAAAAGCTCTCCTAGCCGCTCGAGAAAGAGCAAAACAGCAAAAACGGCTGCAGCCACTTCCCAGGCTGAAGGTACAACTCCTACGCAGAGTTTCTCTGCCGCTACTGATAACGTTACTTCTCCAGCCTCACAGGCTAAGGCAGCCCCCCCTTCTTCACACACTGGGCACTGTTGCTGCTGTAACCACAGTAACCACTGTGACAGTCATTCAGACTCTGGAAATGAATCAAATGATGGTAAACCCATATCAGCATCAGTTGCCGGTTGTAAGAAAGTCACTAGAAAGACTACCCGTGCAGCAGATGATGGCACAGGGCCAACATCAACCCAAGGGCCATCATCATCAGGACAGGGAGGAGATGAAGTGACCACTACTCGGTCCTTTTCTCCAGGTGAGCTGAGAGATCTGCGAAAAGACTTTAGTCGTCGTGAAGGAGAGAATATTTTAACCTGGTTGCTCCGATGCTGGGACAATGGGGCAGGAACAATTGAATTGGAAGGTGGTGAAGCCAGGCAGCTGGGATCTCTGTCAAGAGATTCCACCATTGATAGGGCAATTTCAAGAGAGTCTAATGCCACTACTCTCTGGGCCCGACTCCTGGCAGCTATGAAAGTAAGATTTCCCTACAAGGAAGATTGTATATCCAAGTTAGGGAAATGGAATACTATGGAGAAAGGTATTCAGTTCCTGAGAGAATTAGCTGTGCGAGAGATCATTTATTTTGAACCAAACAGCCAAGAGGGGACAGACCCAGATAGAATCAATTGTACACGACCTCTGTGGCGCAGATTTGTACAAAGTGCACCACCTGCATATGCTAAGTCATTGGCAGGAATGGTCTGGTCATCACGAGGTATACAAGATATTACTGAAGTGATTGAGCAGCTCCGGAACTTTGAGGACAGCCTTGCTGGTTCTCTACGGGCTTGTGTCTCTGCTGTAGAGAAACTGTGTGAAAAATCTGATGATCGGTTTGAAAAGCTGTTGCAAGAAATCAAAGAACTCAGAGAAGACACATACCATTCACGACCTGCACAAACCTATGTTTCAGCTGTTAGGAAAAGGCGTTTCCAGTCTCGAGAGAGAGGACAGAGGCAGCCCACAAAAAGAGGTTCACTGTGGTTCTTCCTACATGAGCAGGGAGAAAACATGAATAAGTGGCATGGAAGACCTACCTCAGAACTTCAGGAACGAGTACGTGAGATCAAAGGAAAAACTCCTAGGAAGGTGGCTGCTCCAGTTTACAAAAGGAGCAGAAGAGATTCTGATGCTCTTGAAGGAACCTCTAATTCACACCCAGAGACTGTGCAAAACAGAAATTAGAGGTGCCCTGCCTCCAACCAGGTGGAGGAAAGGGATAACAGAGTTTATTGGACTGTACAAATACGATGGCCTGGTACAACACACCCCCAGGAGTACAAAGCTTTAGTGGACACTGGTGCTCAGTGCACAATAATTCCTTCTAATTATAAAGGAACGCAATCCATCAATATTTTTGGAGTGACTGGGGGATCCCAGGAACTGACTGTTGTAGAGGCTGAAGTGAGCCTAACTGGAAAAAACTGGCAAAAGCATCCTATTGTGACTGGTCCAGATGCTCCGTGCATCCTTGGCATAGACTACCTCAAGAGAGGGTATTTTAAGGACCCAAAAGGGTATAGGTGGGCATTTGGTATAGCAGCTGTGGACACTGAGAAAATTGAACAGCTGTCTGATTTGTCTGGTCTTTCAGATGATCCTTCTGTTGTAGGACTGCTGATGGTTGACGATCAGCAGGTGCCAATTGCTACCACGACGGTGCATCGCCGGCAATATCGCACCAATCGAGACTCTTTGATTCCTATCCAGAAGTTGATCCGTCAATTGGAAAGCCAGGGTGTGATCAGTAAGACTCGCTCACCTTTTAACAGCCCAATCTGGCCAGTGCGTAAGTCTAGTGACGAGTGGAGACTAACTGTGGACTATCGTGGCCTGAATGAAGTTACGCCACCACTGAGTGCTGCTGTGCCTGACATGCTAGAACTGCAATTTGAACTGGAGTCAAAGGCAGCTAAGTGGTATGCTACAATTGACATTGCTAATGCATTTTTCTCTATTCCTGTAGCAGCAGAGTGCAGGCCGCAGTTTGCTTTCACCTGGAGAGGCATCCAGTACACGTGGAATCGCTTGCCCCAGGGGTGGAAACACAGTCCTACCATCTGCCATGGACTGATCCAGACCACATTGGAGCAAGGTAAAGCTCCAGAACACCTGCAATATATTGATGACATCATTGTATGGGGCGACACAGCGAAAGAAGTCTTCGAGAAAGGTGAGAGAATAATTCAGATTCTTTTGGATGCTGGTTTTGCCATAAAACGAAGCAAGGTCAAGGGACCTGCACGAGAGATCCAGTTTTTAGGAATAAAATGGCAAGATGGCCGTCGTCAGATCCCAATGGATGTGATCAACAAAATTGCAGCAATGTCTCCACCTACTAATAAAAAGGAGACACAGACTTTCTTGGGTGTTGTAGGTTTTTGGAGAATGCATATTCCTGACTACAGCCACATTGTGAGCCCTCTCTATCAAGTGACTCGTAAAAAGAACCAATTTGAGTGGGGCCCGGAACAACGACAAGCCTTTGAACAAATTAAGCGTGAGATAACTCATGCGGTGGCCCTTGGACCAGTTCGGACTGGACTAGATGTTAAAAATGTGCTCTACACCGCAGCCGGAGATAATGGACTTACCTGGAGCCTCTGGCAGAAAGCACCAGGAGAAACCCGAGGTCGACCCTTAGGTTTTTGGAGTCGAGGATACAAAGGATCTGAGGCCAACTATACTCCAACTGAAAAAGAGATACTAGCAGCATATGAAGGAGTCCGAGCTGCTTCAGAAGTGATCGGTACTGAAGCACAGCTCCTCCTGGCACCTCGACTGCCGGTGCTGAGCTGGATGTTCAAAGGGACGGTTCCCTCTCCACATCATGCAACCGAAGTTACGTGGAGTAAATGGATTGCATTGATCACGCAACGAGCTCGAATTGGAAGTCCCAATCGCCCAGGGATCTTAGAAGTGATTACAGACTGGCCAGAAAGCAAAGACTTTGGGATGTCTCCAGATGAGGAGGAAGTAAAACGTGCTGAAGAAGCACCACCGTATAATTCTCTTTCAGAGACTGATAAGCAGTATGCACTGTTCACAGATGGATCCTGTCGTCTTGTAGGAAAACATCGAAGGTGGAAAGCTGCTGTGTGGAGTCCCACACGACAAGTTACAGAAGCCACTGAAGGACAAGGTGAATCGAGTCAGTTTGCAGAAGTGAAAGCCATCCAGCTGGCTTTGGACATTGCTGAACAAGAGAAGTGGCCAATACTTTATCTCTATACTGACTCATGGATGGTAGCAAATGCCTTGTGGGGGTGGCTACAGCAATGGAAGAAAAGCAACTGGCAGCGTAGAGGTAAACCCATTTGGGCTGCCACACTGTGGCAAGACATTGCTGCTCGGCTAGAGAGCCTGCCTGTGAAAGTTCGGCATGTAGATGCTCATGTGCCTAAAAGTCGAGCCACCGAGGAACATCTAAACAACCAACAAGCGGATCAAGCTGCTAAGATTAGGGTAGCTGAGGTGGACTTGGACTGGCAACATAAAGGTGAACTTTTCCTAGCTCGGTGGGCCCATGATGCTTCAGGGCATCAAGGTAGAGATGCAACATATAAATGGGCTCGCGATCGAGGGGTGGATTTAACTATGGACACTATTTCACAGGTTATTCATGAATGTGAAACTTGCGCCGAAATCAAACAAGCGAAACGGTTAAAGCCTGTATGGTATGGGGGGCGATGGTTAAAGTATAAGCATGGAGAAGCTTGGCAGATTGATTATATTACACTTCCACAAACACGTCAAGGTAAGCGTTATGTACTTACAATGGTAGAAGCAACCACTGGATGGTTGGAAACATATGCTGTACCTCATGCTACAGCCCGAAATACTATCTTGGGCCTTGAAAAGCAAGTCCTTTGGCGACATGGTACGCCAGAAAGAATTGAATCAGACAATGGTACTCATTTCAAAAACAGTCTTATAGACAATTGGGCCAAAGAACATGGTATTGAGTGGGTATATCATATTCCATATCATGCACCAGCCTCTGGGAAAATTGAAAGGTACAATGGTTTGTTAAAAACTACACTAAAGGCACTTGGTGGTGGAACCTTTAAAAACTGGGATTCACATTTAGCAAAAGCCACTTGGTTGGTCAACACCAGGGGATCAACCAATCGAGCCGGGCCTGCCCAATCAGAAATTCTACGGACTGTAGAAGGAGATAAAGTCCCTGTAGTACACATGAAAAACATGTTAGGAAAGGCAGTCTGGGTTACTCCTGCCTCAGGCAAAGGCAAGCCCATTCGTGGGATTGTTTTTGCCCAGGGACCTGGCAGCACCTGGTGGGTGATGCTTAAGGATGGAGAAGTTCGGTGTGTACCTCAAGGGGATATGAGTTTTGGTGAAAATATTCAATACTGAACTGCAGGATGTGAATTGCCATACTAACAGTATTTAATAAGTGTCTTTCAGATCAAGACAGTGATGATGAAACCAGAGCTAGCTTCTTCGAGTGGCGCCTGACAAATTCCTCGAAGTTGATGTCTTTAACCCACAAACAGTGGTCATGAGATGCACTTGTACCATATTTTCCTGCCCTGGGAGACTGTTGTGACAAAATGAACTTAATGAACTTTTTAAAACATTGGTCCACTGATTAATTACTCCTGTGTATATATGTATATATATATATAGTAGTAGTGATTAATTAGATTGTGTTGATAGATTGTTTTGATAAGGTTTAAGTATTCAGTAAATGGCATATTATAAGGGGTGGAATGTCCTGGTTTTGCTAAAAACAAGTTTCTCTTTCAGTGAATTTTGCCTGTCAGCTAAAGCCTTCATATTAACTGCATTTTCCTGGAGAACCAGACCCATGTTTTGGTAAACCTAGCAATGGAATGCAAACATATTGATAAGCATGGATGGACATCTCGCGAGAGGGGCGATGAGAAACAAGTGACCAAGAAACTGACCAACTGTGTATAACATTCCATTCACGTGAATACTTCATATAAAAGTGGGAGATCACGAGGATCTTTTCCCTTTTTCCTTATGGCCGACCTTAGGAGAGGATCTGGCTGGTCGTCCCTGAGAACTGAGGCCTAGTGAGAGACTGAATCCAGCTCCGCTTGGTTGCAGAGTCTAATCCAGGACTTTGGTGGCCGGCTCTGCAGTTGCTGAGACTTTCAAGACTGGTTTTGTATATTTTGTATTATTTTCTCTATTCTTATTAGTAGCATTAGTAAAATATCTTTAATTTTTCCAACTCTCTTCTCTCTGTCCTTCTTTCCCTCCCGATCGCCTGTCCTTAGTGGGAAGGGGGGAGAGGGAGGGGCAAAACGGGGGAAGTGGGGAGGAGAGGAGGTTAACAATACATCTGCCAGGGTTTTATTGTCACCCCGCAATCTTAACCCTCGACACCTGCGAAAAGGATAATTGAATACTATGATCCAGCCACCTGGGCCCAAGATGGAAGCTGGGGATACCGTACCCCAATATACATGCTAAACCGAATTACCCGGTTGCAAGCAGTGGCTGAAGTAATAAGCAACCGGACAGCTGAGGCACTGAATCTCATAGCAAGACAATTGTCTCAGACCAGGGCTGCAGTGGACCAAAATCGGGTAGCCTTAGATTATCTTTTAGCTGAAGAAGGGGGTGTCTGTGGGAAACGGAATACTTCTGAGTGTTGTTTAGAAATAGATGGTAATGGGGAAGCTATCATGAAAACAGCAGAGGAGATAAAACGACTTGCGCGTGTCCCAGTACAGAAATGGAATTCTATACTTACCGGCCATTGGTGGGATAACTTCTTTGGGGGAGCTGTTTGTACCATGTATGATCCCGTGCTTTATTCGGTTAATACATTCAGTACTCCAAGCCATGCAAATCTCAGCCATGCCTATAGATCCTGAAATGGCAACAAAAGGAACAGGGTATAAATTGATGATTTTCAAAGATAACACCAAACTGGACCTGGCCGCCGCTAGGCAAGTACTAGCTAACTTTGAGGCCAAAGCACGAATCAAGAGAATAAAAAGAAAACGGGGGAACTGTGAAAAATGCACTTGTGATTCATGCTAAGATGTTGAAGGTTTACAGATATAACCAAATGAGGCACGGGCTCTGAACCTGGAAAAGGGAAAAGCTGTAGTTTTTGCCGTTCGAGTGCACAGTCAGAACCAAGGCCTATCCAAGAATTAAACCGAACTACGGTACGCCTCACCGCTACATACAGAGCAGCTTTACACCGCAACGGAGCACCGCAACAGCTGATCCCAAAAGCCCGGCCCCAGCTCTCAGCAAAGAAAGACTCCTCACCCGTCCTCGGGCGTCCCCGCAGCGATCGACCGAGACCAGGAGTCTCTCCAGAGAAATCCCCGGGGCGCGCCGAGAGAGTCCTCGACTCCACGGGTCCTGCGGCCGCACAGAGCGGGTCCTCTGGCCGCCTCGCCACCTGAAACGGGGAAAGAAACGGGACGGCAGAGTCAGCGGCACTGCTAAGCCGCGTTCTGTGCTGCATTTGATGAGGTTAGTTATAACCGTTTGGTTTCTCGCTGACAACACATCTGTTAATTATTAGTTAAATATAAACGAAGCTCTCAGCTTCTAAACAACGTGTTACTTGACCTTCCGTCTCCCTCTTGTCATGCAGAAGGATCTAAAAGGTGAAAAATGTCCCCTCACCGTGCAGGCGCTCAGAAAGCATTTCCCTCACGTCAGCCGGTTAATGAGGGTACATCTTCTATAACTTCATCGCAGCATACATTAACTTGGCAGCTTCTCTTGAATTCCCCCCTTTTCAATATACTTGCAAATTCTTTGGCAGTATAAACCTACAAAATATTATCATCTCGTGCTGTGGTACAGCACAATTATTTGTTACCCACTAGCAGTACCAAACAGAACACTGTAGCATAATGTAAGTCAAAATGACTCGCATCAAAATCAGAGTCATAAGATCAACTCTGACAGAACTGTGAAGCCCCAGCTCCTGTCGGTTCTGACGTTTGTTTCTTATCTGGCACCTCTGACTGCTTGTATTTCTTATCTGGCACCTCTGGCTGCTTCGGGGCAAACAGCGTCTCTGCCCCCTGGCCGTGCGCTGCAGTACCCGAGTTTCGCCACAGGGCGGCAGCACTGAGGCGCGCCGCGGCACCGCATTGGGGCGGCCGGGTGCAGCACCGCGCTTTGTCCACAGGGCGGCGACACTGAGACCCGCCGCGGAGCCCCGGGCGAGCGGTCGCGCCGCGTGTCGCGAGAATCCCGAAAAAAAAAAAAAACAAAAAACAAACAAAAAAGCACACGGAGAGCCGCGGCACAAATGTCATTTCTGTCCCCCCTGAACTCCTGGGGTCCCTCCTGAACTCCTGGGTCCCCCCCTGAACTACCAATGGCTGCTCCTTTTTTGGAAGGACAAACTGCACCTGCCCTCGGGGTCGCACGCCTCCCACCAGCTTCGCCAGCTCGGCCGTAAGGGCGGGGAGGAAACGGAGCCCATCCCGCTCCCCCCGTTCCAACGGCACGGTCACCGTGGCCGCACTCACCTGCCGCCTCTTTCGCCGCTCCGTTCCCCTCGCGCTCTCCCGCCGTCCCGCCGGGCTCCGCGGGCACCGACACCCGCCGCGCCCCGGAGACCCCCTCTGCCCTTCTGCCGCCTCCGGGGAACCTCACGAAGGGCGGCCCTGAGCCGCCTGCCTCCAGATGCCCGGTCGCTGGCTGCAGCGAGCGCTCCGCAGCCACCCCGGCACCCGTTCCCGTTCCCTCCCGGTTACCCCCCCCCTCCCGGTTACCCCCCCCCCCAACCAGGCGCTCGCGGTTTGGGCATGCGCAGTAGGGAGACCGCAGCACCCGCCCCTTGCCGCGTCCCGGTTGGCTGCCTAGGACACGTCAATCACCTCTCTCGCCGCCTATCAGCGCTCGCGATTGGGGCATGCGCAGTAGGGAGACCGCAGCACCCGCCTCTTCGGCAACATCATTGGCTGCGGGTGACACGCCAATCACCATCTCACCGCCCATCAGCGCTCGCTCTTCGGGGCATGCGCAGTACGGAGCCCTCGACTCCCGCCCCTCCGGCAATCTGATAGGCGGACAGAATGGCAACTGACGTGCCTAGGCAGCCAACCAGCGCTCTGCCCCTCCAGCCCTCCAGCCCTCCCGCGCCATCTGATTGGTCCGCCCTGCATCCTCACCCGCCTGCTCGGCCGGGACCCCCACCCCCTTTGGCCGCGCGGCTTCCAGCAGCCGCGTTTAAAAGGAAACAACAAACCGCGTTCCTCTGCTTTACGCTGAAAAGGGGGGCGGCGGCTGGTTACCCACAGCAGAAAAAAACCTTCCGTCTTGCATTGCCCTTCGCCATTACAATCCCACAGCTGTGAACTCGTTAAAGTAAAGCAGCCGTCTGACAGACAGACACTCAGAACTTGACTAGACTGGGATTTTTATCTGTCTTACACACACGGACTTGCACTTCTCTGAGGAAACAAATTCTTTTTTAAGCATAGCCTCTCCTTGGGGAAAAAACATGCCCACTCCGAGCTCCAAAACACTAGGCAGCCGTGGGGAAACCAGTGAAAGCCAAGACCAACAGCAGCAACGTCAAGTGCAATCTGGCTTCAGTTCTGATCATGCACTTAAAAGCCTCTCTCAGTCCAACCAATGACTGCTCCTTTTTTGGAAGGACAAACTTTCTTACCTGAACATCCTAAATTGAAGACTCCACGGAACAGAACGGGAATTGAGCCACAGGACAATGTGCCATCGATTTACACTAATGGGGGAAAAAAAAAAAAACCCTAGAAGTCAACCCCAAATTTAAAATTGCACGTGTCTTTTCCAAGCAGAATGAGCCTGTGATTCCACAAAAAAAGGAGAGCAAAGAGCAGGTCAGCTTATCAGAGAAAGACAGTGACAGGGAGCAAGACAAGGTGACACAGAGAGAGGGAGAGAGAGGCAAAAGGGACGGAGAGGCCAAAATGAGCGCTCCACAGCCTCTCCTCCCTCGCCCCGACCCCCGTTTCCCCGTTAACTCCCGGTACCCGCCCCGAGACACCACGGACGCGTTTGCCAGGGAGGCAGCTGTTCAAACGGGATTGAGTCGACGCGCTCTGATTGGCTGCTTTCCACCCCACCGCGCCGTGCTCCTATTGGATGCGCCTTCCCGCGGTCCGCGCCCAGGTGCCCGCCTCAGGGTCGGACCTGACTGAAGACTGCGCAGTTTGGGCATGCGCAGTACGGACACCTCAACGCCCGCCCCCCCGGCAATCTCATTGGCTGCCTACGCACGTCACTTGCCATTCTCCCCGCCTATCGGCGCTCCGCCCCTCCAGCCCTCCCGAGCGATCTGATTGGCCCGCTCTGGATCCTCACCCGCCTGCTCTGCCGGGCCCCCCACGCCCTTTGGCCGCGCGGCTTCCAGCAGCCGCGTTTAAAAGGAAACAACAAACCGCGCTCCTCTGCTTTACGCTGAAAAGGGGGGCGGCGGCTGGTTACCCACAGCAGAAAAAACCCTTCCGTCTTGCATTGCCCTTCGCCATTACAATCCCACAGCTGTGAACTCGTTAAAGTAAAGCAGCCGTCTGACAGACAGACACTCAGAACTTGACTAGGCTGGGGTTTTTGTCTGTCTTACACACATGGACTTGCACTTCTCTGAGGAAACAAATTCTTTTTTAAGCACAGCCTCTCCTTGGGGAAAAAACATGCCCACTCCGAGCTCCCAAACATTAGGCAGCCGTGGGGAAACCAGTGAAAGCCAAGACTGACAGCAGCAAGGTCAAGTGCAATTTGGCTTCAAGTCTGATCATGCACTTAAAAGCCTCTCTCAGTCCAACCAATGACTGGTCCTCTTCTGGAAGGACAAACTGAACGTCCTAAACTGAAGACTGCATGGAACACAGCTCCACTGGCAGCCAATTGCCTCTTCTCCAGCTTCCACGTGGAATATCTTGTAGCGTCCTCCAACTCGCAAATGTTCTTCCCCAGTCCATGGCCCCAGACGTGGAATCTCCTGAGCAGCGAGCGGAATCAACCACGCGGGATTTTCTTCACGGCACGGAGAAGGCGACGCTGGCAAAAAAGCAGGCCAAAGCACCTGAACCCATCTGCCACCTCCAGCCTGCGGCCAAGAGACCGGGAGCACCCTGGCCAAGGGGCCGCGCGCCCCGCAGCTCCGGCCGGCAGGTCTCTCTCCCCTCTGTCCCCCGGCACCGAGGAGGCGCTGCCGCCTCGCCCGTGCTCCCTGGCAGCGGGGCCGCCCCGGGAGAGCCGGGGGACCCCACCTCGCGGCTGCCCCCGGGAAGGGCACGGACGGGCGTGGGTTTAATCCCCGAGGGAGAGAGAGGCCGGGCTCCCCGCGCTCACCTCCCCGGGGACAGCCCGGCCAACGGCCGCTCCAGCTCCGAGCGGCTCCCGTTCGTTGCCACCACAGGTCACTTCGGCTCTGCCTGACGCAGCCCCGGCGCAGCGCGCCGCGTCCATCTGCCGCAGCTCTGGCTCGTCGAGGCCCCGCCTCCGCAGTTCCCGCTCCCCACGAGCTCTGTGCAGCAGCCTGGGCTTCCCGCGAGGTCACAGATCCACCGCTGCCAAAAGAACGAGGATTGGGATTAACCCTTCTAAGGAGCCAGCGAGGGAGGGATGTTTGCACACAAACGGGGACCTGACCCCCGTCGGGGGACGAACACTGACACGCAGAGACCTGACTGCGAACCCTGCGGGTCAAACAGCGTCTCTGCCCCCTGGCCGTGCGCTGCAGTACCCGAGTTTCGCCACAGGGCGGCAGCACTGAGGCGCGCCGCGGCACCGCATTGGGGCGGCCGGGTGCAGCACCGCGCTTTGCCCACAGACTTTCCTTCCTTGTCCAATTCATACAATGTCCTCTGCTCATCAGATTTCGTCAAGGCTGCTCTACTCGCATTATCAGCAGGTGCTTCCCCAATCTCTTTCCTGCGAGCTAAAATACACCCTAACGGGCTCTTTTTCAGAATGACGCTACTACGCCGTCCTCCCGTTACACGTCACGCAGAACGACACGGCTCATCTTGTAACAAAGACAAGCAATAACTATGAACGCTTATAGCAGTACTCCACAGATAATACTAAAACCTACCCACGACATACCGCCCTCACAAGTTGTGCTCCACGTTTATCGCACCCTCTCCAAAACAAAACAATTCCCCTACGCAGCTCAAATCTATCTAACACTCAGCACCGCAATCAGGACACTCTGCAACACAGGCGGCTTCACAACGCTCACACCCCTTGCACGTTAAAGCCACGGCAGCTTCTGCTGTAGTTTTTGCCGTTCGAGTGCACAGTCAGAACCAAGGCCTATCCGAGAATTAAACCGAACTACGGTACGCCTCACCGCTACATACAGAGCTGGCTTTACACCACAACGGAGCACCGGAACAACCGATACCAAAAGCTGGCCACACAAACAACTCCGCAGCAACTACCGTATGCCTTTAAGGCGCTCGCAAGCCTGTACGTGCTATCCTGCCTAAATTCCGTACCACGACTTACGGACAGTTCGTGAGCGCGTGCCTGGTCCCAGCTCTCAGCAAAGAAAGACTCATCCAAGTCCAAAGGGGCCCACAAAGTTCCTACAAAACAAGAAGGAAACACTGAACTGAGTTATCAGGCAATACTGTGCTCCTCAACTCCCACCACCGCCTCACCTTGTCAGCCGCCAATGGGCATGCAGCTTCACCCCTCTGAGTTTGCCTGTGGCACCTGCAAAAACAAAGGCAAATGACACAGTTCATGTCCCTGACCCCTCATCCCTTCTCCCCAGGTGGACCCAAAGCCTCTTTCCCCTCAAGCTTGTCCCTCCCAGCTTACCTAGGACTTTGGCTTCCCTGGGTACACCAGCCTCTCTGTGGCAGTATGTTTGTGCACCCAGAGCCTGCCTGTCCCCATTTTTGTCACCAAAGCCAGGCAGCGGGACAGACCTGGCACGTGACAACACCAAACACAACACCTCGGGGACAGGAGGACAGGGTTGGCGGCTTCTCCCTCCTCCCAGGGACAGTTTGTTTGTCTGCCCCAGGTGACAGCAAGGCCAGAGTCTGTCCCCCCGGAAGGTGCCGCGAGGTGGGGACAAGGGTGGAGACCTGTCCCCAGCCCTGCCAGCACAGCAAAGCCCGGCTGGGTCGGGATCCGGCACAGCTGCTGCCATGGGGACAGTGACAGAACCCCACCAAGCCCCCGACCCCAGGGGACACTACCAGTTCCGTGTCATCGTGCTGGGGGACGCAGCGGTGGGGAAGTCATCACTGCTACGTTGTTTTGCAGAGGGGACAGGTGGAGGGGACGTGGGGACGGCCACCCCCTGTCCCACCGTCGGTGTGGAGTTCTACAGCCGCACTGTCCCTCTGTCACCCGCCGGCAAGGCCAAGCTGCAGCTCTGGGACACAGCCGGCCAGGAGAGGTTCAGGTGAGGTGGGGACAGGGACGGGGACATGCCCCCCGCACGGGACCGCAGGACCCAGCTGACTCATCCCTCCATGCCAGGGTGGGTGTGAAGTCCCCGGCCAGGCATGCAGGGACAGGCGACAATGGTTCGTTGGGCTGGGGACACTTTAGAGGCTGTTGCAACCTTCTGCTGAACTTGCAGCGAAGCCAGAGCTGGCCAAGTGTGTAGGGCAGGGTGTAGTGCCCTGGGATGCTGGTCCTGGTGTGTGAGTCCTGGGGTGCTAGTCTAGTCCTGGGGTGTCAGGGCACTGGGGGTGCGCGATTTCCTTCCTGATTACATCAGGTTGAAATGAGGAGCTCCTGGAAGTGGGAAAGAGGCTCAAATGGGGTGTGATGGGGTGACAAGCCAGGTGCTGTTGCTGGAGTGAGGGGTCTCACTCTCCTCCCAATCCCCAGGAGCCTTTTGGGGACCCCAGAGTCTGGGGGTGCCCCATTTCTCAGCCCCTTCAGCACCCACCCATTTCTGCTGCACCATGGGTTGTGGGGGGGCAGAGGGATCCTGGAGCCCCTGAAACCCCACCCAGGTCTCCTCTGAAGCGTCCCAGTCTTGGGGGGGGATGCTGAACAGAAAATTGGGGTGCAAATGGTGTGGGCAGGCCTCACCTTCCTGCTCCTGAGGTCCCAGCTGGGACCCAAATACGCCCCCAGGTTAAGTAGGTGTGGGGGGTGATGGGCTGTCCCCCAAACTCTCCCCCGGTGTCCCCAGGTCCATCACCAGGTCCTTCTACCGGAGCGCGGTGGGGGTGCTGCTGGTGTTTGACCTCACTAACCGTGCGTCCTTCGAGCACATCCCCGAGTGGTACCGTGAGGCCGTCGGGGACTGTTCCCCTGTCTTCATGCTGGTGGGACACAAGTGTGACCTGGTGGCCGAGCGCGTCGTGTCAGCGGAGGAGGCTGGGGACCTGGCAGCCACCCTGGGCATGGCCTTCGTGGAGACTTCGGTCCGTGGCAACCTCAATGTGGAGCTGGCCTTCCAGACACTGGCAGGGGACATCCAGCAGGCGCTGGGACAGGGGACTCTTACCTCGCACCGGGACTGCGGTGGCATCAGGCTCATCCCCAGCCAGAGCGGCCTCTGGCGCCCAGTACGTGGGGAGCCCCAGGCATGGTGCCAGTGCTGATGGGGACATGGGGGGGACATGAGACCCTCCCCTGATGGGTGTGGTTCTCTCTCCCTCCTCCTTGGGCTGCATCCCTACCCAGCCTTGGGTTTATTTCAAGCTTTAATTTGGGGGCTCTGAAAAAAATAATATCCTGTTACAAGAGTGTTTTTAATAAATCTGATGCTTTTCCACGCTAAATAAAGGTTGTGCTGAGCGCCAGACCCCTGACAAGGACAAACTGCCATGCTCAGTCCATTACATGGGGGATGCTCTGCTTTTGGGGGGTCGCTGGTGGTGTAAAGCTGCCCTGTGTCACATGGTGGGGTGAGGGTTTTAAACTAAAAGAGGGGAGATTCAGGCTGAAATTGTTGCCCCTGCAGGTGGTGGGAGTTTGGCACCGGCTGGCCAGAGAGGTGGTGGATGAATCATCCCTGGAGACACCCCAGGCCAGGCTGGATGGGGCTCTGAGCAACCTGAGCCGGTGAAGATGTCCCTGTCATGGCAGGGGTGGCACTGGGGAACCTAGGAAGGTCCCCTCAACACAAACTCTTCTGTGATTCTATTGACCTTGTGTCACAGGGCGACCCCCTGGGAAAATGGGACAAGGCACCTCCCGAGTGCTTCCAACTCGATGAAACTGAGGAAAAAGGGAGCAAGGAGGCTCAGAATGGGCCACTCAGTGCTCATAGCAGTGGGAACGCCTCCTGGGTGGAGACGCCGGGTCCTGCCTGCACATGCTCCCAGCGCGGGGGCGGCGGGTCCCGGCAGCCTACGGAGGTGCCGATGGAGCTGCGGTGGCAATACCAGTTCCGGGTGATCATGCTGGGGGACTCGACGGTAGGGAAATCCTCGCTGCTGCGGCGCTACACCGAGGGTATCTTCCTGGATGCTGTCAACCAGACGGTGGGGGTGGATTTCTATGTTCAGTTCGTGGAGCTGGAGCCGGGGCTGCAGGTGAAGCTGCAGTTCTGGGACACGGCCGGGCAGGAGCGGTTCAGGTGGGTCCAGGTTGTGGGGTGTGTGGGGGAGGGTGATGAAGCCAAGTGTCCCCCTGTATTTGGGGTGTGGGTGGGATGTTGTGATCTCAACCCCAGGGAGTTCCTGGGTACAGGGGTGTGTGTGTGTGTCCCCACCCCATGAGTGAGGAACCTCAATGATGAGCCAAAGCCAAGGGTGTTCCCAGGAAAAGAGCCCTTGGGGTTGCCTCGTCAGCCCTGGCTCCAGCTCCAAAGGGGGTACGGGACCCCCCCGCAAACTCTATTCTGCCCCCTCAGCTGCAGGGATCTGGGGGAAAAGACTGGGAGCCCAGTGGGAGCTGAGCAAAGCAGCTTCCCCAGCACAGCTGCTGGGAGCCTTGGCACCTCATGGCTGGGGCTGCCACCACTGGCCAGGCTGCTGGGAACAGGAGAGTGTGAGGGACAAGGCTGTGGAGACAGGAGAGCTCGAGGGACATGGCTGTGGGGAGAGGACAGCTTGTGGGACATGGCTGCTGGGGACAGGGGAGCTCGGGGGCTGTGGGAGCAGGGGACAGACGAGCTTTGGTGGCTGAGTAGGGACAGAGCTGCCCAGACCACTTGCTGATAGAGCCAAAGGGACAATTCTCACTCTCAGGAGCAAGGTGACAGTTGTGGGCGGGAGGAGATGCTGGGGTTGCCCTGCATCAGGGGAGATGCTGCCCACGGCAGCACTGGAGACCCCAGGGGGGGTCTCACCCCATTTCTCTTCATGTCCCAGGTCCGTGACTCGCTCCTACTATCGCAACTCGGCGGGGGGGATGTTGCTCTTTGACCTCACCAACCGTGCGTCCTTTGAGAGCGTCCGCCGGTGGCACCGGGAGGTGACAGAGACAGTCCAGCCATTCCGCATGGTTTTCTTGCTGGTGGGGCACAAAAGCGACCTGGTGGGGCAGAGGCGGGTGGGCAGGAGGGAGGCAGAGAAGCTGGCAGCCTCTCTGGGGGTGCAGTACGTGGAGACCTCAGCCAAGGACGCCAGCAACGTGGTCCAGGCGTTCCAAACACTGACGCTGGGCATCTATCAGGCACTGCAAACGGGGCAGCTGGTGGCCAGCGAGGCATGGGACGGGGTGAAGAGCAGCATCCCGCTGCCATGCAAGGCTGCAGTGCCAGAGAAGGAGGAGAAGTGGAAGAGGTGCTTGTGTTAGAGCTGGTGACGCTGGGAGGGATGGGACACCCCACCACGATGCACAAGGGATGAGGCAGAGATGGAGCAGCAAGCGCGGATTAAACACCCCTGGTCATCTCTCTGCCTGCCCATGTTTTCCTGAGGAAGTGGCCACGGGAAGGGTGAATTCTGCAGAGACCCAGGTGTCACCCACCTTTCCTCTATTCCCTCTACAAACCCCTTTCTCCAAGGCTCTCCCCATCCCCCAGAGAGAAACTGTGGGTCCTCCCAGCCCCCCAGGGTCCCATGTCAGATCAGTTTTGACCTAAAACCCTTTTTACTCCCTGTTTTATTCGCTCAGAGCTGGTCTCCATCCCTGGGAGGTCAGGGTGGGCTGGTTGGAATGGCAGCTCTCCCCGGGCACCCTGAGCTGGAGCAGCTGCTGAACATCCCCCACATTCCTCCCAGCAGTGGCTGCAGTGCAGGAACAGCCCCACCTGGGGCTGCGTTTGTGTGTGTCACACTCCCTGGTTTCTTCAAGGAGCCAAGGGAGCCCATACTGGTGTCTGAACTGGGAGCCCATACTGGTTTCCAAATTACCTCAGCCAGCAGGACGTGGCCTTTCCTTATAGAATCATTTTGGTTGGAAAAGACCCTCAAGATTACCAAGTCCAACCATTCCCCTACCCCTGGCACTACCCCATGTCCTGAGAACCCCATCTCCGTCTGTTCAACCCTCCAGGGATGGTGACTCCAGCACTGCCCTGGGCAGCCTGTTGCAACACCCAACAGCCCTTTGGAGGAGAAATTGTTTCCCAGATCCAACCTCAACCTTCCCTGGCGCAACTTGAGGCCGTTTCCTCTGTTCCTGGCGCTTGTTCCTGGGGAGCAGAGCCCGACCCCCCCTGGCTCCAAGCTCCTTTCAGGCAGTTCAGAGATCAGAAGGTCTCCCCTCAGCTCCTGTTCTCCAGCTGAACCCCCCAGGTCCCCCAGCCGCTCCCCATCAGAAAAATCCTTCCACTCACCCCAGAGCTCAGGGCAGATCTCTGACCAGAACAAACCCCCCACCCAGACCAGAAAAGTGGGGCTTCCTGTTTCACCAGCAACTCCCCCACACGCCATTAGAAGAGCACATGACTTTCCCATGGTTTTAGATTAATAATTTCTTTATTCATGTAAAACAAACGCAGGTATTTATATAAACACTGACATTACAAAGTACTGGAGCAGGTCAGGGCAGGAAGGAGGAAACAAAAACCTCTACAGATGCTTCTAATACTGTCCCACACAAGAGCAAACACTCTCTCCCTTGGATGATCACTTACACAATAAACCACCTTCAAGTCACAAATAAAAAGTCTTTGTTTTGCATTGTGGTCTTAGAGGGGGATGAGGAAGAGGGTGTAGAATGTTTTTGGCAGATCTCATCATCAAGTTAAGATATTGCTGCACCATTAATAAAAAATATATGCTTCTCTGTAAAGCATTTAAAAAAAAATATCCCATGGATGGCATCGTGGAGAGGCAGACATCCCAAAACACAGAGGCATCTTCTCCTGGCTCTTCCCAGGAGCTATTTCTTGGTAGTTTTGCGAATCAGTGCCATTCTCTGTAAAAAGAGAAAAACGTGGGAATCTAAGCATCTCAGACAAGGTTACTGCAAAGCAACTGTGCAGGAACAACGTATCTCAGGTTCTCTCGGGACTCTGCCTGACTCGTTTCCGCACAGGTCTGTCAGGTCTGTTTGAATCTTAATGGGATCCCAGGGGAAAAGGGAAACGTCTGTGCTCCTCAAAACCCAGGGTTGGAAGTGCAACACCGACACTAGTGAGAAAAGTGGGATTAAAGAGTGCCCGGATCAAACCCCACTTCACAGCCTCTCAGCTGGTTTTCAAACCATTCCGAGCTGAGCTGCAAGTTCTGCTGCTTCCCTTAGGGTGCAGCCACCACCAGAGTGGGGCCAGAGCAACCTCAGTCCTCTCTGCACAAACAGGCGATGAGACTATGGAAGTTATTTCAAGCCCAAACCACTTAGAAGAGGCTAAAAATTCATGTCATGCCAGGAATTTGAGGCCACCCTCCCCATATCAGGCTTCTGCCCCGTGATGCTTGGTGTTGTTGAGGGCTCCTCACCTGTTTGTGAGCTTCTGTAGTGCAGGCTTTTTTGTAGGGCCGGATTTCTTCAGAACCAAAGCCTGGGATCCACATGTTCCACTGACGCTCTGGAAGAGAGCAGCCAGGTCAGCACGATCGCCCCCAACAGCCCACCCCAAGGGCAGCCTTGTCCTCACAAACAGGCACAAACATCTTCCCCAGCTCAGGTTGCTCAGAGCCCCGTCCAGCCTGGCCTGGGATGTCTCCAGGGATGGTTCATCCACCATCACTCTCGGCAACCTGGGCCAGGCTCTCACCACCCTCAGGGCAACAATTCCTTCCTCACGTCCAGCCTGAATCTCCCCTCCTTTAGTTTAAAACCATCATCCCTTGTCCTATTGCAACAAGCCCCGCTCAAAAGTCTGTCCTCATCTTTTTTATCGTCCCCTTTTAAGTACAGAAAGGCCACAAATAAGGTCTTCCCGGAGCCTTGTCTTCTCCAGCTGAACACCCCAACTCTCTCAGCCTGTCCTCCCAGCAGAGCTGTTCCAGCCCTTGGAACATTTTTGTAGTTACATATCTGTAGCTACTTGTGGGTTTCCAGCCCAACACTACACCCAGCACTCAGCTGAGAAAAAAAGAAAAGAAAATCACTCACCAAGATGCAACTGGACATCTTTCACTTCCAGGGTGTTCGACTTGCGATGCCGCGCAAGCTGGCAGGCTGCTGTCACCACGCTCTCGATGAAATCGTCAGCGATCTGCAACAGCATCTGCGGCAGGACAAGGACAACAACCTGTCTTGTCAGTACCGAGCAGCTGAAGTTATGCAGAAAGCATGAAAATGAGTCCTCAGAAGTCTGTATTTCAAAGGCGTTTGCTACAATCACTGGTTTAAAATGCTTTTTGATGCTGGGACGCAGGAACAGACACGGATGGCTGAAGGCTGCAGCAAACGTGAGAACACAGAAGTGTAATATGAAGCAGCCGTCCCTGCCTTGGACAAAGGGCCACCAGTTTGTGACAAATCCAAGATTAGCTCTATTTTGTAGCCCCTGCCATGGGTTGGTACCTACTTCCTCCACATCTTCATCCAGCTGCTCGTTCGGATCCACCTCCCGCACCAGGTCCTGCAATTTCTTCTTTGTTAAAACCTGAGGGTGTGGGAGAAGAGGGAAGGATTTACCAGATTTACCATGCTTCTTTAGCACAGACACCAAAAAACCTCCTCCCCTGCTAGCCCTCCCCAGGCCCAAGTCACAGGTGTTGACACAGCCTATCAGCTCAAGAATGGCAGAGATAAGAATTATCAGGTGTTAAGGAGCCATTTTCAAGCACCAGTGAACAAAAATGGAATGCAGAGGGTCAGGATAAATAAGTCTCCTGTGCTGAACTGGCACTGAGCTGCAGGCAAGAGGGGACAAAATTAGAAGTCTTAAGAGGCAGACAGTGACTAAATTTGTGCTCAGGGCACAAAGGAAGTATTTCCATGGCTGTAGCGCTTATCAGCTTTAGTGTTTCACAAGGAAAACAGCAAGATAGGTCAGTGCTGGGTTATTCTAGGGCAGAAGTGGTGGGGAGTAGAAATTTTCCTGCTGCTGGACAACAACAGGACACTTCAGTCTTGTAGGATGTGGATAAAAGTTCTCAGCACTGATCCATCCATCTGGTCAGATGAACCAGACACCCCTGGAAAACCTCTTCCCAGTTCCCTCACACTGCGGGAAGAACTGCTGTATCTGTTTGCCAGGGGACACTTCCCAGAGAGGTGCCGGTGACAGTGACACTGCAGAAACATCAGGGAGGGTTCCTGGAGTGCTTGCGCATTTTATGCACTTGTTGTCCCACCAGGACAAGCAAACACACACAAATTAGCAGCTCCTGGCAGTGATGCTGCCTCTCACACTACCCCACTCTGATGCAGGCTACAAACTTTCAGTCTTCCCATCTAAACCACATTTAAAAAGAACTTCTCAATACACATTTTCCTGAGACTAAAAAAAACCTCTACACTTACAGCATGCACACCCCATCCAGGGAAGAGAAACAATCTATGGAGACATTTGCTCACCCAGTCACTGATACGGACATTTATTAAGTTTTTGTTTGTAATTTAAGGAAGGAAAGGAATTAAGCCTCAGGCAGGTCTGAGCATCTCCCCTGTTGTCCTAAAGCTGCAGATAAAATTACCTGGTTGCTCTCAGGACTGAGCCGTCCCCCTCCGCTCGGCGTCCCCGGCATCTTTGCCACAACGGTGCTGTTGGCCATGGAGCTCTGCGGGGGGGTGCTGGCGGGTTCGGGCTTTCCAGAAGAGAAGTTGGAGAGGTTGATCAAGGTCGATGGGCCAAACTGGTTCATAATCTGTTGGGCTTTAGCTTTTAGGTCGTAAAGTTTATCTAGGTCTTGTTTCTTCTTGGCGTTGTGGGGACCCAAACCAATCAACTGTAAAAGGATACAAAAGCTACAAGTTAGCAATGAGAAAGGGTTTAATGGGGCGATTGCAGCTTTGTCTAGAGGAAACCACAGTGTCCTGATAGGGCCCAGGATTTTACAGCAGATCAGGTCTCTCCAGACGCAGCAAGAGGGAGGAGAAATGTTTAGAAAAAAGAGAACACATTCCCTGGGATATGGAATTCGCCAGGAGCAGCCGAGAGGCTGCAGGCAGTGCACGGACGAGAGGTAGCAGCTCAGCAGCTCCTTCCTGGGGCTGAATCCAACACACGTGTCCCCCCTGCCCTTCTG
Organism: Streptopelia decaocto; assembly: GCF_964273445.1. NCBI lineage: Eukaryota > Metazoa > Chordata > Aves > Columbiformes > Columbidae > Streptopelia > Streptopelia decaocto. The sequence continues at coordinate 5,715,883 of NC_138678.1, read as the reverse complement.
AATGCATTTCACTTGGACCATAAACAGCTTCAAGGAAGAGCCCACAGAGATTTAATAACGGAGACAGGTTTGCTTCCGTGGCAGCGGTGAAGGGAAGAGCAGGAGCAGCATTCGAGTCCTCTCCATGAGCCTGAGGACAGGGCGTTCATCTCCTGTGGTGTCTGCCACAGGGTGGACGCCTCATTTTCAGTAACACTGCACTCCAGGCCTGACCCACAGTGGTTCCTTGACAACAAAGGGTTCGTTTTGGGTTCTGAAAGCACAAGTCTGGGTTCTCAGAGGTAATGTGATGGAGAAACACAAGCGCTTGCCCACACCTTCGAGTTGTGCTTCACACAGCAAGAGCCACAGCCAGTGCAGGCAGCTTTACCGATAACAGGTAACCAGAGGTGAGTTGGGGCAGCTTAACTGGTTACTCAGATCTTCCATGTTCACCCTTAAGTTATTCAGGTTGTTGCCCACTGAGCCAACACACAGATCAACCAGCAGCTGTGGTGTTTCACGGCTGGAAGGCCCTAAAATCCCGGCTTGGTGACACTCTGTCCTTAATGCTATGCAAAATGAAACTCAGCGAAACCCTGGACCTTCCACCCCATAACTGCTGTGGGCAGCAGGGACAGGTCTGTCAAGTGCAATGAGCATGTACGGAGCAGTTTGAGGTAAAAATTCCTCGTGTAGCAGCTGCTGTTGGGCGTAGAGACAGCCAAGAAGCAGCTGCCACTTCCAAAAAGTCTAAGTGCTTGAGGATGAACTAACTTACAAGAGAAAGAAAAGAGTTCAAACAGCTTTACAGCACATTCACGTACAAAACAATGAACAGAGCATCTGCTACACGAGCTACAAACAGACATGTTCCCCTCATCACAGCAAGCTTGGTTAGTTTGGGTTAATTCACCCCAAATCACACACCAGGAATCACACCGGAGTGCTCAGAGGCGGTTGCTTTAGTGATTCACTCCACGGCAAACTCATGCAATGCTGCACTCGCAGACACAGAGAGAATTTAGAATTTATGTCCGAGACGCGTTTCTGTGGCGCACTCAGCAAATTCTCGGCTTCATTTTAACTAATTAATGATGGAAAACCATTCCGTTCACACCCTAAAGCCCCTCAGATGGCATTTCTGGATGAGGAGCTCAGCACAATATCAGGACTTCAGTGTATGCTAGGCTCGGTTTTAGCCTAGGCCGCTCTCAGGCCAGTCACCCCCACACCTCAGCTTACAAATCCACAAAGCAGGAATTCTTACCGACCATGGAGGGGAGAAAGCTCCAAAATCCTGGGGCCAAAAGCACTTTTATCACCATAAAGTTATTTTGTTTGTTTATTTACAGATCTCATCACGCCCTTCGCGTGCCATTAAGATCACCAAACACCAAGTTAACGGGATGGGTGGATTCCCAGGATAAAAATCCCGCATGCCAACCCCAGTGCTTTTTACTTACAGCTATCTGAGTGTCTAGATCTTTAATTACATCGGCAACTGCCATGGGGCCAGCGAACGGAGAGGCCATTTCCCAAAGCCTTCTCAGAACGTCAGTGATCAGCGTTAACCTACTCTCGCTTCCTCCTCTTCCATTTAACTCTCATTCCTACAGGAACACCAGATATTTTTTTGTATCACCCACTCTACAATCAGACCACAAGAGGAAAGTTTCACGCAAGAGAGGACGCACTGGCTGTACTGCAGCACAAGAGGGTTTATCTGTCACACGATCATGAGCGGAGGACGAGGCATCTCTCAGGATCCTGAAGAGGGAGTAGAAATTTGGCCAAATTTCATTTTTCTGTCAGAAAACAGAGTTATCTTGGGATCTGCTGTCAGCAGCAATGTGCAGGTGAGCCCGGAGCAGCTTTTCTCCATGGCAGGAATAGGGCTGGTGGCCTCAATTAGCACCACTTGTTAGGATTACAGCTGTAATTAAAGTCTACAGTAAAGCCAAACCAACCTTTGGCGCATTCCCTGGGGTGCTCAGGGGGACTTCCGCTTCTACCAAGACATAACGATTTGCACCAAACATTTAAATAGTTTTGCAAAGGACCATCTGGTCTGGGTGTATCTTTATTGTTAACAGAGAAAACTGAGAAAGTTCTTGGGTTTTGCTTTAGTTATTGCAAATGTGAGACAGTCGGTGACAAGTACTTATCCATCATGTGCGCTTGTTAAAAGCAAAAAGAAATTTTAAAAGTCCTTTTTTTTTTCCCCCGGATGTGCTTTTTTAGATGCCATGGGACTCAAAGAGAGTTTACAGCCTTGCGTTTGAGCCCGGAAGCACCGACTCTCGCCACCCCGGGAGGCCGCAGCTCCCAGGGGGCGGCTGTTTCCAGTATCCACCCCAGCCCCACAGTCGCCCCCGGGAAACGCCGTGACGGGACCGAACGGAACCTCCCGGGATAAAACGTTTCCCGAGGCTGCCGGGGCGCCGCGGCCAAGGTCCCGGGGCCGACACCTCTCCCTGTCACTCCGCAGCCCCCGGGACCCCCTCGGCTGCTGACACTCCCCGGGCGGGGGTTGAGCCGCGGCTCCAGGCCGCGGCCTGTCCCGAAGAGCGGCGGGACTAGCCTGTCGCACCCACCCCGGCTCCCTCCCATATTTTAGGCTGTAAAAGCCGGTATAAAACAGCCGGTTCCTCCCCTCCCACCGGGGGAAGGACCTCCGACCGCCGCGCCGGCCCGTACCTCCCCATGACCCGCGGGCGGACCGACGCTCCGCCGCCGGCTGCGCTCCCTCCGCCGCGCACCGGAAACGCGTCCAGCGCCGCCAATCGGGAGGGCGCTACCTGCGCGTGCGCGCTAAGGTACGCGCCAGGAGGAGCCCGGGCTCCGCCTCGGGGAGGGCGCGGCGAGGAGGCGTCCCAGCATGCTCCGCGCGATTTGCATAGCGCTTGGGGCCAGTGAGGAAAGAATCGGTGTTTTCGGGGGAGAAATAAAAGCAGAAATTAGAAAAAAGGCGTGAAACTTAAGGAGGAAGAGAGAAGAAATGTGGAATTGGACACTATTTGTCAAGGAAACACTCGTGCTTCGCCGTGACCTCAGTGGTGCCTTGGAGCTTTCCCTTCCCAGCCGGCCGACGGCTCGCTTTTAAAAAGGGCTTCTGTCGTGCGTGGCACGGGGGGGCTCTCGTGGCCGCCCTCGCGGAATCGACATCAAGAGATTTCGGAAGCACAATTTTTGTGAAAGGGGCCGCTGGTAACCGCTTGTTCCGGCGCCCTGGGCAACTGTTAATGGCAGAGCTGGGATGGGGGTTGGATGCGGGGGTGGTTGTTGCGGGAGGGACAGGGTGTCTGAGCTACCGAAGCAGGTTTTTGTTCTCGGAGTGGGGGTGCGTGAAGTGTGAGTCGCACGGGGCGTGCCCTCTAACACGATATATGTATTTAATACAGATAAATACGACCGTTTTTAGAAAATATTCTCCCAACGCTTGGAGCGTTTTTTTTCCCAGAGCCCCTGCCGGTTCCCCCGGGTCAGGCTCCCGCTGCATCTTCACAAGGCCTCGTGGTACACGTGCGAGAGAGGACTGTCCTGCACGGGCCCCTCCGCAGAGGGGATATCCCCACCGGGGCCGGCAGCCTGCTCCGCCCGGGGGGTCGTGCACGCCCCGGCGGGCAGCTCCCCGGCCCGCGGGGCGGGTGCGTCGTACCGCAGCGGGGGGGAAACGGGGAGCCTTGGCACGCCGCAGGGGCTGTGGCGGGTGCTGGCGGGTTCGGGCTCGCTGAACGGTGTGGCGTACTCGGGCTCAGGCAGCAGCGGCTCTGCGTACTCGTGGTATTTTCCTGGCACGTCGTAGTGGCTCACGACTAGCGGCAGAGCGTAGCCCTCGTCCGGGAGAGGCTTGAAGGTGGAAGGTCCCGTCTGGCTGCTGGTGGTCGCCTGCACCAGGTCTGGCTCAGCATATTCTGCAACGGGGGTGCAGGGCTCTGAGCTGGGGACTGTTCCCGCGGCGGTGCTGTTCCAGATGTGGGTGGGCTGAGGGCACCCATGGGTGGAAAAAACAGGAAAAACCGGGCAGACACATCCCAAAACCCAGCCGGGGCTGGACAGCTACCCCACAGGGACGGGCACGTCCCTCTGCACCAGCATGGAGTGGGGGTCCTGGTGCCCTCCAGCCGCCTTCCAATGTCCACATCCGTGTTTGATGCAGAATAATAATAATAAAAATGATGAAGATAAATAAGCCCTGCCAAGGTCTACCTTTTGTACAGGACCATGATGTGGGACGGGTCAGACCAGAGTGGTGCTGGGGGGCAATGGGCACCCTAAGGTGCAGTGGGGGAGACACAGCTCCAGCTCTTGGCTGAAGGACCCATTTGTGCCTCAATGTCCCTGTTACCTGGTGAATGGGTCTGGTCGAGGTCCCCCGGTGCAGCCGTCATGGGGAACGAGGCCAGTGCAAAGCCAGAGGGCGGCAGGCTCTGCAGGGAGCACACCTGGCTCGGGCCCAGCTTGGGGTACCCTGAGCAAAGAGCAGAAGCCTCTGGTTGTCACATGCCATCCCTTGTGGACAGGCATGGCAGGACCCCCAAGGGAGTTTGGAGGCTCTTTACCTTTCATGATCCCACAGTTAAGCTCTGCCGCCAGCTTCCTGCAAGGGGACAGTGAGGTGGGGGTGAGGGTTCCCATCAAACCCACCGCCACCCCCCTCCTTGCACCCACTGCACAGGGGGCTGCACCACTCAGTACCTGGAGAGCAGCCAAATGGAGCCACTGCACTTTGCGGGGGCAATGCTAGGTCCCCCAGGGTGAAGTGGGGGGCAGGATGGGACCCACCTCTTCCTGCGGCAGAGGAAAACCAGCAGCAGGAGGCTGGAGCAGAGGAGAATGAAACCACCAATAAACAGCATCACCAGCAGTGTGGAGCCTGGGGAGGGAGGACAGCATCAGCCTCCGGGTGCCCCATCCCACCCCTCTGCACCCACAGGTGACAGGAGTCCACCCACGGGTGACAGGAGCCCAGTCAAGGCCACCAGAGAAGGAAAATCAATGTGTTGTCACAGGGGAATCTTAAAGTCCAACTGGGTCCATCAGTGCCTAGAGCATCCACAAAACAACGCTGCACCCCAGGAACAGCACCCACCCCCTCCAGCACCCACCTGCCTTCTCCGGGTCCAGGGCGATGCCAGGGATGGGTGTGTGGCTGGCTGGGCGGCTGGTGGGGACAGGAACCTCCTTGGGGACACTGGGCACTGCAGGACATAGCAGGGACTGTCAGTGTGGGACCACCATTGGGCGCACAGGGAGGTTGGGGGTCCCTAGGGGATGTTTGGGATGTCGGGTGGTGTGCAGAGTGGCTCACCGTAGGGTCGGGGCACGCGGACCCGTGCCAGCTGGCAGCCCACCAGGGCCACCTTCAAGGCCACATGCTGGTGCCAGCTCTGGGGTGTGACACGGACGTAGCGGGCGACAATGGGCGGAATGAAGGCATTGGAGACCTCCCCTTGGCTGTCAGTGTTTCCTTTAAAGACCTGCCGGAGAGGGTGAAGAGGGTGCAGATGGCCACACATCCGTGGGCAGGGGGTCTGTGACCCCCCTATTGTCCCCCCCTGCATCCACCTTGTCCTCCTGGCCACTGCTGCCTCTGTAGGGTCTCCAGTTCTTCCCGTCACGGCTGGAGGAGACCCGGTAGGATGTCACGTAGTAGTTGTGCTGCTCAGATGATCCCTTCGTGATGATGCCTGTCAGTGCAGGAGTGAGCCCAAGGTGGGCCCTGCTGTCAGCCGGGGGGTGCAGGGCTGAGGAAGGGCTTGGGGGGGGCCACTCTTGTCCCCCAAAATGCCCCATTGCATGGGGCAGAGCTTTTCTAGCCAGAATAACCCCCATCTCTGGGACACCCAGCTCCATAATGGGAGGGGACCAAGAGAGAGGACATATCACGCCCCTGGGAAACCCCCCGCCAGGGGCTCCCTCCAGCCCTGGGAGGGGGTTTGGGTGGCAGATTTAAGTGTCGAACCCCACACTCTGCCCCAAGGAGCCAATAACCTCCAGCCCCGGCTGCGAGCCACGCATTCCTCCCTCCTTCAGCCTTCGGCTGGACAATGTCCCCATTTTCCTCGCCGCGGTCACCAGCCACGGCCACACAAAGCCCCCGCTTTCAGCAGCTCCAGCCGAACAAAAGGCATGCACTGGCACCAGATGCAAGAGCATAATATTAACTTGTTCCTCCCAGAAATAGCTGCGGATGGCGGGGGGCTGGACAGGGACAAAATGGGGAGAGGGGAAAGCTGGGGAGGTTGACACTGTCTGTGTCTAAGTTTGCACCAGTATAACCATGGCCCAAGGAGCTCAAATTCCTCCTGGGTATTGCAACTGCTCTGGACAGTTTTTGTGGGGGGGGTCTGTGAGGCTGGTGCCCATGTCACCATAGGGAAGACAGTGGTTAGGGTGGCCTGGGGACAGCACTCACCAGTGACATTCCTGCGGGTGCCCAGGTCCAGCTCCAGCCAGGCGGCCTCAGTGCCAGGTTCGGTGGCCCAGGAGTGGCCAGTGGTGCCCAGCGCTGCCCGTTCAGCCACCCAGGTTCTGTCTTGGCCCAGCATGTCCACCTCGTGCCACCAGGACGAGGCATCGAAGGCAGCCACCTCCAGCACATCATCACAAGCTGGACATAGAGACAGCAGGTTGGGAGCCAAAAATATGGCTTAATTTCAGGGGAAATGGGAAAAAAATACCTTTGTGGAATATGAGCCGCTTCTCAGAGAGGGATCCCCTGCGGGCAGAAAGCATGGGGAGCATCGGACATGGGGAAAAGGGCCCCAGGTGAACAAATCTGTGGGGTCTCCAAAATCAAGCGGTGGCAGATCCCCGGTGTCAGCACAGATGGGTATGGGGTGCAGCCAGGGACCCCGGCCCCACCCACCCACCTTTTGGAGTGGAGCCCATTGGCGAAGGCTGACTCGTAGAGCGTGATCCCCTTCTCCCGGGACAAGGTGACCTGCCCGCCCAGCTCGTCCGCGATCACCCCAGCGTGCACGGCCGCCTTGCACAGTACTGAGGTCTGTGGGGAGCAGGGACAGGTGAGAGCAGCCCGACCGGGGAGGAAAGGGTGTCCCATGGGGCACTCCATGGCCAAACCCATCCCCTGTAGTCTGCTGGGGAGTGACAAGCAGTGGCCACACGTGCCGGGAACCATCCCTGGTGGGTGCACCCGTGGGGCAAGCCGGGCTCTGCACTTACGTCCCGGTAGCCCTGGCTGGGGTTACCCCAGATGTCCCCGTCGATGTCCTTGCAGCCCGCAGGACAGTACACACTGAAACACATGGCGACGGGGAGTCAGGGCTTGCTCCTGTCCAATTCCCCTCTGCATGCCCGTTTGGTGCCCATCCCGCCGCAGCTGCACCCCCAAGCACCCGGGAGAGGAATGGAGATAAAAATGGGGTAGATGGGGACCGGCAGCAATGCCAGGGTGGGGGACACCAAAGCGGGGACCACTAACTCCCCCAGCCACTCACCTGACATGCTCCTGGGTGTAGTGGGTGCCTCGTACCAGGCAGGAGACCAGGTCTGCAAGGCAGGGACACCCCAGGGTGAGGGACCCCCACCCACCCCAGGGCACCCAGAGGGACAGGGGAGGCTGGTCCCTCGGTCCCTGCAGCCATTGGCCCCACGCCTGCATCTCTGCCTGGGATTGGGGTCCCAGCTGACCTGGGCGTCCAGGGTGCTGGGGGGGGGTCCCAGTTGGCTGGGTGGTCTGGGCTCTCTCATTTTGGGTCTTCAGTGAACTCAGGGCAATTGGAGCCCACCCTGGGGTCAGCAAGGAGCTCCCTCCACCCCCGGCCCACTCCCCATGGGCCAAAATACGGCCCGGCGGGGTTTCTGCATCCCTGAGAGATGCTCCCCCCTACCTGGGTGCTGCGAGGTGGCGTAGGACAGGAGGAGACCTCGTCCTGAGTGGTGGCTGGTGCTGTTGAACAGGACGGTGACAGTGCTGGAGTTTGTCACCAGAAGTGGGGTGGTGGGGACAGCATTCCTGCAGTAGGGCCCTGCAGAGAAGGGGCCATGGAGGGGACTGAGGCTCCCCAGAGATGGGCACAGGCACCCAGACCCTGGGGTGTCACCTCCCCTGGCCCAGCTCTTGTCAGGGCTGGGGGCGCTCAGGCATTTGGACTGTGCTTAGGGTGGCCCCAGCCCCAGGACAGCCCCACGCCAGGCTGGTCCCAGCTCTGGGGTGGTCCTATCCTGATGGTGGTCCCACGCCCAGGGTGACCTTGTGCCAAGGTGGCCCTGTGCCAGGGTGGTTCCAGCCACAGGGTGGCCCCATCCCCAGACCAGTTACATCCAGACTATGGGGGGGTAACTGGGGCACAGTCCCCACTGTCCCCCCACAGCCACGAGCAGCACCGGCGGGGACGCAGCCCCCAGGCATGAGGTCAGAGCTGGACCAAGCTCCCAGGGTGGCACCCCAAGATGTCCCCACTTCCCTGAGCAGGGACAGATGAGCTTCCAGCCAGGCAGGGACTGTACCCACCTTCCAGAAATGCTTCCCCCCAGAGCCTCTTTACTGGCCCAAGTAGGCACCAGCTTTTATTCGGCACTTGCCACTCTTCCCCTGATGCCATGGCATGGCCCCATGGGACCCCAAAATGGGGGCTGCATCCCTGTCCCCTCCCCATCTCCCCTTTCACAGGCACTGCAGTAGCTGCCTCCTAAATCCCCCCATTTAATCCAAATCAATTTGCAGTCTCCATCTCCCTGATTAAAACTTCAGCTTTGAGGACAGGCAGGTTCCTTGGGGACACCCCTGGTCCCAACCAGGGACAAGAGGTGGCCCCAGTCCCCAGACTGGCATCACCCCCACACGATTTCTCTCTGTTCTGCATCATGTCCATCACCAGGGAGTTGTGGCACCCAGAGATGCTTTGAGAAAATGAGAAAATGCCATCGTTGCCCTGGGGACAAGGAGCTGTGTCCCCATGGTGCTGGCAGTGACACCTCCCGGGCAGAGTTGTGTCATGCCTCAGTTTCCCCACCCCAACCTGCACCCTCACCCTGCCTGGGTCATATTTAACCAAGAGGTCAAGCCCAGGGAACATGGGACGTGTGTGTGCAGGGATGTCACAGAGTCATGGAAGTGACGGGGGCTCTGCGTCATATGCAAATGACATGCATATGAGATGCAGATGACATGTGTGCACACATTTTCCCACCCGCTGCCAGATGCCAGCACTGTCCTGGACAGATGCTGCAACATCTGGCTCACTGCCCACTCCGTCAGCAGTTCCAGAGACCCTTGGGGTGCTGGGGACTCATCAGTTGAGCCTCAGGCTGCCACCCCCATGGGGACCCCAACGTGTCTCCAGCCCAAGCACCAGGAACCAGCTCTGAGTCAGCAGGAGGGAGCCCACAGCCTCCACTTCCTGAAAAGCATCTGGGACTTGTCAAGGGCTGGTGTCAGCCGCGCATGAGTGAGCAGGACTGTGGCACACACCCAAAGGGGCTAAGGGTGCCCCCTACCTCCGCCAGCCCCCCAGGAGCATCATCGAGGGTCTCCCCTGTCCTGTGCTGCTCTGGGACCCCTCAGACTGGCCCAAGCCATGTCTGGGCTTTGGGATTCTGGGAGATGGGGATAAACGTGTCCCCGAGGTCATGGCAGAGATGAGGGACATACGTGCTGTCAACCCTCTCTCTGTCAGCCTGGAAAGGGCAAAAGCCCTGGAAAACAGGGAAAAATGCCAGTCCTGGTAGAGCTGTGGGGAATCGAAACTGGCTCCTTTCCACCCCACATTTCCCACAGCGTCCCCTGCCCCTCACCCGGCCTCGTGGCTACTCCTCCATCCCACCCCACGTACACCCCAGCAGTGACGCTTTCCCCCCCAACCCAAGATGTCTCCCCCAGCACCTGCCACGTTCCAGGTGCTGTCAAATCCCTCCAAGACCATTAAATATCTCCAGGAAAATCCTGGAAGCGTTTGGGCAGCGGCTCCACAGACAGAACTAATTAATCAGCGGCTGCATCTTTGGGCACCCCATCCTCAGGTATCCCCCTCTTCAAGTACTCCTATCCTCAGGTAGCCCCCTCCTTGGATATCCCCCTCTTCAGGTCCCCCCTTTTCAGGTACACCCATCCTTGGGTACCCCATTCCTTAAATATCCCCATCCTCAGATATCCTCATCCTCAGATACCCCCTTCCTCAGATATGCCCCCTCCCATGACAAAACCAGCTAAAAAGCCGGATTTTCATGATCTTCTCCTTATCCAGGATTTTACATAGAGCAATATCACCCCTCCCCCCTCCCCATCTGCAGCTCCTTGGCAGGTGCTGCCTCAGTTTCCCCCAGGACACCACCTCTTACCATAGGCAGTGCCAGCCTGGGGGTTGGTGAGCAGCACAGAGCTGCGGGCACAGCGCTCAGAGGGTTCCAGGTCCACGTCCCCAAAGGCCAGGAGGAGGGAGGTGCCCGGGGGCGCGCGCAGCCACCAGCGGCAGGAAGTGTGGTTGGGGTAGGTGCCCGGGTAGTTCTTGGAGCTGAGGGTACCACTGTGGGGTGTCAGCAGCGTGTGGCCGCAGCCATCCCCTGTGGAGAGACGGGGTACGGGCTCAGCCAGGCTGCTGCCTGCCTCAGTTTCCCCACTTGGTACAGTCACCAGGGACACCCCATGGGCACCTGGAGCCCTTTCAAATGTTTTCCTTGGTTGAAACATCATTTTTTGTGGCTTTTCGGGCTGCTCTCTCCACTGGGGACAGTCCCCAGGGGGACCCAGGGGTGAAGCTGCCTCAGTTTCCCCCACAACCACCCAGTGCAGACCTGTACCTCCAGCCCCTCTCCATCCCCCAGCCCAGGAGGATCCCAATTTTGGGGGCTACAAGAGGATGCAAGGAGGAAACACTCCCCCTCCACAGGGCTGTACAGCTCCAAGCAGCCCCTGAGCACCCTTGGCTGTTGGCTTGACCTTGAAGATGACCTTGGGCAGCTGCATCTCCACGGCCACCTCCCCGGGTCAATGCCAAAACCACCACAAAAAGGGCCTTTCTCTGGGCTTGCTGCTCCGCGGGCACAAGGGAATATTGTGGAAACTGGAGCTGAAAGCATCCGGCGTCAAGCACCGTTTGGGATTTCTGGTGTATCCAGGGCAGGACTGGTGAAAGGAAGTACATCACCCCGCCCCTCTGCATGGCTGGGGAGGTGGGGGGGCATTGTTCACTCCCCTCCCAGCCCCAAAAAGCTGCTGCTCCTGCCAAGCATCATCCCAGCACAGGCAGAAAGAAAAGTGATGGGCTCGGCTTGCCCCTGCCTTGGCCGCCATCACCGTCACCAGGAGACAGCACAAAGCACGGGCACGAGAAAATCCTGCAGGGATCAAAAAAGGGGGAGCTGGAGGTGGAAGATGCCAGGCCCTCCCCAGAGCCCACTCCTGGCCAGACTGTGGGAAAGGCTGGCGTCCAAACTTGGAGGAGGGGGGTTTTCCTGTGAACCCCCCTGGGCAGGCATGCGGGACTGAGTGAAATCCTCAATTTCCCACGCCATTATGGCAAAGCCGGGAAGGATCAGGCCCTCAGGGGCTGGCGGCGGGGGGCACTGGGTGGGTGTAACCCCTCTGGGGCTGCCAGGAAAGTGGTTCCCAGAGGGGCTGCTGTGCCGCAGGGGAAGAAATTTAGGGTATTTGGGGGGAGTTTCAGACAAGCAAGGTCAGAGCCATCAGGATCGGCACGGAAAACCCTCTCTGGCCAGGACACCTTGGCATGTGCACCCAAGCTGGGGGTCCTGGATGGACACCCCCGGCTCCAATCCCACCGCCGGTGGGTGTGGAGGATCTGGGGGGGCCCCATCCCAGGAAAAACCCATCCTGGGAAAGGAAACACTCGATAAAATGGCCAGTGTGGCCAGCGCATGCCGGGTGGCAATGCCAGAGATAAACCAAGAGCTACACACGCACACCCGATGATTTGGGTCCCAAGATACTACCGAGAGAATGGAACAGCGAAGGCAGAGCCATGGGGGGGCTTGTCTCTGGCTACAGGAAAATCCCCAGCCCCCCCCAAAAAAGGTCAGTTGCAAAAAAATGGGAAAACTGGATTTCCGCTGAGTGAGGGCAAAGCCGCAGCGTTGGGACCATCCCTGCCGGGGGGGTTGTTTGTTTTCTCAGAGGATGCAGGACAGACACAACAGGGCGATGCTCCAGGAAAAGCCCTGGTACGGTCCAGGGCTGGGAGGGCTCCACCGAGGGCTTTGGGAGACAGTGGGAACCCGCTGTGGGATGTGTACCAAATCAAACAAGTGGGGAACGCAGTGGGGGTTCTGCGCCCCGTGGTCACGTCCTGGCCGTGCCCCAGTTTCCCCTTGCTGGACGTGATGCTTTGGATGTCCCGTTCCCCTCTCCTGACGCTCGAATGAGTTGGAGATGAGCGATGCCGGGGAGAAGTCCTTCTTCAGGATGAGGTTTTGGCTGAACGTCCCCTCGGGGCCTTTCCCAGACCCCAGAGGCTGCAATTCTCCCCCCCGGAGCAACGCTGCCAGGACCCGCAGCATCCCCCGGGATGGAGCCGCTGCCCGGCTCTCCCAGCTGTGCACCGTAAGCCCCAGCGATCCTCTTAAACCGGGGCAGAGCCGGGCCGCTGGGGATTAGGGGTTCCCGGGGAAGCCGGGTGGGAGGGACAGAACCGACCCTGGGACCCCCGGCGCAGGCGGCAGCCTGGTACCGGGAGCCGGGGCACAGGGGAGCACGGCGGGGTCTGCGAGGAGACCACCGGGTGCGGGACCGGGACGGTGCAGAGATGCTGGAGGCAGCGGGGAGCTCGTCCTGTCCGGTACCAGAGCAGAAGCATGGCGGGGACGCCGTCCCAGATCGGTACCGGGGCAGGCGGACCGCGGAGACTCAGTCCCAGTGTGGTGGCGGTCTGGGGACAGCGGGGAACCGTCCTGGATCGGTACCGAGGAACCCACCCTGGTCTGGACAAAGTGAGAAGCCTGTCCCGGATCGGTCCCGGGACAGAGAAGAGCCCGTCCGGTCCCTGGTCTTCATCCCAAACCCAGTCCTGGGCGCGGTGTACGGCCCATCCCAGCGAGGGAAGAGGAGCCACGGGGGTGTCAGCGGGAGCAAGACTACCGCTGCCGTGTCCCGGTGCGGGGTGCCCCGCCGCCGGTGCCCCACAATCCGCACTCACCGTCCTGTCCGCCGGCCGGGCGCAGCCCCAGCGGTCCCAGCAGGAGGCAGCGGCGGAGCAGCGCCAGCACCAGCGCCCCCCGCGCCGACCCGCCGTCCGTCCGCATCCTCCCGCCGCCGCCGCCGCCGGTCCCGCCGCCCGCCCCCTCCTGCCCTGCCACGCCCACTGGCTGCCGCCGCCCTGCCTCGAGCCGCCATTGGGCCGCCTCGCTGTCAGTCAGCCGGCAAGGCCCGCAGAAGGGAGTGGGCGAGGCGCGGCCGGGGGAAACGGGGGCTCGGCCGGGTCAGAGGCAGGGTGGTCCTGGATACCTCGTGGGGCGGGCTCGCTCGTGGCTGGGGGACACGGAGCCCAGAGGCGGCCCTGGGAACGGCCCCAATGCGCCCGTAGGGGCTGCGGGACGGACCCGCTGCGAGGGTATAGAGCCCCCGGTCCGGGCTGGGGTTGCCCGGTACCGCTTCCCACTCCTCGCATTCCCGGCAGCGGCCAGGAACCCTCCGGTGCCCCCGCGCCGTCACACGGGGGAAGCCGCGGGGCGGTGCCACCGGCCGCCGCTAGGAGGCAGCACGGCTCCGCTCGCGCGGGTCCCGTCGACGGCGTCCCCTTTAAGGCAGGCAGACGGCCGGAAGTGCTGGCGGCCGAGGCTGCGGTGGTTACTGCGCTTGCGCCCTGCTGCCCGGCCCGTTTCCCCCCACCCCCCCACCCCCTTCTCAGCCCCCGGACTCGGCCGCTCGGCGACGGTAAGGGCCGGTCGGCGCCGGGCTACGGGAGCCGGGAGGAGCCAGGCGGCAGCGCGGCGCGTCGGGGCGGGGCGGGGCGGCCGGGGCGGGGCGGGAGGGGGGGAACGTCCCGCCGGGGAGGGGAGGGGGCGCCCCAGCGCGCGCCGCCGTACGTGCCGCTGGCGCGAGGGCGCACGTCGCGCGGCGCGGGGGGGCGGAGGGGGGGCCGCGCCACTGCGTCCGCCCGCGGGGGGGGGAGCGGGGGGGAGAGGCCACACCCCTCCCTTGGGCAGCCCCACCCCGCCGGGCGCCGCGGGGGGGTCCGCGCCTTCCGTGACTCCGGGGAGGGGGGGCTGCTGCGGCCCGGGGGGGGAGGGGGCGCTGACCTCTGACCCCTCGCCTCGGTCACCCCCGCCCGCCGGGGGGGCCCGGGACCTCCCCTGAGCCTAGCGGTGCCCAGCGGGCCTGCGAGCTGCCGGGGCGGCGGGGCCGCCCGGCCCCGCACCCCAAGGCCTGGGCTGGGCCTTTGCCCGGTGGCGGTCACCGCCGGGGCTTCTCCGTGTCCCTCGGCCCCCCTGGGACGGAAATCCTGAGGAAGCTGCGGCGCAGAGGGGTCCCGGGGGAAGCAGTAGTGGGGATCCAGGCTGCCCAGAGCCCTGAGCAGCTGCAGGCGCGGTGTGGAAGCTGGAGCGTGTCCCCTGCACCGGTGGCTTGCCTGGGGCCACGGAGCACCGTGCCCTGGGGGTCCTGCCCCAACACAAGTGCTTGCCGAGGCTCTGCCGCCAGGACCACCGACTCCTCCGCAGCATGGGTGCAGTGGGAAGGGTCAGTGCCCGGTACCGAGGGGCTCAGAGCATCTCCGAGGCAGCTGGAAGCACTGCCGGCCAGGGGAAAAAGCTCCATCCCAAAAAACGTTGTGCTCTTGCTGAAATCCACCGTGCGGGTTTGCTTGGCCAGGGAGAGCCGAGTGGGGGTATTAGTGGGACGGCACTGGGAGGATCGGCCTCATGTTGGTTTAGTGTGGTCGGATGAGAAATTCCCTCTGTCATGGTCGAGAAGGGAGGAGAAATCCCCCTGTGTGTTGACTTGGTGGTGAATTTAAAACACCTGGTCCGCTGGCCCTGCAGTGGGACTGGGCGATTGTGCTCACACCCCTGCCTGCACCCCTGCCTGCGCGGGCAGTGGTGCAGCCGCGCCACAGACCTGCCTCCACTTTGCCCCCCGCAGAACTACGGCTTCATGTGAGAGATGGCAAACGCCGAAGTGAGTGTCCCTGTGGGCGATGTGGTGGTTGTACCAAGTGATGGCAATGAAGGGGAGAACCCGGAGGATACCAAAACCCAAGTGATCCTGCAGCTCCAGCCAGTGCAGCAAGGGTGAGCTGGGTGGGACTGGTGTGACTGGGAGGCACTGAGTGGGATGGGGGGAGCTGTCCCTGTGTATTTTTGTGGTGTGGGGACTGAGCGTCACTATGTTTTCCGAGTCTGCATTGGTTTTGTGCCACGCACGGGAGGGAGAAAAATACAATGCGAAAAAGCTTTTGTGCATGTCACTGTCATGGGGCTTCCAAGGAAAGAAATGGTCCTGCAGGGACGTATCCGGGTGACACTGTGTCTGGCAATGTCAGTGGGCAAGTGGTCATGGTGCTGCCCTGGCCGCACATCCCCTCAGTCCCCTTCTTCCCCCTTCGGCCCCAGTATGGGTTTTTGCCACACTGCAGCTGCTCTACATGGTGATCTGTCCCCGTGTGTCCAGATGTGCATGTGCCTCTGCACCAGCTTTCCCCTAAAATCCTCCTCCTCTAAAATACAACTGGGATGCGGGAGGGAATTTTGTGGTACTCCTGGCAGCTTCTGCAGAGAAGCAGCTGCCACCAGGCACTTTGTCTTAGCTCCGGATCAGTCAGGGCACAAAAATACCATCTTGTTTGATAAATATTCACAGAGCAGGGCAGCTGTAGGCCGACAGGGATTCTTCCCTGTGTCATCACCTGTGCTGCATGTCACAGGGCTGGGAGGGAGATCCTGGAGCACTGAGCTCTGCTTCCCATTGTCGTGGGTATGGGAGAGCGGAGAAGGGACGGGGAAGCGCAGTGTGGAGCGGCTTCGGTGGCACTGGCAAAGCGGAAGGTGCGTTGGCAGGACTGGGAATGGCTCCATGTGTTTCAGTCTTTTGGGATTGTTATCATATTTTCTTATGTGCCAAAAAAATGCCTGTGATTGCAACTGTATCAAACAAAATTCAGGTCCCTCGAGGACAGGACAGAAAGAAACAAACTGAGTTTTTACCCCTGTGCTGTGAATCTTAATTTCCTGTGATTTATATAGTTTGTTTATGGATGGATGTTTTCACAACAGGATTTACCAAGAGGGCTCAGAGGCCAGCGCTGCCGTAGTGGCCGTGGAAACCCACACCATCCACAAGCTGGAAGAAGGGATTGGTGAGTTCCCGCTGGGAGTGGTGGGCATGGTCCCCTCCTCCACAGGGCTGGTGGCTCTGGTTCGCTGGGCTTCCCTCTGGCTCTGCCCCTGCAGATGCTGTTTCCCAGGCATGGATGTGGGTGCAGGGTCTGGGCATACTCTGGAATAAAGAGTCTGCTGGTACTGCTTGGGCTCAAAATCCTGGAACGGAGATCCTGGCTCTCCCGCGATGACTGGTAAGGGCTCCCACAGGGTCCAGGGGAGCCGGGAGTTCACCCTGGTCTTGGTGGGTGACACTGTGATGGTTCCAGTTAATGGTTCTGAAGTCTCAAACTCTGCTGGTTCTTTGCCGGATGAACACCCTGATGGTTTGGGTTGGATGTTCAGAAGAACTGAGGAGGTTGGCTCCATGTGCTCCCTGCCATCCCAAGGAGTATGTGTGAAAAGGCTCCTGTCATTAGGTGCTGTCTTAACGAGATCTTAACGAGTTTTCCGCTTTGTGCGTGGGTGTGTGGGTCTTTTGGCAGTATTAGCAGAAACTTTGCTTGTGAAGAGAATATATTATCAGCAAATAGCTGTTATCTCTGCTAAAGAGATACCAGAGCTCCAAGAAATCAGAGAGAGGTCTGTGCTGCAAATTTGAAAGCATATTTTTCCACAAAGATTATTCTTGTTGACCCCTCTCTTACAGATGTGTTATATTTCTGCTCTCACGTTGTCCTGAGAGATGAGCTTCATTTTGAGTGTTGTTGTGTTAAAAAGCAGATGCCAGTTGCTGTTAGAGCCAGTAATTAGACTAAGAGGGGACTGATCCTGGACTGGGAACAGCCTGTCATTGGTTTCCTGAGTGTAGGTCTCACAACTTGGGAGTGTTCAGCTCCCACCTTTGAGCTTCTTGAGTGTAAAGTTTCATTTTCACCCCTTCGTCCTTCAGACCCCAGTACCATTGAAGCGAATGAGGAGATTGAGATTGCCTATCCCATCACCTGTGGGGAAAGCAAAGCCATTCTGCTCTGGAAGAAGTTTGTCTGTCCGGGAATTAATGTCAAGTGCGTAAAGGTAAGGGAGTTTTCTCAGTGGATTCCTTCTCTGCTCTCAAGCTCTGGCACTTGACTTTCTTACTTTTTGCATTTCATCTAAGCTTTGTCCTGGAGCCGAGGGACTTTGCCTTTGCAGTGTGCTGGATTGTTTGTGCTGAAGTTGGTTTTGGCATGAGGAGAAGCAGGGGAAGAGTGGGTTAAGGACAGGCTGCCCATGGCAGTGGTGGAGCCACCATCCCTGGAGGGGTTGAACTGACAGAGATGAGGTTCTCAGGGACATGGGTTAAGGCCAGGGTTAGGTTAATGGTTTGACTCGATGACCTTGAGGGTCTTTTCCAACCAAAATGATTCCTGCAGTGATCTCCAAGATGTGTAGAAGTGGGGACTTAGATGAGCTGCAGACTGGCTGTGTTGGATGTCCCAGTACAGTCTTCTGAAACAGCGTTACCCTGTGTTTGCTGAGCCTGTCTTTGTCTCATCAGTTCAATGACCAGTTGATCAGCCCGAAACATTTTGTTCACCTGGCTGGGAAGTCTACCTTGAAGGACTGGAAGAGAGCTATTCGCCTTGGAGGAATCATGCTGAGGTATTTGACTCGCCTCCCACCGTGTGCGGCTTCAGGGCTTCATCTCTGCAGCTGCAGGAACCCGAGAAGGTGTTTCATCTGCTTTTGCAGTCCCTGGGAGATCTCTTGGAAGCGCATTACCTGGCCAGCAGCTTGCAGAGATCCTGGGATAGACAGGACAAGGGTGGTGGTTTTAAACTAAAGGAGGGAGATTCAGGCTGGATATGAGGAAGAAATTGTTGCCCCTAAGGGTGGTGAGAGCCTGGCCCAGGTTCCCAGAGAGGTGGTGGATGAACCATCCCTGGAGACATCCCAGGCCAGGCTGGATGGGGCTCTGAGCACCCTGAGCTGGGGAAGATGTTCCTGCTCATCGCAGGGGTTGGGCTGTATGATCTGAGAAGGTCCCTTCAACCCAAACTATTCTGTGATTCTATGTGAAGCTGGTGGTTGCTTATATTTGCCATTTGAAAGCCCTGCAGGAGATGTTTTGTGTGTAGAACAGTGCTGGGTCTCCCTTTTTCCATCCTTCCCATGGCTGTATCATCCCTATGTGGAATACTCCCTTTTGTCTCCAGGCTGAGGTTTGACCTGAGCCTGGTTCTCTCCCCACTCCCTGCACAGGAAGATGATGGACTCGGGGCAAATCGACTTCTACCAGCACGACAAAGTTTGTACCAACACTTGTCGAAGCACCAAGTTTGATCTCCTGATCAGCAGCGCCAGAGCTCCAGTGCCGGGGCAGCAGAGTGTGGTGCAGACTCCTACATCAGCGGACGGTAGGAAACCAGTTACTGATGCCATGAGAGTGACACATGGCTCCCTCCCCGGGCTAATCAATTCAGGTTGACCCCATACACACGCACTTTATACCTTCTCCCCAGGCATAGCAGGCTGGTCCCAGGAGACTGCTCTGGTTCCTGGGAAGGAAAATGCTTCTCGTGTCTGCTCAGAGGCCTTGGCAGCATCTGGCAGGGAGTTGTGTGCTGTGGTAACGTGAGGACTGGTGTTAAGCAGCGACTAAAGGCTGCCTTGGGAGCCAGGGCAAGCTCACCTTGCAGGGATCCATGTTCTGGGGTCACCATGTGAGCAAACACTCTGACAGAGCTGAGATCTTTCCTATTTGAGGGTCTGTTACAAAGGCAGGAGATGGGCTGATGCTCAGGAATGACTTGAGGTGTGCTGCCCTCCTCAAGCAGCCTGCTCACATCACCTGGACATCCTGTGGTGGCTGGGCATGCTGCAATTGTCATTCCAACTGCAAATTCCAGCGAATCCCAGAGCAGAAAGGGGTCTCTTTACTGAGGTGAAGGGAGAAGACTTCTCCCAACCCTACCGTACCGTCCAGCTGGGCAGGTTATGTTTCTCTAAGACTCAGGGTGGGTAAAGCAGCAGAGTTGTCCATAGGCAAAGGAGAAGCTCGTGGAAAGCATATGGTAAAACCTTGGAGTGGCTGCAGATTAGCTTAGTCCCAAACTTGATCTAGAAATTTAGGATTGAGTCAGATCCATTTCCCTTCTACAAACCAGCTTGGACTCTGACCCTGTCGTTTCCTGAGAGATTAGGGCATCTCTGAGATGCAGAGCTCCCTGTTGGTGATGCAGGAGCGGGAGAAGGGTGGCTGGGCTGAGGCTTATTTGTTCCCTACTTTATTCTGATGTCTTTCTGCTCCTTTTGTAGCAGGACTCCCATTTGTTTTCTGGAGGGGACATGGTTTTCCCTCCAGAAGCCCCAGAGCCTTTCACAATCACAGTTCTGACGAGAAGCAGCAGTCTTTGCTTTCAGCTCATTTGGTTGAACAAATGATACAAACGACCTGACCGGGAGGGTGAAAAAGAGCCTGGGAGGGGTGAAGGAGAGTGTAAAGCAAAGCAGGAATTCGGGGCTGTCGCTCCAGGAGCTGCAGGGATGGCTGACAGTGCCTCTCTCACAGGGAGCGTCACCCAGATCACGCTGTCAGAGGAGAGCATGGAGGAGGGGATCGAGTGGAACTCGGCTCTGACGGCTGCCGTCACCATGGCCACTGAGGAAGGCATGAAAAAGGACACAGATGAGATCTCGGGTAAGCTCAGGGTGCTGCTTGGCTCTTTTTTTCCCCCTTCCTCACCTGTTGTAAAATGTGTAAAATAAGGAGAGTTTAGGCCATGACAGAGCTGTGCCTCAGCCCCTCGGCTGTCCTAGAAGCTTAGGCAGAATTTCCTCAAAGATTTTAAGCTCTGCATTCTATAGAGATGTGAAACGTTACCTTGGAAGTCATGGGGCTGTTTGAAGATGTTACTGATTTGCTGCCTGGATCTGTTTTGCTTCTTTGTGTGTTTTTTGGTTTGTTTTTTTTTTGTTTGTTTGTTTGGTTTTTTTGCATGTTATATCCACCCCAGCAACCAAATTGCCTGAAAGGTTGAAGGTCGTCTTGGGGGAAAAATGCCAAATCTTTGTACATGTTGGCTTCTTTTTGCACTCTCCTTGTGCCAGAGGACACGCTGATGTTCTGGAAAGGAATAGCTGATGTGGGGCTGATGGAAGAGGTCGTATGCAACATCCAGAAGGAGATAGAAGAAGTCCTAAGAGGTGTCCAGCAGAGGCTGGGGCAGTCTCCCTTCCAGATGACGGGTAGGTTGTGAGCCACAGCCTCTGGCTCTGCAGCAGGGATGCTCAAAAAGGCAGCTTCAGGCAAAAATAAAAAGGGACAAGGCTTCATCCCCAACATTTAAAGATGTTGAGTCAGGATGAGACCATCAGGTGACTGCCCACAGCTCCCAGGCCTCATGAAAACCTGCATAGCTTCACTTCACAAACCAGGTTATTTGAACGCTTTTCTGTGTGGTGGTGCCTGCTCGAACAGGTCCTGTCCACTCACTTCTCCTTCTATGTTCACTTGTGCCAGGAAACCTGTTTCTGGGGCTAAACCAGATGAGGGAACTGATCTGGTTTAAAAATAACACACCTCCTCTCTTTCACATTATTTTTAACCCGGATCAATTCCCTAATCCAGTTCAGCACATGCCCCTGTGAGCAGAGGGTTTGAGAGCATCTCTTGTTGATGCTTTTGCTGTGAGAACATCGATGTAGCCACAAACTTCATTTTACCCAGGATATTTTCCTTATTTTCTAATTTATCTTTGGTCTGGCGGATCTTTGTATCTGGTATGTGGCAGCTGTGAGTGATTGAAGTCCATGGATTATAATAGAAATTTTACACAGCTTCCGGTGAAGCTGGCATGTTAATGACACTGCCAGCAGCATGGGGAGATGATTTGTAGCAGGAGAGCTCGTTTGTATCTCTCTGATTGCAAATTATGCTTTCATTTGCAGCAATTTGGAGCTGCTTGGGTGACACATCTCTGTTTCATTTTCTTTATCATGTGAATGGGATTATTTAGTCCTTGGATGTCACAAGGATGAGGGAGCTGGGTCTGCCTTTGTCAGCCTTGTGAAAAAACCAGAGTTTTACTAAAAGCAGCAGATTTTTTTTTGTGCAATATGAGCATCTTTTGAGTACCTGAGTCCACCGGTGGGACTAAGCACTCACCCCCATGCGCTTTCCTTGCAGATGCTGCAGTCTTGAACAACGTTGCTCACACATTTGGCCTGATGGACACCGTCAAGAAGGTTCTGGACAACAGGAAAAACCAGACAGAACAAGGAGAGGAGCAGTTTCTTTACACACTGGCAGGTACAGTCAGTGCCCATTAAGGCTTCTCATCCTCTTGCTGCTCTTGGGAACTGATGTGATTTTCCCCAATATTTCATAGAATCACAGAATCATTTTGGTTGGGAAGACCTTCAAGATCACAGAGTCTGACCATAACCCACCCCTAGCACTAACTCACGTCCGAGACCCTCATCTCTGTGTCTGTTCAACACGTCCAGGGATGGTGACTCCACCACTTCAATACACACTGCCCCAAAACAAATTAGTCCCAGTCCCTTTCCATCCTAGAGCTTGAGTAGAATTTCCCCTCTGCTTTGCTTTGAGTGACCAGTCACCTGAGGCATTTGACAGCCCGAAGTCTGTGCCCTTTGCTGCAGCCAGGCTGCTGGGGCTGCAACTCTGATTCAGTTGGCACTAGGAAATAGATACTGTGAACAAGAGTTGTGCCACCATCGTCTGAGCTGTGGGCAGCACTGTGCTGTGCCCAAACTAATCAGGTTCTCCGCATACAGGGTGCTGACTTCTCTGCTGGTCTTGGTGCGAAGCTATCAGGTGTCTTGCATGGCTTCCCCTGAGCTGAAGCAAATAACCTGACCTGGATTCCCCAGAGCTGCTTGTGGGTTGTGTCTCCCTCCTCATGTGTCCTGTAGGACCTGTTCTTATCTGGGATGTCCTAGTCCCCTACTGCCCCGGATAAGTGAGATTACTGGGCTACTCCTGACCAACGTTCACCCAGACCAGGGCTGAGGGAGATGTTTTACTGACCCAGTCTTGCTCCCTGTCACAGAATCATCATGGAATCATGGAAGAGTTGGGATGGGAGGGGCCTTCCCAGCTCCCCCAGTGCCCCCCCTGCCATGAGCAGGAACATCTTCCCCAGCTCAGGGTGCTCAGAGCTCCGTCCAGCCTGGCCTGGGGTGTCTCCAGGGATGGTTCATCCACCACCTCTCTGGGCAACCTGGGCCAGGCTCTCACCACCCTCAGGGCCAACAATTTCTTCCTCATGTTCAGCCTGAATCTCCCTCCTTTAGTTTAACACCATCGCCCCTTGTCCTATTGCAACAGGCCCTGTTCAAAAGTCTGTCCCCATCTTTCTTACTGGTCCCTTTTAAGTACAGAAAGGCCACAATAAGGTCTCCCTGGAGCTTCTCTTCTCCAGGCTGAACACCCCAAGGCTCTCAGCCTGTCTTCCTGGGGAGGGGATCCAGCTGAGCCCAGAAGCTCTTCCTGCTGCCCAGGGGGGTTAGTCCACCCTGCCTTGTAGGTGGGTCTGTCTTGGGAGCAGAAATCCCCATCTTCTCCTCAGTAGGAGCAGCCAGCCAGCGGGGATGGAGCGTCGACTGGTCTGTATCCAGGCACTGGCAGCAGCCAAAGGAGCCTGAGCAGGTGCAGAATATTGACCAGGTCTGTGTGGGTGGCAGGAGAACGTGACCTTTTCCTTCAGCGCAGTTTGATCACAAGTGAAAACGCTAAGATCATGCTCAACTAGGTGCTTTGGAGACCTCCTGTCACAAACATGGGGCACAGCGGTTGGTTGTGGAGTCCCCCGGAGCCCCGGCAGTGTGGTGGCCGTGGTCCCCGGCGCTGCTCAGCCTTTCTCTTTGCAGACCTGGAGCGGCAGCTGGAAGAGCAGAAGAAACTTGCCAAGGACCAGAAGGCCAAGTCCCAAACCATCCAGAACGTGGTGCTGATGCCCGTCAGCGCTCCCAAACCCCCCAAGAGACCCCGCCTGCAGCGCCCGGCCTCTGCCACTGTCCTCAGCCCCTCCACCCCCATTCAGCAGCCTCAATTCACTGTCATCTCCCCCATTGCCATCGCACCCGTCGGACAACAATTCTCCGTGGGCAACATCCCGGTGGCAACCATCAGCCAAGGCTCCAGCCCAGTGACTGTTCACACCTTGCCCTCCGGTTCCCAGCTCTTCCGATACGCCACCGTGGTGTCCTCCTCCAAAACTGGCTCCTCCGACACCGTCACCCTCCACCCGTCCTCCAGCCTGGCCTTGCTGAGCTCGGCGGCTGTGCAGGACAGCGGGGCCTTGGCCAACGTGGCCACTGTGGTCAACCCTGTGGAACTGGTGGCCATGGAGTCCGGGCTCACGTCCACCATCCAAGCTATGGAAGGCACCTCTGACGACGGACAAACCATCATCGAGATCGACCCAGCACCAGATCCTGAAGCAGAGACAGAGGAGGCAGAGGGGAAAGCTGTGATCTTGGAGACGGAGCTGAGGACTGAGGAGAAAGTGGTGGGAGATGTGGAGGAGCATCAGCACCAGGTCCATAACGTGGAGATTGTGGTTTTGGAGGACTGAATGGGGAAGGAGAGTCTTGGTTTGGGGAATTTGTTTTATTTTGGGCTTTTTTGTTAAGTATCTTTTCCAGCTACCCCATTTGTTTCCATGGATACTTTCATTGTACTGTATATTTTATATATATATATATATATTTTTTTTTTTTTTTTTTTTTTAAAGCTGGAGAAACACGTGAGACCTGGAAAAGGCTCCGTCTCCATGGAGCACTGAACAAATCTGCCTGTTCACAGGGTTGAGGAGAGACTGGATCTCTGCTGAACAACCCAAACTGGGAGGAACTGGACGAGGGCTCTGGCACCGAGACCGTGGCCCAGCCACATGTGGGGCTTCTGCTCCGGCTGCCCTGACCCCCGTTATTTTATTTCAGAGAGACAAAAACCAGTGGCTGGCGCGTTGCTGTGACTGTGGGAAAGGGTGACAGTTTTGGGGTGGAACAGGTACCTCATTTGTATTTTTATTTTCCCCCAGGGAAGGGAATTCTGTCACCTCAACTGGGATTTTTTTAATTATTATTCTTGCTTTTGGGGGAAACAGCGGTAACCCTGGTTTTACTGTCTGTATTCTCCTCCTCCACACAAATTGGTTTTATATCTATATTTTTTTGTACGTTTGCTCTCTCCCTTCCCTTGTCCAGATTTCCCAGCTACAAAGCCCTGGAACCTTCTCTCGAGGGTCCCTGTATACCAATCCCTCCTCTTCCCATAGCACTTTTCCCCCATCCCTTTCCCCGCCGGTGCTGCAAATGCCACTTGGAGAGCCCGAGATCACTTCGGCCTTTTGCATAAAGGCAAAAAAAAAAAAAAAAAAGGTCGAGCTTAAAACCGCAACGTCCCCCTGGGCTGCTCAGCGCTGCAGGGACTTTTCGGGGTGTACAGAGCATGTTGTGCTGTTGCTTTTCCGGAAGAACTGGACTCCGGATTGGGGCAGCTCCTGTTTACATCGTGTGCTGGGGCTGCTCCATGCTTGTCACTACTTGTTTGGTGGTCTTATTTATTTTTGTTTTTTTCTTTCTTCCTATAATCTCTTGGCAGGATTAAGAACTGGCAGCTGCTGAAATCATATGTGCTCTGCTGTTTTCCTTTTTTTCTTCTGGTGTCTGGGTGTCCGTTGGGGCTCAATTGCCCTGGAAAGACAGAAGGGCAGTGGTTTGTGACAGCTGGGATGAAGGGGGAGCTGCTTGGCTGGAAAATATTAAGCAAAACAACAGCAAAAGAGACACATTTGGGGTGGGGGGAAGGAAGATGTGTTTGCCTATTTTTTACATTAAAAGGAAAAATTGAACTACGCTTGAAGGGATTGTTCATGGTGGCAGTTCTGTCACCTCAGAGGCAGCCAGGAGGGGCAAGGATCCCTCTGGTTGCTGCTGCTCAGACCCCCCCCAGCTTGCCCAGTATCTGGGGGTCCTGGGTGGGCTGCAGTGGCCCCTGCTTTCCCCCCCCCCACCCCAGGATGCAGGGGAGCTCAGATATTGGGTTACGACGGAGTTGGGGTGTGGGGGCAGCGGCCAGGCCTCGGATTTGCCATTTTTTGGTGAAAAAATACAGCTGGGCAGTGGGGGTGCCTGGCCCTTTAAGAGCGCCCCCCCCCCCCCGTCTTAGTCATTAGAGAGTCATTAGTCACTGGAGAGATCGAAGAGGTGGTGAAGCTTGATTTGCATACTGATCAGGAGGTGTGTCAGCTGTGTGAATGCGGGTTGTAGAGTGAAGTGGCGAGTTTGGTAAAGCATTGTTTATATGTTCAGGTGAACAGCGACAGGTTTGTCTTAAAACCTGCTTTGAGCTGGCACGTCTTACTGTGAAGAATAAAGGTTGGCCTGGCTATTTTATTTTTTCATCTCTGCTGGCTGAATTTATATGACTTTTCCTGTCTCGTGTGCAGGAACAGCACCTCTCTCCAAGTGCTGATTTGCATCTGTCCCAGTGCTCCTGTTCCTCCTGAGCTGGCTGGAGACAAACCCCAGAGCCTGAGTGACATTCCCTGGGCCTGGGGGTGTCACTGGCTTCACCGCAGCCCCGGAGGTTTTAAAATAACCCCCTGATCCCTGGTCAACACCTGGGGCAGGTGTTGGCACTGGGGAAAGCAGCAGGACCCCGAGCTGTGGTACCGACAGGCGGTTGCTGTGAAGCCTTCACCCCTTCGTGGTCTGTGTAATGAGAACTGTCTTACAAACTGGGAAAAAAAAAAAGTCTTTATTTTTCTAGAATCAGTGCTTCAGCCTGTCCTCTGCCATCCCCGCAGGCGCAGGCAGTGACACATCTCTTGTGACACCAGGCTTGGGAGGATGGTCCACTGGCTCTGCTACACCCCGGCACCCCCACCTCACAAACAGTATTTGCTGCTTGACCAAGAAAAGCGACAGTCGGGGTCAAAGTGGTGACCAGCCCAGCCCAGGCCCCAGGTGTCAGCTCCCAGTGTGAGGCTTCAGCTCCGTCCCACTTGGCAACAGGCACAATGAACGTTTCTGGCCACGGAGAATCTGCACTAGAAAGGGCTTTGCTGTTTGCGAAGAGACAAAACCCCTCACGCCCCCTGACCCTGTGCTGTCTCATAACCCCCTCCCCAGGGTGCGGGCACTCCTGGGCTTTCCCAGCACCCGGGAGTCATCACCTCCACCCTGTCCCAATCAACATCGCAATCAAGGGCGATCTTCGACCTTAACAGCAGGAGGAAAATCCCAGCCGGAAACAGCTCAGCCACTGCCAAGAAGGGAATGTGCTCTCCTCCACCAGTATCCACCCCGAGCAGCAACAGGCAGAGAGAGATAACAACCTCCTGCTTTTCTGGGGTTTTTTTTTGGAAAAAGCTACAAACAAAAGACAAATTGACAGTGCAGTGCAGCCACAATGTGCTGGTCCCTCCACAAACACCACAGCTCTCCCCATCAGCACCACAGTGGGAGCCATACTGGATGCTCTGGGACTCACTGGGTGGTTGCAACATCACCCAGTTTCCGCCAGGTCCCTCCAGCTGCCCCGAACAGCCTGAGGGAAGCACCAGGAGCCAAATCCTCATCCCAGAGGAGGCAGGCTCAAACCACAGCCTCAGCAGCTGCTCCATTCAGGAAGCGCCACCACACTCACTGGCAAACGGGGAACTGTGCTTGGGCCAGGCACCACATCCTCCTGTTCACGAGGGCCGGCGCTGAGGCCCAGCGCAACTTCAGTCTGTTGGCATCCACCTCATCGTGGCCACCCTCCCGCTGTGCCCACGCGTTGGGGTGCAGCCACTTGTAGTAGGCAACTCTCAGCAACAGCCCCAGCAGGTAGCAGGGCAGGGCGGCGCCGAGCAGCAGGACGAGGTACGAGTGCTCGTCTGAGGGTGACTGGCCCCAGAGCCAGTACAAGGCCAGCAGCATGCTGTCTGCCAGGATGAAGCTGTGATAGATGACACTGCGGCCCAGCGTTCTCCCCGGTGCCACGTTGAACCAGCTGAAGTAGAGGATCACAGCCACAGTGGCCCGGTAGAGCTGCTCAGGGCCTGGAGACTCCATGAAGTCCGTGCCCTGCAGGCTGACCCAGAGGAACATCACCAGCCACACCAGCGGGAAGTGGATGGCCACACCATAGGGCCAGAGCAGGGTGAAGAGAGTGACAGCGAGGACACGGGGGCAGACAAGGAAGAGGTTCCACAAGAAGTAGATGACGGAGGAGCTCGGCCTCAGCTCGTACTTGTCCTGCAAGAAGGAGCGCAGGGACTGGTGGTAGTCCAGCAGAGACCAGGTCACACACAGGAACGCCGTGCAGATCCCCAGCCCTGCGAACACAGCAGAGATGCTGAGGGCAGACCCCGGGGGCGGGGCTGGGATGGGACCTGGGTGGCTCTGCAGAGCCCCTCTCCAGCTCAGGGAACCCCCAGCACATGGGGGCAGGAGGTCAGTGCTGGCACATGGCTGGGCTCCCTATTTCACTGTAGTAACACTTGGCTCTTCCTCACCCCAGGACGGGCAGCAAAGTGTCCCTTTGGTGGGCTCCACTGCACCCTCCACATCCACATGAGCATCTTCCCACTCCCCAGCAGGCTCCCAACTTCTCTCCTGACCCTCAGCCGCTGTGGGACACGTAGGGAAACGACCATGGGGTCCCTCAGTTCAACCCTCCCAGCCCAGGCCTAGGGCTGTGTCTCACATTGACGGAAGGAACAATGAAGAAGAACGACATCAGAGAACCTAAAGTAAGGACAGAACAGTGTCCTGCAGCCCCTAGACAGCCCATCCTGTCCAAACCTGCTCTGATCCCAAGCCTGCGCCCCCCCCCACAGCCCCCCCCAGCTCACCCTGGGAGGGCTCTGCCTTGTTTGTCTGCAGGACTCCGTAGAGGAGCAGGACAAGCTGTGGGGTGTTCTCCAGGAAGGTCTCGAACAGCCGCAGCATGCTGATGTCGTGTGAGAGGAAGGCCATGCGGCTCTGCTCCTCCTCCACCGCAGTCTTCGTCCAGCACACCTTCCAACCAACCCTCAGCGCATAGAGGCACCTGCAAGCATGGAGACCGGTCGGGGATGAGGGGCTGCCGGGGGGAGCAATGCAGCTGAAAATAGCCCGATTTATGTGCAAACCAGCTCCCCACCTTTACCAGGCCAAGGGAGAGACGAGGGTTTTGGAGCGCTCACCCCAGCCTTGCTCAGTCTGGCAGCACCCGGAGATGGAGCAAAACTGCTGCTTTGGGACATGGCGGGGACCCGGGTGGCTCCGACCCGAGGCTGGGAAAGACCGCGCTGCCCGGGGAGCCCTTGGACATCCCGGCAGCCGGGGATGGGGGTCCCTGTGCCCGGCGGGGTGGGGGGAGGTACCGGAGGGATGCCCGTGGATGACCGAGGCGGGGAATCCCTACCTGAAGAGGAAGCCGAGCTGCAGGAGGTGCAGGGCGGCGAGCAGCCCCGTGGGCACGGCGGGGCGGAGCTCGGGCGGATCGGAGCGCAGCCAGAACCAGCTGCAGGCCTGGGTGGCGACAGAGGCGGCGGCCAAGAGCGCCAGCGCCAGCGCGGCCCGGCCGGGCTGCCCGCCCCGCGCGTACCCCGCCGCCACCCACCCGTCCGCGAACACGTCCAGCGCCGCCGCTGCAGCCCCCGCCGCCGCCAGCGCCAACTGCAGCGGCCCGAACCGCCCCGGGGCCCGCGGCGCCATCGGCGGAACCGGCCCCGGCCCACGCCCGGAAAGGCCCCGCCCCGGACAAGCCCCGCCCCCGCCCCGTGCAGGCCCCGCCCCCGCCAGGCCCCCAGGCCTCGCCACGTGCTGCAGCGTCCTGCGTCGGGCGCTCTCCCCCTTCCACCCCAGGGGTGTCCCCGGTAACCCTGCACACCCTCGGGGACCCCCTGCGCCCCCCCCCCAACCGTTGCAGCGCCGGGGGCAGGCCCAGCACCTGTCCCCAGTCATCCCCTGCACCCCACCCCTCACCCTGCACCCCCCAGGTCGCCCCGGCTCCACCAGCTGGAGGTCAAGTTGCAGCGCCCTGGCGAAGGAAGAAACTAAACGGGTGCAAGTCAAGAGACGACAGAAAGGAAGAGCTGCTTAAGCTCAGCAACAGGGGGAAAAAAACTAAAACCCAGTAACAATCAGGCTTCTTACCCATCTTAGTTGCTGACAGGTCAAAGTGACGCGACCTCAGAAGTCAGAGCAGAAAGGAGACAGAGCCCCAGGTGTGAGTCAGCCTGGCACAAAAAGACTTGGTAACAATCACTGCTCTTTCCTGGTACATCCAGCTTTTCTGTAAGATTTCCAATCAACATCCTAGAACTTTTAGTAAAAGCCACTGATTTTGTCTTGCTTTCCAAGTAAGTTCTCAGAGTCAGGTGCATTCACAGCTGCTGATCCATATGTATTGTGAACCTGCACTCTCTTTGTTTTTTCTTGCTCTGTCGTTACAACACTTGCTGCAGAATAATAAAGTATAAT
Organism: Streptopelia decaocto; assembly: GCF_964273445.1. Lineage (NCBI taxonomy): Eukaryota > Metazoa > Chordata > Aves > Columbiformes > Columbidae > Streptopelia > Streptopelia decaocto. The sequence goes on along the minus strand of NC_138678.1, from coordinate 5,686,195 downwards.
GAAGTCCAAACACCAGCGACAGCAGTGGCAGAGCTGCTGCTTTTAACACACTCATCGTATTTTGCAAAATCCACCTCCCTGATGGCACAAACGTGATCAACGCGGCAGGACCCCCCGCACAGGGTCAGGTCGTATCTGACAGAGTTAAGCTCGTAGTATTGCTGCAGGTAGCGTGGATCCATTGATATCCTCTCCAGCACAGTCTGCATGGAGCTTGCAGAGCCGTCGGGGACTCGGAAAGCTTCTGTCAGCCTGTACTCCTCCTCCCACGCCGGGAACTCTTCCTCCTGCACCGAGGCCATTGTGTTGGCACGAGTTAAGTTCAGGTAGTAAGTCACCATGTCCTGTCAGGAGAGAAAACCAGAGCTGATGTGGCCTCCGGTGAAGATGAGTTTGACACCTCTGACCTAAAAAAATAAAGTTTTGCACAACTTCTGTTCGTGGTCTTGCCCTTCTTCTCTCTGCTTCACTACATCCCACAGTGTATTTTAGCATTCATTTCTCATGTAAACAGAGCATCTACAGAGCTGCTTTATCCATCACAAAGAAAGGCACAAACACCCCATCCTCTATCTCTTTGCAAACAAGAGACAGAGGAAAACAGAAGCTGCTCCTGCAACTCACCTAAATTCAGACACCATTACAAATGAAACAATTTAAGCAAGTAGGGGGGCCCAAATAATTTTCCAGATGCTTAAAAATTCTGGGAGAGGGTTTGAAAAGCCTGTCAGTCCCCAGAGAGAAGTTCTGCAATGCCCATCAGCTGAGTAGTAAAACAAGCGTCGAAGTAGACGAGCTAAAGACATGAAGAACACGACAAAGCCTGTCATGCGCTGATGCTCTTACTAAATCCCTGTGCTAGCCACAAGGTTGAAATATCTTGGTTGAGGTCCTCCTGTTCATGGCCACTTGGCTCCTGCAGCCCTGCCTGTTCAAACCACTCAGAGGAATTAAAGCACCCTCCTAGAATTGCAGCATGTGGGGAACCCCTACCAGCACTTGAAGGGTGTCTGGATCATATTCGATCACTCGAATCCCGGGGTTGTTGGCTCCATTGGTAACTCCAGGCAATGTTGTTTTCCAGGGAGTCACTCCAGGGGCCAGAAACATGACATTCATTGGAGAACCTTAACAGAAAGGCAAAACAACCCATGAACTCCAGAGATGGTGACTCCAGCACCGTCCTGGGCAGCCTGTTCCAGTGCTTCACAACCCTTTACATGAAGAAATTGTTCCCAAGACCCAACCACAACCTCCCCCGGCACAACTTGAGGCCGTTCCCTCTCAGCCTGTCACTTGTTCCTTGGGAGCAGAGCCTGATATTTTACAAACCTTTTCTGGCCTCAATAGCCAGTGAAAACTCTCATTGACAGTGATTTTTCTGAGGGTTGGAAGAGCTATCCACACAAAGGCTTGGGTGGCCAGAGCCAGTACCTGTATCACTGTAAAACATCCGAAAGCTGTCGGTGTGATGGTGCCCAAAAAACTGGGCGGCAATCACTCTGTGGTGCTTCTGTACAATTCTCAAGTATCGTTCATTGAAGCCGCTCCGGAACCAGGGCTTGCCTCGTTTCTTCTCGAAGAAGCCAGGAGGGACGTGCCCCATGATGTAGACCTACCAAAGCAAGAGTTTGCAAAATTGCGTCCCCCAGAGCACGGCCCTATTGTGAACGCATCAAGGGAAGAGCGGCAGCGAGAAGAGCTGCCAGGCTGCGAGAAGACCCTCTGTAAATTTTCCTTATTAATTTATTTTAATACCATTTCATCTGCTCTAGCAGCATTGCTCAGGGTTTCCTCCAGCCACTGGAACTGCCCAGCAGGATCTTCCTCACCAGCAGTCTCGTCATTCTGGTCGTAGTACAGATTGGTATTGAGGACAACCACACGCCCCCTCGTACTCGGGCTGGGCAGCTTCTCGCTGTAGAAAGCTCCTGAAAAATGCAAGTGGCAGGGAAAAAGCTGGAGGTCTGGTCACAGTGGCTGCTGTGACCCCAGATCTCTTTGTTTTTGTCACTCTCTGCTCTCACAGCAGAGTCACCACCTGGATGAGGTGCATCAGCATTCAATTGGACCCTTTCCCTGCAGATATTCTATAAATGCTGTTGCTCTGAGCACAGAAGCAGGGAAGACCATTCGTGGCATTCTCCTAAGCACCCCCACCTCCCCGGGTCGCTGCCAACATGAGAAGACGTGCCGTACCCGCTCTAAAAAGAGGAATGGAAGCATCATCCAGCCAGGCACGCCAGAGTTCAGCTGTTCGGTTGTAGATCCTGTGCTCCCTCCCTGGAAACTGGTTCTTAGGGTGGAAGTCATGATTGCCCATGGCCGCATAGACTTTAGTACCTAGAGAGAGAGAAAAGGAGGCATGGAGGAGTCCACGCTTGCTGTTGAGCTTCTCAGCACCAAAGACTGTCCCTCCTCAGGACGTGAATGAAGCACGAGGAAATGTTGCAGCCTTTTCTGCCTTAATGACTAACAGAGAAACGTTTCTTTTCTTCTCTTCTGAGTTAGCGTGAAACAATGAGCATGCATCAGATGTGTCGATTCAGACACACCTCATGCCACAAAGCGACTGGGAAGAGGACAAACAACTCCCAACAGCCCTTCTGTGCCTTTCCCCTTCTCAATTCCATCATTTCTGCACCCTGGGAAGCTCTTCCCATGAGACTCTGTGCCCCTCTCTCCTTATGCCCTCAAATCCTACCTGGAAATGTCTCTTTTATCAGAGAAGTCAGGTTTTCTATTATATGCAGAACCTTTTCTTCTCCAAGCTTCTCATCAGGGACGTGAGGAGTATCATCTCTAGAAAAAACAACAGCAACAGAAACAAAGGAATGGCTCCCACACGGCTGTGATCACCAAGGTCTGCCTAAGCAAGCGCAGCAGACAAACGCTGCTGTGTTTTCACCAACATGCTTATGGCATTTGTAGAGGATAGAATGATTTTGGTTGGAAAAGACCTCAAGATCATCAAGTCCAACCATAATCTGACTCTGGCACTACCCCATGTCCCTCAGAACCTCATCTCTGTGTCTGTCCAGTCCTCCAGGGCTGGTGACTCCAGCACTGCCCTGGGCAGCCTGTTCAATGCCCCACAGCCCTTTGGGGAAGAAATTGTTCCGAAATCCAACCTCAACCTCCCCTGGCGCAACTCGAAGCCGTTTCTTTGTGTCCCTGTCTCCCCTCAGCTCCTGTCCTCCAGGCTGAACCCCCCAGGTCCCTCAGCTGCTCCCATCACACTTGTGCTCCAGCCCCCTCCCTTCTCTGCACTCTCTCCAGCACCTCAATGTCTTCCTTATGATGAGTGGCTCAAAAATGAACAAAGGATTTGAGGTTGGGCCTCACCAGTCCAGGGGTTGGTCACTGCCCAGAGCCTGCTGGCCACACTATTCCTGATACAAGTCAGGAGCAGGTGGCCTCTTGACCACCTGGTCACATGCCAGCTCGTGTTCAGCCGCTGTCACCAACATACGCAGGTCCTTTTCCTTTCCAACCACTCTTCCCTGAGCCCGCAGCGTTCATATGGGGTTGTTATGACCCCAAGCCGAGCCCCACCAGACAGCGCCTTCCGAGCCCGTGTCCCCGCCGCCGGGACCCTGCCCGACTGCCCCCTCATCCTCACCCGGTCCAGAGCACGAAGTCTGGCCGCTGCAGGCGGCTCTTCATGGCGCGGGCGGCCGAGACGAGCAGGCGCCAGGGCGCGTCGCATAGGTAACTGCCCCAGGGCCCGGCGGAGGGCACGGCCCGGGAGCCGCCCGACGGACACACCTGCGCGCCGCTCGCCGCCGCGTTGTACTCGGGGTCCCAGTGCAGGTCGGTGACGTGCCAGAAGCGCCCTGGCCCTGCCGAGAGGCGGCGGGGCTCAGCGCGGCGGACGCGCGGAGCTGCAGCCGGGTACAGCTCGGGGCCTCTCGGCCGGCCGGGGAGCGGGGCACGCTGCCTGCCCTTACCGGACAGAGCCGCGGCCAGCGGGAACAGCAGGACGAGCATGACAGGCTTCATGGCGGCTGCCCCGGTCTGCCGGGCACCGGTCTCCCCGTCCCGTCCCGTCCCGCGCCCCGGGCAGATCTCGGCCCCGCCCCACCGCCGCCGGCCCCGCCCCTCCTCCGCTCGGCCCCGCCCCTCCTCGGCCTTCCTCACCGCAGCGCCCACACTCAAAATGGCGCCTTCCGCCTCCCCGCGGCCTCCTCGTATTGGAAGGAACTGGAAGACGGAGAGTCGCGATTGGCTGCCGGCCAGCCGAGCGACGTCCACGGATTGGGCGAGAGCCGGCGGCGCGGGGAGAGGCGGTGCGCGCGGGCTGGCTGGGCCCCACGTTCGGCCGGCGCCATGTGGAGCGGACACGGTGCGGGCCGGGCCGGGCTGAGGGCGGCGTGGGGCGTCCGAGCCCGCCGGAGACGCGGGGTCCGTGGCCGGCGCCTCGCACTGTGATGGCGGAGGCGTTGGGGCCGGAGGGCGCGTCCCCGCCGCCGCGTCACGGGCTCTCCCTCTTCCCGCTCAGGTACCTTCGATGGCGGGTACGGCAGCTCGGGCCCCGCGGGCGGGTACATGCAGTCCCCGGGGGGCTTCGGCTCCCCCGCTGGCACCCAGGGCGAGAAGAAGCAGGTAAGGCCGGGAGCGCGCCGGGGCGGGGCGGGCGCTCCCCGCGGCGCTGACGGCCCTGCCGGCCCTTGCAGCGGATCCGCTCCCAGAGCATCCTGCCCTGCACCGTGTCGCAGCTGCTGGCGGCAGAGCACATGGAGGAGACGTTCCGGATCCGGGACACGGAGATCTCCCAGGTGGGCCCAGGGAACGCGGCGGCGGGGAAAACCCCTCCCGGTTTCCTAGGGTGGACTTGTCTTTTTTCCACTGCAGGTCACCATCGTGGGGCTCATTCGACACGCCGAGAAAGCACCGACAAATGTTCTCTACAAAGTGGACGACATGACGGCGGCTCCGATGGATGTCAGGCAGTGGGTCGATACCGATGTAAGCACCAGGTTCCTTATGGACGTGCTCAATTTTGAGGGAGAACTTCTCAGAACAGCCACAACTTTTTGATAACTGTTTTAGGAATAACACGCCTCTGAAAGCCAAGGGAGGTGCAGCTGTAGCAGAGATCACCAGTGTTGTTTATGACTTTTCTCCTGTTTTGTAATTCATATGTGGTTCCACAATAATTTGAATAATTTTTTAGACTTTAGCTGCTGAAGCTCAACAGTTAATTCATAACTGAACTGAGGGGTGCGTGCTCAGTATCTTTGTCTAGGACAAGAGGAAACGGCCTCAAGTTGCGCCAGGGAAGGTTTAGATTGGATATTAGGGAAAAATTCTTCATGGAAAGGGTTGTCAGGCATTGGAACAGGCTGCCCAGGGCAGTGGTGGAGTCACCATCCCTGCAGGGGTTTAAAGGGCATTTATGTGAGGTTCTTGGGGACGTGAGTTAGTGCTGGAGTTAGGTTATGGCCGGACTTGATGATCCTGAGGGTCTCTTCCAACCGAAATGATTATATGATTCTATGAAATACGAGGAGAGGGAGTGAACAGAGATGTTTCTGTGTGGCCAAGTGATTAAGGCAAAGCCATGTACCAATGGATATTGTCTTGTTTTTTGATGCATGCTGATAATTTTCACTGCTAGTATAGAAGGCCTGTGAAACTAGCCCATGTTATTTTTCTCTATTTTTCATTTACCGTTATGTCTACCTAACTGCTCTTGCTGGACACAGGAATGCATGTTGTTTGTCTTTGCTTGAGATAAGCCTCTTTTCCTAAGTCATTTATTGTGATAATTGAGAAATGAAAGTGTGCATCAGCAAAACTTTCCTTTCTCCATTAGGAGGCAGGTAGTGAGAACATTGTGGTGCCTCCAGGAACTTACGTAAAAATAGCTGGTCATGTCCGGTCGTTCCAGGTAAGATCGTGTTGCCTGTCTCTGCTTGAGCAGTGGCGTGAAGGATCGGTGTTGGTGGGCTCCCTGTGGAATATCCACTTAGTTGTGGTCTTTGCTCATCCTTTCCTGTGGGCAAATCCTCAAATTATTTTTGCCAGGGCTGTACTTAATAACACTTTAATTGTTCTTAAGTGCAAAGGACAGGGGACCCATTTAAAATGCTGTTCTGCATTGGCGTGTTGCTCATGGCAGAACAGACCACTGGCTACCAGCGTTTTGGGTGTTTGAGCTGTAGAGCCGAGAAGAGGTTCTGTGTATTATCACGAGCATATTATGTGATCCGGTTGCCTCACAACTAAATATTCTAACTAAATATTTGAAGAAATATTCAAATAATGGTGCATACATTAAAGCAAAGTGCAATTATTTACCAGAAAGAGAAGTTACCCTGTTTGCATTGTCTTACAAAATCACATATGAAAATGTAAGTCAGAAAACGTTGGATTAGTTCTATGCAAACAAGCTCCTACCACCTCTGTCCCTGTTGCTGGAGAGAACGGTTGGGCTGGCTGTTAAACATGTTGCTGTGATGTTATTTTTTTCTGATAGAATAAGAAAAGCTTGGTGGCATTTAAGATCATGCCTCTGGAAAACATGAATGAGTTCACCTCACACATACTAGAGATTGTCCACGCACATATGGTCCTCAGGAAAAGTCATATGGTACGTACTTGAAGATCCTGATTACATCTTGGTCCTTACTGGGTTACTGGTTATCTCCCAAAGAGAGAGGCTTCTTGGTTTGTTGCAGAAACTGTATATGAGTTGTGGGGCTGCAAAGCTTGAAGCTGTTGAAGAGCTTCGGTGAAGATGTGACAGGAATCCTGGCTTCCCTGGGGAGGCTGCGGTGCATTTCAGCTGTTTATTTTGGGGAATCAACTTCTAATTACTGTCTTTCTGAAATAAGACCTAGTCTGTGATGCCATGTGTCACCGCAGCGGTCTTATTCTCGTGATTGCAGCCAGCGTCGAGAGTCCCTCAGTCGTTTTCCTCTGCTGGGACGGTTGACATGGAGGGCTATGGAGGAGGCAGCAGCCTGGCCGTGAATGGACTCACAGCCCATCAGAGCCAGGTGGGTAGGAGCAGCTTCTCCAGGAACAGGGCGGGTGCTGCTGCAGCATCATGTGTGACAGAGAAATGCAAGCTCAGTTACTCTAAAAAGACATAGTTCTTCCTCAACCTTGCTGTCCATTGATGTCAGAAAAGCTTGGCTGTGTACTAATGGTGGTTCTTGCTTTTCCAGGTGCTGAACTTGATTAAAAACTGCCCTGTCCCCGAAGGGATGAGCCTGCAAGAGTTGAAACTTCAGCTCCAAAATATGAGCATGTCAACAATCAAGTAAGTTTGTAGAAACAAGGGATGTTGTGGAAATCCAGATGGTCCTTCCTGGAGTCTGATAAAAGACAGAGAGGAAAACAGCGGACAACCCTGGATCTTTACTTCTTCAACATTGCCAGATGTTCCCAGTAGGTAGCGAGCCAGAGCTTCTGGAGTCTGTAGCCACTTAGAATGAGCCATTGCCAGTCGAAGGGGTGATAGAAAGCTTCACTGCCTATTTTCAAAACAAGCTGTTGAGCAGTTCAGTAGCAAAGCAGGAGGTACCTGGCAGTCTTGCGGTGCCTCCAGTATTTTCTTCTTTTCAAGGACAACCCTGCTCTTTGCCCACTAGTCAAGATAGAATAGATTGTTTCTCCTTTGCTGTTTCTTGTAACTTTTCCCTGAGGCTTAAAAAAACATTGAATTCCAAAGACAGTAATTAATACAGGAGGGAACAGCAGGGATGGGGTCTATAAATGGGAAATCCCTGAGAGAAAGGTGTTGATAGGAACTACTTAGCAATTGTTTGTATTTTTTTCTTCTAAGGCAAGCTGTTGAATTCCTCAGCAGCGAGGGACACATCTACTCCACTGTGGATGACGATCACTACAAGTCCACAGATACCGAGTGAAGAGACTTCCAGAGGGATTTAGTTCTAAGCAAATGCTTGTCTGTGTATCGAGTTATCCTGCCAAGCTTTGCAATGCGGATGGTGGTCTTTGCTCTTTCTAGCCTATGAAGGTCCTGGTTACTCTGCGAGTGCCTCCTTGGAATTCAAGGACAAGCAGAAAGTCTCTTAACTGGACTCAAATGCTGTGATGATGTGACTGAAAGCGTAAACAGCCATAGGAAAACTGAACTCCTCAAAGCTTCAGAGCCTTGAGTTTGTTTTTGTCTCCTCAGAGGGTGCCTGTGTTAGAAAGGAGAACCTCTTTCTAATATTGTCCTGGGCCGATTGTCTTTTGTTTCTAGAGCTGTTTCTCCTAACTCAACTTTTCCTTCCATTTAATTCAAAGTGGGGTAGCAAACAGTAGTATTCCACTCATGTACAGTAATCATGAATAGATTTTTAATTGGTTTAGTTTATGCATTTAAATTTATATTTGTACTAGGAGGTGATCTTGTTACCAGAGCTTTTGAATGTTTCCAATAAAGTTTAACTGCGGTAGTCTTGCACACGTGCGGTTTGAGAGGCTTTTCTTCTGGAAAAAAGATTTTTTTTTTTTTCTTTAAACTATTTTTCAAGCATGAGGGAGAAAAACACTAAGTCAGGAAGCAGTAGGGTTGATACTAGTGATGTATCTGGGTGGAGGTAACAGATTTGCATCTCCTGTCACCATCCCTGGAGGGGTTGAACAGACAACAGAGATGAGGTTCTCAGGGATATGGGTTAGTGTCAGGGCGGGGTTATGTTTTGACTCAATCTTCAGGGTCTCTTCCAACCAAAATGACTCAGTGATCCTAAACAGGGAGCAATTCAAGTTATTGCCTCATGCTTTACTTAAGCCACAGTCCAGCAATTAGTTTTTCCCCCTGGAGAAGGAAAAACTGGATTCTGGGGTGACTTAAGCACCTGTTGGCCTTGCCACTGTGGTGGGTCTCTTGGTTGAAGCCTTGTACATCATACAAAGCCACAGAGAAAGGCTGAGAGAGTTGGGGTGGTCCAGGCTGGAGAAGGCTTTGGGGAGACCTTACTGTGGCCTTTCTGTACTTTCTAGAGCAGCTATATAGAAAATGGAGAGATGTTTGAATCAACCTGAGCTTGGACGGACAGAGTCTGACAGGGCATGGCAGCCCAGTAGGGCTCAACAGAGCCTGGCAGACCCCACAAGGCCCTACAGGGCACAAAGGAGACCCAGAGCTCAGGACAGGGCCCAACAGGGACCTCCAGAGCTCGACAGAGCCCCCCAGGACTCAATGGAGGAGAGGCACCCAAAACCTCAGGTGGAAGAAGCTGCTCGCGTTTCACGAGTCAAGTTTCATGCACATCACCCGGCAGGATGAGGATCCTCAGCACCGCCCACCCCTGAGGGCCAACATACCCAAACATGAGCACAGGAGACTCCGCAAGAGTTTCAAGTGATTGTGTTTATTCATCCTGACAGTCTTTTCAAGAGAAAACTCCACAGAATGGATGATTCTTCCATCCCAAGTGTTTAAGAAAGCGCTGGAGAAGGACAAAGTCATCCACTGCAGCACCAAAACCCGCAGGGAGCGGCTCATCTCAGCTCCACACTCAGACCTGTAGAGGGGATAAAAAATACAATCCAGTCTGAACAAGGAGCAGTTTGACTCAGTTTTGATTCGGGTTTCACCTGGGTTAAGGAATTCCACGCCACTGCCTCTCCCTGCAATATTATTTTGGCTGGTTCCTGCCTGGCCTCAGCCCCATATCCGCAGGATTCATCCAACAGTCTCCAGAGAAAGGAGTCATCACGGACCAGGCTGCACTCAGAGGGCACTGACGCTCTGCCCTACAAATAGCCTACCCAATTAAGAACCTTTCTAATGAATCTATCAGGCATTGGAACAGGCTGCCCAGGGCACTGGCGGAGTCACCATCCCTGGAAGGGTTGAACAGACCAGAGATGAGTTTCTCAGGACATGGGGTAGTGCCAGGGGTGGGGTAATGGCTGGACTCAATCTTAAAGGTCTTTTCCAACCTAAATGATTCTACAATTCCCCTACGAAGCCCAGACTATGGGCTGGCCACTCCCAGCACAGGCATCTTGAACTCTCCTTTGTCCTCCGGGACCCGAGAGATCCCACTCAAAACACCCGCCACCCGGCAGTTACATAAAGACACTCACGTGCTTCCCCTGCGATTCAGGCCTTAAGGAAACAGAATCCACTGGGGACTCATGAGCTCTCGGCTTTTTCCACTAAGCGAGTAATTCCTGAAAAAACACAGAGCTCCTAGTAAGTATCTGGAGTCAATGGGCCACTGTACACCAGGAATCGATGCACCAGATCCAGCCAAGCAAACACCAGCCCGCAAATCTTCATAGCACCTCCACACCCAACCTTTATGCCGCCTCGAGTGGGAGATGCACTCCCATCCCAGCCTTCCCGCAGGAGCGAGGCCAGCATAGACTGTCTCCAAACTGGCCCTTCTCAGAGCAGGACTGCACCAGCAAAGAGACCAAGACCAGTTTGGATCTTATTTTTCCTCCTTTTTTGACCACAAGATCGGTACTCAGATCTGATGGGAAAGGGATCTGGAGGGACGAGCTGCAACACGGGGCTATGTTCTCACCTCGCATCTGTCAGGTGGAAAGGCCACAGGCTACATCAAGCGACCCTGGAACACATCACAAACACCCAAATGTCAGCAGCAAGCTCACCGGAACAAGTCACCCACACAGCCCACTCTAGAACCACGGCACCTTGGAGGAATAAACAGCCTAATTCCTGCAAATATATATAGGAGGGGCGAGTGACAGCAATGGGCAGAAGAGGCCCAGCAGTCAAAGACCTTCCCGTTGCTCTTGCATGTAGTTGGAGACCTGAGGCTACTGCAGGGAGCCACAGCTCTTGGATAAACATGCAGAGTCATGGCCACTCTCGCCTGGAAAAGCTCCAGAGCCACAGATGCAGCCAAGGCATCAATCGACTGGCTCTGGATCAAGGTCTGATTCCCAGTTCTGCCACCAACCAGGTCCAGTGACACTGGAGAGATCAATTTACTTTATTCAACATATGTGGAGATTTTAGAGCCTGAATCTCACATCTTACCTGCCCCACGCTGCTGAGCTGAGGCCATCACCAGCCGTCTCATGCACCATGATCACCTTTGATGCCAGGATGCTGCTGGGTAAAAGCAGAATCTTGAGCTTCAGGACATTTTTAAGATCGAAGAAGTATCTTAGAACAGAAAAGCTGCAATATCCACCACCTCCCACCTTCGTACACCAATCTGGACCCCAGAAGCAGGTATTTGGCCTCCACACAGCCTCCCAGCCCATGTATTTTCCTGAAATGTTGCCGGACAGTTACAGAGGCTCAAACTGAGCGGCGACCGTCAAGGAAAAACCTTTTGCTCTCGGCTCCTTTTTGACCACATCTGCCACATCACCGAGACAGACGCAGCTTCGATAGGGCCGCCCAGGCCTGCACGGCGCCTCCGCCCCGCAGTCGCCTCTCCCGGGGTGGGTTTTTTTAAATTCATCCCACTGCGAGGCCACTCACCCACGGCGGACGCGGCATCTTCCCTACGCGCCTGGCCACGGCCCTCCCGCAGCCGCACTGCCCCTCCGCAGCCCATCGGAGCGCCCCCGACCTGTCGCGTCGATGTGGCGGGGCCGAGAGGCGGGAGAGGCGCGGGAGAGGCCCGGGAGAGGGCGGATGGCGGCGGATTGTCCCTGCACAGCGGGCGCCGCGCAACCCCCGGCCGCCATCACAGACAGAGACAGAAAGCGGGCCGCGGTGACCTTTTATAGGGCAGCAACGCGGGCGCTGATTGGCTGTTGGGGCTGAGTCCTCCCGCAGGGCCTTCTGGGAGTTGTAGTTCCCACTGCCGGCCGCCGCCTCGCCGCCATGTCAGCGCTCTCCCCGAGACACTAACGCGTCCCCTCCTCCAGCACCAGCAAGGCAGGCAGAGGGAATCCCATCCCCAAGCACCCCCACCATGATCTGCAACTGCCCCACTTGCTCTGGAGGCTGCGCCACGCTCCCTCTCCCCACCCAAAATAACCTCCATATGGGACAAACCCGATTTCTCTCTTTTCTTCCCCAAAAAGTGAAGGTCAGGGGTTGCTCTTCAAAAAGATGAAGGCAACAGCCACGTTTTTCCCATTTGTTCCTCCTTTTTGGAAGGCAGGGGGGCACACCCCACCCTTGGGGAATGGAAATAAAGTTTCTCGGAAACAAAAATGTTGCTGTCAAATAATACCTCTGTCCTGGCTCCTGATCCGTAATCAACGGAAAGGATTTTAGAAGAGCATTTGCCAGCTGGGTGGAAGGGACTGCTGAAATTTCTGCTGTTGCTGAAGCTGTGGCCACTGTGAGAAACTGGGTTGAAAAACCCTAAACTGCTTCCTGCCCTGGAGAAAGTGCAAAAGGGATGAGGAAAAACAATATTAAGTTTTTAATCTGTTCTGTGCAAAATTCACAATCAAAAAATTCGCAGTGCTCAGGAATCACCCTTTCAAGCTGGTAACCCCACCACAAACATGGATTATTAACAAAAAAATAATCTCAATGCCTGTTTAAAATAGAAGTCAGTCTGGAAATGAGCCTCAAACCTTGTATGACCAAGCTCTTCTAAAAACAGCCCCTGTCGCGGCTGAGGGGACAGGTTACAAACGGCTGGTCCCATCCTCCACAGATCCCACAGCTGCTCTGCCAAGTCCGGAGCCATTTCCCAGGCAGCCTGGATTCCCCTCAGCACAGCAAACCTTGAAATCTCCCTGTCAGATCCCAGGGCAGGACAGAAACCAGGAGCTCGTTGTCACAAAAAAACCCCAAAACAAACCCCTCCCCAAAAATTCAAACCTTGGTAAACACCAAGTGTTTGGGAAGAGAATCTTCCAAATGCTAAACAGGCAGAAACCCCAAAGAACAATACCAAAAACCAAAGGATGCTCAGCAGACTTCAGCCCATCATGAGAAGATGGACAGAGAGAAGATGGAGCAGAGAAAATCCCTTTGCATGTCTGTGGTGCTCGACCGCAAGGTCAGCGAAGCCCTGATGACACCTGGGAGCATCACATCAGTCTGTTCCACATGCGGGATGGGGAGCAAACCCCGGCAGAGGCTGCAGTTCCCACCGCAGGAGAGGCAGGAGCAGACAAACTGCAGGGAAGCGCTCTCTGGAAAATTAACAGCAAGGAAAAGTATTAATTAATGATCCGGGTGGGCTGCAGTACCTCAGGGATCCAACACGTGAGGGGACAAGCCGCAGCCACACAGAGATCTCCATCTATAGCATCATAACTGTGTTATCTACCATTGGTTTGGCCCTGGAAATTTTACAACAAAAGCAGCACATTGAGAAAAACGGGGTGTGCACCAACCAGCACCCCCAAAACCCTCCTTACAAACTGACTGTGCTTGGTAAAACCATTTTGATAACTGCTAAGGAAGAAAAGCAGAGTAACTTGAAAAAAACAAGAGAGATATTTTCTGAAGAAATGCTCTAACCAGGCAAAAAGGTCAAGCGAGCTTTGTCAGAGCGGTATTTTCTGAACTAGGTCTATCAGTTTCTAAATGCAGCTGTTGCATTTAAAATTCATATCCTATCCTGATTTTGAATTAATTTCATGTCTAAACAAATCCCTAGTTAAATCCAGAAACTGGTGTATCCAGTATGCTGAACAAGATACGCTGGCAGATAACAAGGCTGGAAGGTAAAAATTCCTCCCAGATCTTGTTGTGCAGAAGCTGGGGATTAGCGAGGCAGTAACAAGAAACTGAGTACGTGAAGATCAAACATCTCCATTCCTCAAAAAGGATTCAGAGAAATACCTGAGGGTGTTTGGTGCTTCTCAGTGTGTGGGATATGAACCTGTCTCCTGAAACTGGTCCAAGAACAGGAATTTTCTCTAATCACACACAGAAAACATCATCGTCAGCCCCCGACAAACCCCTCGACCCATACATGGGGCTGCGCTGGCACAGACTCGCATTTGCTAAAGAAATGGTTTCAAACTCCTCATCCCGCTGGAAACCGGTCCGTATTTCTCACAGGCCACCCCTGTCAAGCTTTTAATTAAACACATGTTAATGGCAACAGGGAAGCCTGCAGCCTTGCAGTTTGACACTATGGAAATTGCCGCTTCATGGCCAACAGGAATGACGCCCACATCTTTGCAGCTCTGCAGCTGGCTCAGCGTTTTTCAGTCTGTGTAAATCAGACGGTAATCCCAGAGTCCCTGAATTTCCCAGTAGCGTAAATTGGCTCGTGACAGCTTCGTCAATAACGTTTGAGTCATTTTTGTAATTGCTAGGAAATGTTGCATGCTGAAAGGCAGAACGCTCCATAATCCCTGTCACAGGTTTTGATGCAATTTTCAAGAATTACATAATCCCAGTCAGCTGTGTTATCATCTGCCTTGGATTTCTTGCCTTTAGCACATGAAGATAAAAGCAGAATTTACCTTACCACACGGAGTCCTTGTCTTTCGTCTTGCGTCGTGCTAAATGGTAATTAATCAGGGCTTTCCCTGTAGCCATCCACGAGAAATAAAATCCCACATTCTGTTTATCTTGGATTCCAAAATGCAAACCCTACAAAATCCAGGTGACTGGCTGCTTTGTAGCTCCACATAAAAGTCTCCTCTGTGCTTCAGATGCTGCAATAGTGGCCGGGAGCTGAAAATGAACATTAATAAGTGATGCACAGAAAAAAATTCAGAGGGATTAACAGCTCAACAGCACATTAGCTGAGATTCTCCCAGGCAATCCCAAAAGGCTGGCTCACACATCAAGGGACCATGGCCTAAAGCCTCACATCAACCTCTCTCCTAAAAGGAAATGTTTGAGCTATTTTAAGCTCTGCAGCATCAGTAAAAACAAGCTGCAGTGGATAATCTTTGCTGGCCTCTCTACACCAAAAATCATTCTCTGCATAAGGGCTCAAGGGTCTCTACATAGTTCTCCTGGACACCAGGGGATGCCACTTGTGATGGCTCAGACTCATCATTACCAGCTTTCTGCCACAAAAACAAAAGCCAAGAGCTGTGTGTTAGGAAATATTCCACAGGGCAGCAACGCTGGCAAGCCTTAGAACAGCAGCATAAATTCATAGCGATAAACCGTGGCTTTAGGTCACCTCCCATAGCAAATGAGAAGGGCTGCATTATAAAAGCTAAAATTTGGGGGGATAGGGAAGGGCAGGTCAAAAAGAGGAGAATTCAATGGGAACACAGTAACAGAATAACTAGTCCAGAAAGCATTAAACAGCAGAACATAAAGAAATCATTCTTTACATCACCTCTGAAACGCCGCTCCATGGAACAGGCACTTTTCAAGAAGCAGGACATCATCTGAGTGTCCAGCCCCACTGAACAGCTACATCAGAAGAAAAAAAAGGCACTTTGCTCTCTTTCAGCTCTCCGCTGCCTCCGAAACACAACCAGCACATGCAGGGAACATCCGTCTCCCTAAATTCAGAGGAACGGGGTTAGGACACTGTGAACAGCACAGTCAGACACACAGGAGGCGAAAAAAATTCACAGCAGATGAGAATGCAGGGGGCCAGTAGTCCAGTCCCACTCATTCAGAAATACGCTATTAACAAATCCAGCGTATGTCACCATTCCCCTCAAATTCACAGTACTTTCACCATTGCAGTTGATAAAAAGACCACAGACTGACAAGATACCATAATTATGGACACAAACAAAGGTGTAGTAGAAGTAGGCTTTATGAAAGTATTTAAATTTTGTGGCAAATCTCTGCATCAACATGGGCAGGGAGGCAATTAAACGCTTTGCAGTCGCAATTTCAGTTACCAAACTATTTCTGGGATAGACATTTATTACAGGTAGTTTATCTGTTCCTATTTCTCAAAGAGCTTAAGGCACAAAAGCCTGAAAAGGGCTTATAACACATACATAAGTGCTATTATTTTTACTGTCACCTCTAATGCAACATAATATTAGCTTAAATATATTGCTTGTCCATTCGGCTTATACAACATCCAGTAGAAAAACATTTTCCATGTCAGCAACAATTTGTTGCACAATATATCGATTAGATTGCTCTGACCCGTTTTTGCTGCAAGATCTTCAGTTTCACCATATTCCCTCTGACAGGACAGTGGAAGACGCTATGAAATCTGAACATCTCAATGAGACTATCAAGGGGTGTCCACAAGGAAAAAAAAAAGCATGATACACAAAATAACATTTAAACAAAGTTGCTGGTAAAAATGTTTTAAACTGGTTGGCTGATGGGGATTATTTCTTCATACACAGATGGAGAGGAGAGGTAAATGTGCAAGACACCACCGGGTAGAAAGCACCGGTTTGCAGTAGTTTTATAACGCTCCTTTCTGTCTTTTCTCTCCAAAACATTCTTCAGGTAGATTCCTTATGAACACCAAGCTACAAACTTGCCAGCTCAAGATCACATCTTGATTAAGGTTAAGCAGAACATAAACTTTCATCTACATGATTCTTTCCTGTGCTCAAGTTACAGCAACCTCACCCAGCCACTGAAAAAGCTTTTGAGACATTTTTGTGGTATCCAGCAATGATTTTTTTAAAATAACACATTCATGAGAGTTGGGTCAAATGACTGAAGACAATTAAATGGGCAGCAAAACAGAAGGATGGGCAGGAACCAAAATGCAAAGGGTAATTTTACTTAAAAGACCAACATTTTTATTGTACGTTGGAGTAGAGTCTTTCCCCTGTGCCATTTCATCTGAAGTTTATAAATTACAATTTCCAAGAAGTATTAAGAGTTCATTTCAAGACAAAAGGAATCAAACTGTTGCATTTCTAACTTCCACCATGAATAGAAAGTACCACGATGCTCCTACAATACTCCTTCCGTACAGGAAAGGCCACAGTCCTCCTGTACTTTGAGTACCAGACCTGGGTGGAGAAAAGGGCCACCCCCGACTGCTGCAAGATCCGGGTGCAGCACGACGGTCCGGAGCACGCTGGCGGGTTTGTCACCCAGACACAGCGCCTCAGCAATGAGGCTATAAGACGGCTGGAATCTCTGACGAGACAGTGTCCAAAGGCTGCCAATGACAGTCCATCAAGGCATCGTAGAGCTCTTCACTCTGTTCCATAAACTGTTTATTTGCTTCGTGCACGTCCAGCTGAGGTGTCGGATCTAAAGGTGGAAAGATAGACATGAATAGTTAACACATCAAATGTGTCAGGAAAAAAACCTCACCCTGTAAACATTTTAGTTTTATTATAGAATTATAGAATCATTTTGGTTGGAAGAGACCCTCAAGATCATAGAGTCCAACCGTTACCCCTCCCCTGGCACTGATCCACGTCCCTGCGAACCTCATCTCCATCTGTTCAACCCTCCAGGATGGTGCCTCCACCACCGCCCTGGGCAGCCTGTTCCAATGCCCAACAACCCCTTCCAGGAAGAAATTTTTCCCTAATATCCAATCTGAACCTCCCCTGGCACAACTTGAGGCCATTTCCTCTCATCCTATCACTTGCTACTTGAGAGGAGAGACCAAAACAAATATGGGGGGATTCACAAAACATTCCCAGCACTTGCCCAATCATGAACCTGACCAGGTCAGCCCTAGTAAATCTTCCTGCAAAGGGATAAGAAACAACTACACCCTAATACATCCCTCTTTGCAGCGGTGATTGTCCCCATAGCAGAGTCAACAGAGAGAACGCATACCTGCACCTCGCAGCCCAGGGGAGCCACCTAAACTGCCCAAGAAGGTGGGTTGGCACTAAGGCACCGGACTGCGAAGTGGAGGAGTGGAGACGCAGGCACACGTTCCATTCTGCTACCTCCACTACGGGACCAGAGTGGATGGTTGGGGACGGTAGATCCTACGCTGCTGCAACAAGAGTCACCAGAGCTTGTCTGCCAAAGCCGCAAACACCTCAAAGCAGTTCACAGTTAGTAACCGAAGAAGTGTCAGCAACGCCCAGTGAATTACATACAAATATATCCTTTATTTTACAGTTGAAAGAGATGTTTGTGAAGTACTTTGGAGCTGGATACAACTCTGCCGCTACCAATGCACACATTTGGCAATAATCGACTCATCATACTCCCCAAACCACTTGTAGGCTGTAAAGCTCACCTAGTAACACCTACAACCTACAGCTCAGGTTATCAATTAGTTTCAGTCCTGAGAAGGTTCAGGCTAGGAACAGCAGCTATAAAATAAGGATGCTATTGCGCTAGGTGATTGTGACCCACTAATCTTCTCAGACCTCAGATTTACCCAAAGATAAAGGTATATTATACACTGCAATTAAGGGTCAATTTGAGAAAGACTATCTCTAATCAGTGCAGAACAACGACTTCGATATCAAATTAAAGAAACATACCTTCCAACGCATCCTCACCAACTTCTTCATATGTCTGCAAGGAAAAAATAAACATTAGGACAGCAGATATTTATATTTTCTTTTATAAATATCATCTGTTGATTACTGCTGTCATATACTGACTTCTATATCTAAGTGATTATAACAGAATTCTTCTTGTATAAGCCCCATGTTCCTCTCCCAACAGACTCCACAGGGGAAATCCCACACAGCTTTTAACAGAGGCAGCAGTTCTTCAATCCTGACCTGTTTTCTCCTCTAAAACAAAGCTTATGAAGGATGCCAGAAGACAACATTAGCACTGCTCCTATCAAGAGAACCATTCTAACATGACAATTCTCTTAAGAGACTCTTTGTGCTCTCCAGTCCCAGCAACAACCCCCACCCCAAGGCAAGATACATACCAGGCTCTGCTAATTAGTTTTGTTTCCTCATCAAGCAGTTCCAGTAAGACCCCAGAACTTGACAAGAAAATGTGTTTATCACCCATTTTTTTAAGCTTCATTGTGTTTCTGTACTGACAGAGCGAGGACATCGTGTTCTCCTACCTGCATTGTGCTCTGCGTGTAGCCGTACTGCGGGTAGCTGTAGCTGTAACTGCCCGTGTTCTGGTCATAGCCCCACTGGGCGTAGTAGTTGTGATATTGTTGGTAATATTGGTTATAATTATAGTTGTACATCTGATTATACTCCATTGATTTCACACGATTACTTTAAAAAATAAAGCAGGAATAAGTTGCAAATAAGGCAGAAGAATTACAAAAATTAAAAAAAAAAGAACAGTAGAAGAGCTTAAGATAAAATATGGTACATAGACAAGGCTTAGTCTAACATGCAAATTTCAGTCTTTACAATATATTCACTATTTACTGCAGCAGTATTTATCATTTGCTTACATTTGCAGAAAGAAATAAGTGGTTTAAATTTAACGCCCTTTCCAGTATTCATATTCACCTTCATCAATAAAGATTGCTTCCATTCTTTATGAGTTAATTTAGTTTCACTTCCTGGCTTTGGGAAGGAGAGTTCAGGACTGTGAGCCTCAGCTTAGAACAATCCTGAACCAGGATCCAGATTCTGGGGTCCCTTTTTCCTTCTGATAAACAGGATGAAGTTAAGTACTCTGCAGCTTCCTGACACAAGGTATTGAGTTTGCTTTACATGAAGAGCTAAAGACTTCGAGCCTTGGAAAAGAACTGGGGTTTTCCTTACTAAAAATGGACAAAAACCTCTTCCTTCTGCCACAGACACCCAACCAACAACTGGCTGTCCCCATTCCCACTGAACTGGGTGGTCTCCAATGCACAGTTGGAAGAGCTCACGAAGTAAAAAGGACTACAAGTAATTAAAGAAATACACTGAAATAGCCTGTGAGCTGAGCAAAATTCCCATTCCTTGCCATAAAGTGGCAGCATTCCCAAGGAACTGGGAATCTCACCTGATTAGCAAGATTTGAAGTAATGAGATGACAAATACTGTTTGGAAATGAAAATATGTCACACATCAAGCTATGTCTAATGATGAAATTAGTGAGAAGTAGGAAGAAGGAAACAATCTTCTCACCATGATACACCCCCTTTTCCTGCTTTTCTCTTCCTTATCCCCCCAAGACTTCTGAGGTCACTGAAAATCTAAATATTATTCAAATAGGGAGCAATTACTATTATTCATATTACCCTAGTGCTATGAGCCCCAAGTCAGACCAGGATCTCATTGTATCAGGTTCTGAACAAACACAGAAAAAAAAGTTAATCTCTGCCCCAAAAGACTTATATTTAGTAGACATTATAATAGAATTAGCAAGGTAATTGAGCTTTGCGATCCAGAAATCAATAAGCAGATTCAGACTACTTCAATTTAATGCAAAGGAACACATACTTTAAAAATAATAATATTTAAATACAGTGTGTGTACATGTGTGTGTATTTAATAATGTATACAATTAAAAACAGTGTAAAATGCTTAGCCTTGATCTCATGTCATATTTTTTTAAATTCCTGTGCATTCTGATTCTCCAGCTACTTTACTATATTTGTGAGTATTCCTTTACTTTGTGATGGAAACATCCAGGAAATGCACCCAAACCACTAAAAGACATTTATAAATACATGTGATTTCACATCAACTGATACAAACGCCAGGCTGCACTTATACTCACGCTTTTGGTATAGCCACACTCAAGCGTACAGGTTTAGAGCCCAACCCCACAGCTCCTTGACACTCTGTCAGCGCCCTTTTCTGTTCCAGTTCATCCGTGAATTTCACGAAGCCATAACCTCTGCAGAGATACAGAGTAACTCATATAAAACAAGAACAAAAAGCCATGCCACTTTAAAAAAAATATTTACAGTCAAGTCAAAATTCGTTTTGAAAAACACAGTAAATGAAACACTTTTGCTGGGGCTGTCCCTGCTTTTAGTAATGGCTCTCTTTGTACATCTCTGAGTATTGAAAATGCTATTATTTCATGGTCGCTGTGCCCCAGGCGGCCTCCAACCACTACATGTCCCCACCAGCCCTTCTCTGTTTGTGAACAGTAGGTCCACTGTTGCAGTGAAGTGAAAGAATGAATAAAAGATGACTTACCTGGATACTCCTGCCTGGTCCAAAACAACTTTTCCACCTCTACATGATGGATAAACTTTAACAAAAAATTCATATAACATGCCATCATCCACATCAGGAGTCAAGTCTCCCACAAAAAGTGAATATTCTGGACTAAAGAAATCAAAAGAAAACTTCTTGAGCACAATCATACAAGAGAAAGGTCTGCTGAGTAACAGCGAACAATTTCCAACATATTGTTCTTAAATTATATGAATTAGGATACATAGATGCTAGAAAGTTTAAATATCTCAAAAGACACTCCTGACAATCTGGTATGCCAAAGGTAAAGCATAAAACCAACAGGCAGCCTAAGTTATCCTCCCTCTGCTAAAGACAAGCTGCTGGAATCAGAAAGGTTATGCTATCCATCTGTATTTTCAGAGTAAAAAGAACTGCTAAGAATTAGTTACCAAATGTAAATCTCATTCTTTTCCCTGTCTATTGTGCCTTGATTCTAATCTAAAAAGATTTTTTAAAAGATCTATAATCATCTAAAATAAAAATATAATTGCTGAAATATGACTAACTCTAATAATCTGCAGGACTGTGCTGCTTTCACCCTTTTACACACCTGCCCAAACTGGTGCTATTGTTACTTTGACTGTGTGAGCATTTCTGGGCAGGCGTTACGAAAGGGACTTGCGTTTTTAATTACGGGATTTAGTTATCTGGCACTGCTGGACGAAATGGTACAAATCTCATGAGTGCTCTCCTATGCAGATTTTCTAGCTGTATGTCTCACCAAGCCATTATGAATTTGTAGTTTTATATGTTTTGAATCCTCTTTCCTCTTTGCAAGGTAATTGATAAAGAGACGTTAAGAAGGCAAAACTAAACTTATACTTGAATATTGAGTGTTTACCTGTTATCGGGTTGTTTTCCATACGTTGCATAATTCAATTTAAATCGCTTTGCCTGAAACAAGGCAAAAATGAATCCATACATACATTCAAATGTGCTCATTTAGTAAGATCTAAAACTAAGGTTTTTCTGAAAGCCTGACCTGCCATTGAACACTGGAGGTCTCCCTAAACTTTGCACCTGGTTTTCTTTTTAACCAAGTTTCCCAGGAATCCACATTTGTGCCCCTTGGCACATCTGGAACTCCCCACCCCAGCCTACCAGGGTTCAGCAACTTGTATTTAAAAGTAAATAAAAGAGTGAGGTACATTCGGTTTTCTGCAAACAAGAGAAAAAATATCTAAATACAAGAGATGAGCTGGACAGCTGCCTGCTCAGTGCACTGATTGAGGCTGCCCATGCTGGATCTCTGTAATTCTCTCCATGTGTTCTATAAATCAATTAAATCATTGAATTAATTCAACCAGTTTACCTTCCTATAGCAGACTGTAACCGAGGTTATTCTAGAGCTGCTGTGTGAACCAGTCACCCTAGTGACTGCAGCCAACTCCTGTGGGTACAAGGGACAGCTGTGTCCGCCGTCCCATTTTAATCTACCACACACTCGAGTCAACATCCTAAAATTAGCCTCTATGACTATTCCTCCTCTTCTTCCTAACTACACAGCTTTTATGTATCCGAGACATTTGTTACGTATTGCAATTATACCACGGACTAGCTCTTTCTCCACTGCAAATGGGTTTTAATAACTTTTGTTTGCTAAGGGCCCAGAATAATGTAAGGCATAAAAGTCATGTTTCTCTTGCAAATCAAAGTCGCTCAAAACCCAGTGAGAACTTGCAAGTTCATCCTGTACACCTATAACAACATACACATTGTAACAAATTAATGTGGAACTACAAATGAAGAGAGAGGGAAGGGTGGTGGTGGGTATAGTCAATGTATCTCTTCCTTGTTCTTCTCTGCTTTCTCGTTAGTCCAACTTTGGTAACAGTAGAAAGGCTCAGAAATAAAAAGAAAACCACCTCACATTTCTGCACCTGGATTTTATCCAGACATTCACACAGAAATGAGTATTTTTCCAACAATTTTCTGAGCAAGAACATTAATAGTTTTATGTTTATTAGTGAAACTCAGAAGAAGGATCCCAGTGTGCCAACTACAAATTTGTCTCCAATCATTCAAAATACAGATTCTACACTATCTATTCCTTCCCAGTTTTGCTTCCCAACTGGCTGATTTCACTTACTTACCGGTGTAGCACCAGGAAGCGGTTTTCCATTGATTTTGTGTAAACATTTCTCTGCAGTAGCTAGATCTGCAAATTCTACAAAGCAATAGCCTGCTGGAATTCTGAACATAGACACAGAGAGAAAGATTTCAGATTTAAAACACATTTGAGGAGGAATATTATATTTTTATATAACTAGTAGGGAATTTCCTATAGTTGCAATACTCAGAACAACTTCTTTTTCATAGTATAAACATTAGCTACCAAAAAGAAGCTGGGAAAGTCATCTTGGCTCTTAAGCAATAGCTCCTACTTACCAGTAAGTCATGTCAACATAACATAGAAAATAGTTGTGGTCACAATTCTTTTACTTCTTACTTTCACTGACTGTATAAATTTCACACTCAAATTTAAACAATTGAAAACTGAAATTACGACATTTATGAGAACAAGAAACTATTCTGCCTATGGTCACTCCTTTTATTCCAAATGAATTCAAAGGCCCTCATATGGCTCCTTCTAAAGTCAAACTTCCCTTGGTTTGTTGATGAGGAGGTCGAAGAGCCAGCAATTGTCCTCTCCATTGCTATCACCAATACACTCGTATTGTAGGCAGCAATGGCAAAAAGCTCAAAGGGAAGATCATTGTAATATGGACAGGACCAAAGTGATGCCACGCAGAGGGCAAACGGTTCAATCCAAATGCAAACTGAGAACAAGCATAAACAGTTACCCTGTCAACCTGTTTCGAATGATTTTTACACTCAGTACAAGCTCTCCCATGGTGGCAAAAGCTCTTGAAACAAAGTTTTCATCCATATATGGCTCCAGCTATAAAAGCAAAAAAAAAAAAAAAAAAGTTAAACCAAAGCATCTACAAATAGGAGAAAATATGTGTCAATGTCACCCTAAGCAGTTAAAACATGATTGAGAAGTATTTTACCCTTACACTTCAAAAAGAAGACTCATTTAAGAGGGTCGATGCCACTCAATACCAGCAGGCATGCATGAACCAGGCTCAACAGTCTGCAAAGTGGAACCCAAGAGACAGCATGAATTTCAGAGAACAGGGAGTTTTCACAGAAGGACAAAAGCCACTCAGAAACATACAGCAACAAACAGAGCGGTCACTACACAGAGCAGGGGACAAGGAGATGGCAGGCTCCTCCTCTGTACGCACAGGGAGGTTGGGCCAGCACTATCGATACGCGAGGTGGGGCACAGCCTGGGGTGCTGTGACGTTGAGTACCACAGCGCCCACTGAGCTGGGCAGGGATCTGCAGAGCTGTGTCCGCCTCGAGTAACTGTGGAGCAGGGCAGCGCTTGAAGGGGAAACCTCGATTCATGTCCCGCAGTAGGTCTGTGATTTGTGCTGCAGGTGGGTGCGCTGACTGTGTCCATGTCACAGGTGAGAAGGTGGCAGTGTGTACGTCAGAGTGTATGTGAAGTGCAGGGCAGCGGTGCTGTGGATTTAAAACAAAGTATGAAACAGCACCGCGATTTGCACCAAATCTGTGATGGACTGAGAGAAAAGGATGTAACAGAAAGTGGAGGAGGGAACTAACTGAAATGCAGGTTTTGTGCAATACACAGACTGATGGGGAGCACTGCAGGTGACAGCTAACACAAGGCTGGGGTGTGGGATATATATACCTATATCTCCACATATATCCATATATACACCTGCGTAAGACAGATGGCCTCGTGGTAACTGACAACTCTCGAGCAGTTTGTGTGTCTGTCAGGTACCAGGTGGCTCTGTCACTTGTGTGTGTGACAGAAGGTGGGGACTGGTGTAGTATGCAAGAGCAGGTGACCATATTGCACTCACACATGCAAAAGGAGGTGTGAGCGCAGAGCAGAAAGGGCTCTGTCACCTGTGTCAGAAGCAGGAGGTGGCACTATTCTGTACAGTTGTGCCTGTGGTGTGTGTGTGCAGGAAAGTCAGATTTGTAACAGCAACAGGTAACTGTTGCTTGGAGCTGTACGTGTGTATTTCAAAGAGCTTGTGAGAGAGCTAACTGAAAAATAAGATGACCTTATGGTGGAAAGGTGGTAGATGATAACTCTTTGTGTGGGTAAAGAGAAAAGAGACTCTACAGAGCATGTCTGCAGGAGTGGCAGGGAGCAGAAGGCTCCCTGATCTGTCAGTGTTTGTGTACAATGCAACGGCAAACTTGGTGTGCATGTACAAGAGAAAAGCTGTGAGTGGGATCCCCAGTGATGTGCTGGGTTGTGTGTGCACACATCTGAGAGAGGCTGAGGAAGACTATAAGATGCATGCCAATGTGCAAGCAGGACTGTGCAACGTGCTGGTGTGAGTGTGTAAGAAAGTGGCTGGAGAAAGATGTACATGGAAGTTAACTGGCAACATGGGAACTGTGATACACTGGTGTAACTGCATGTGCACATCTGTATGTATATGCAGGTGTATACAAGCATGTGGCAGGCAGCAAGGACACTATGGTACTGCAGTGGGATTGCATATGGGACTATGTAAAAGTGGCAGAAAATGCAGACACTACAATACAGCATAAGCACATTTGGGCGTGTGCGTGGGTGGCAAACCACAATATGCTGGGTGTGAGTACACATCTGCATGTATGAAAGTGTGTGTGTACAGCAGCAAGAAGTAAGGGACACAGGTGCACAAGTATGAGGGGGTGTGCAAAGGGCAGACAACAAGGGGCATCATCTGAGTGTGCCCACAGTGTGCAGGTGAGCAGACAGTGAGAGGCACCCGCAGGTGAAGGAGTGAGTGTGAGCGTGCTGCCAGGCTCACATGCAAGCAGGAATGATGGAAATACTGGGGTGAGTAAGTGCTTAGGAGTGTCTGTGCACACAGGAGAGTGCAAATCCTTATAGGCGTGTGAGGGCATCTACATGTGTGCACAGCCAGCAATGAGGGATATTCTTAGGTGCCTACAAGCGTGCGAGCGCAAGCATAAGTGCCTACAAGTGTAAGCACAAGCATGTCAGCCTAGTAGCGTGAGTGCAAGCATGAGTAAGTGCCTTAGAGCCTCTGCCTGTGAGCATGTAAGTGCCTAAATAAACCCTAACAGCCTGTGAGTGTACAGGCTAATGAGTGTGTAAAGGAGTGTGTAACAGAGCATAAGCAGGGAAACGTGGCAACATGTCAGTGCCCATGAGCGTGCCTGCCCACTAGCGTGAGCACAGGCAGCAGGGGACACTGGTGTCAGTGCCATGAGTGTGCCTGTCACCCTGGCAGCAGGCAGGTAATGGGGGTCACGCAGCGGGGTGTGTGTGTCTAACTGTGTCTGTGAGCACATAACTGCTCACAAACACACCTGCTGGGCTGGGGTTTGCATCTCTGAGTGTGTGTCAGACTGCATGAGTCTGACAGAGTGCAAAGGAGTGCGTGTGGGACAGTGTCAGCTCGAGAGTTAGTGTGTATGTGGCTGTGTCGATGTGTGAAGGTGTTGGTGTGAGCGTGTCAGTCAATCAGTTTGAGGGTGTCAGTCAGTCAGTGTGAGGGGGTCAGCCAGCCAGTCAGTGTCAGTCAGTCAGTGTGAGAGGGTCAGTCAGTCAGTGTGAGGGGGTCAGTCAGTCAGTGTGAGGGGGTCAGTCAGTCAGTGCGCCCCAGCCCGCGGTCGCCCCAGGCCCAGCCGCCCCAGCCACTGACCTCCCGCCCGCCAGGCCGCCCCGATGCCCGCCTCACAAAGCCCCGCGCGGGTCCCGGCCGGACACTCACGTCCCCCATCCATAGGCTGGCGGCCATGCTGCTCCCGCAGGCCCCGGGGCGGCCTCAGCAGGGCCGTGGCTTTCGCCTCCCGGCTCGGCCCCGCCGCTGCCAGCGCCGCCTCACGCCGAGCCCAGGCCCGCTCCGCCGCCGCGCTACCCCGCCGCCTCCTCCGCGGCGCCCGGCGGGCGGACAGAGCGGCGGCCCCGCCGCCACGGTCGCCCCGGCCCGCGGCAGCGCCCCCTGCCGGCAGGAGGAACGACAACGGCGCAGGCAGGGGACGGTGACGAGAAGGGAGGACGCAAGACGGGAACGGATGTGAGGAGAGGAAGAGGGTTGGGGATATTTGAGGAGGTTTTGGGGCGGCGGGAGGAGGTCGTTTTGGGGTTCTTAAAGGAGGCTTGGGGTGTGTGGAAGTGGTTTGGGGTGTGGTGGGGTTGTGAGTGGGCCTGAAGTGGAGGGGGATGAGATGAGGGGTCCAAGGCTGGTGACTGGAAGGAGACGAGGCCGCTGCCGTTGGTGCTGGCGCATGGTTTACACAGACGCACACTTGCTGGCAATGTCAGCAGAAGGCGAAAGCCTCAGCGTGGCTTACTGAGATGAGGAGGTAAAACTGCTAGAGGGTACAAGATGTGGTTATATGCTCTGGGCTGTGCGTGTGAGCCGGTTGGTATTTTGGCATCACCCAACGCTTTGTAAGCCCTGTACCCTCTTTTGGAAATCCAGGCGCGGGGCAGAGCTGCCCAAGCACACCATAAATCCCGCTGATGATGACAGGGACACTCCAAACCCCGTGCTATTTATTGCCTCTGTGGCTGCTGCGTCTCAGCGAGCAGAGATCTTGCTGCTCTGTTGCAGCCCGTGGGAGGGCAGCACAAGGCCGCTGGTTCTTGGCTGGGGGTTTTCAGGTCGTGAAATTGGGTATTGTTATCGTGGGATGTGAGCAGCACTGAGCGATAGAGCCAAACCTCCGAACCTTCGGAAGCCATGTGTGAATTTTCCCTCGAATCTTGCCCTGGAGCATTCTCATTTCAGTGACTAATGTGTGAAACCAACCAGGAGTAGAATGAAAAGTTGTTCACTCCGCTTTTCCCTGCAGATGAAAAGTGAACATTGACTCTTACTGCATTTCTGCAGGAGACAGTGAAAATCCTTGGTGCCGGGCAGGACCTGTGTCTCTCTCATCATCCTGCAGCATGGCCAGTACTGATTGTTCTAGAACACCAACTCTTCAGTAATTGTGGGTGTGCTAGAATCATAAGATTAAAAACATATTCACAATTGTATTTATTTTCTGATTTGTAAGTCCCTAGGGCACCCTCAGGTCATTTTTCCAAGCTCTTCCCTACAACATTGCAAAATCTGGCATAAAATCAAGATAGCTAGTAAGACGCGCAGCTGGTAACCCTGTTGAATAAAGACAATCTGTTATCAAGTCACACTTTTTGTGCCTTGGTGTCACTGGCAACCTGATCTCTTGCAAATTCACTCTCTCTGGAGTCCCTGCCTTCCAGAAGTGTATTTATAGTAAGAACAATGAAGATTTATAGAGTAATGATAGTTACAGTGCTCCTAGCCTAGGAACTCTATGTTGAACAGAGTGATTGAGTGTTTGACTTTTAAAAAGAGAGGAAAAAAGAAAAAACAGATGAATAATGAAAAACAAATCCTTTCTCTGGTGAAAAGCCAAACCTATGTTTTAAAAATTAAATGCTTTTTTGGGTTAAGCAGTGAAAAAATGGATTTGATCTTTGCAACAGCTTGGATTTATTATTGGAACCAGTTGGCTGTGCCATAGAGGAGAGGAATTTTCTGGTAATTAGAGCAAGAATCCAGGAGTCAGAAGTGGTAGGTTGTGGTTCTGGCTCGGGCACTAGCACACTATGTAGCCTTGGGAAACATGCTGCCTCATTTGTACCTTGGCTTTCCCATCTTCAAAGTGGGGCTGAGGAAATAATTCAACCTCACAAATTACATGTACTAATTAAAGGACATTTCCATGACACCTTGAGGTCTTTACTGCTAGAGGATGGATTTTCACAAGCACATACTTCAAATGCTTTTGAAATTTCCTGCCCTAAACATTTACAAACCTGATGGCCCAGATTCCTAAGTCCCCACATGGGCATCTGATTGAAAAAGGGTCTGATTTCCAGAAGTTTGTCTGCTGATGAAAAAGAACACAGAATCATAGAATCATTTTGGTTGGAAAAGACCCTCAAGGTCATTGAGTCCAACTGTTCCCCCAGCCCTGTCCCTGCCCCATGTCCTGAGAACCTCATCTCTGTCTGTTTAACCCTCTGGGATGGTGACTCCAGCACTGCCCTGGGCAGCCTGTTCCAATGCCCCACAGCCCTTTGGGGAAGAAATTGTTCCGAAATCCAACCTCAACCTCCCCTGGCGCAACTTGAGGCCATTTCCTCTGCTCCTGGCGCTTGTTCCTGGGGAGCAGAGCCCGACCCCCCTGGCTCCAAGCTCCTTTCAGGCAGTTCAGAGATCAGAAGGTCTCCCCTCAGCTCCTGTTCTCCAGCTGAGCTCCCCAGATCCCTCAGCCGCTCCATCATACTTGTGCTCCAGCCCCTCACCAGCTCCTTTCCCTTCTCTCCACTCGCTCCAGCACCTCAAGGATTTCTTGGTGTGAGGGGCCCAAAACTTTCCCCAGGATTCAAGGTTTGGCCTCCCCAGGTCCCAGCACAGGGACGGTCACTGCCCTGGGCCTGCTGGCTACACCAGTGCTGGTACCAGCCAGGATGCTGGTGGCCTCTTGGCCACCTGGGCACATGCCAGCTCATGTTCAACTGCTGTCACCAACACCCCCAGATCCTTTCCTGCTGAACCGCTTTCCAGCTACTCTTCCCTGAGCCTATAGCATTTCACGGATACAGCTTCCTTAGGAAAGCAGCAGTCAGAATTAATTTTAGTAATATCTGCACATCCTTACTGGAGTCACCACCACTATCCCTCAGGCCCCATATCTGATTTGGCTTGGTCTTCTGGTGGTTCAGTCTTTAAATCACCATTTGTCAGCGTTAGAGCTACTCAGCTGCCCCTTCCTTCGAACATCACTGTGGCCGGTGAAGAAAAAGAATGTCATTTGCTTTGGATGCCATCCCTCCCCGAAGCAGAGGAAATGTGTGTTGACAAGAAAGGAAATTCTCATGAACCACGAGGACCTGGAGCTTGCTTCTTGCTTTCCTGTGGGTCTTACCCAACTTTCAGCCTGGGTGTTTGAAGATTATTAATAGCAATAGTTACATTAACAGGTTTATTTTTTTCTTCTTCTGTCAACGAAGTTATTTTTTCAATTGAAACTTTCTGGCTGTTTTTATTCAAAGGAGTCAGAGATGGACCCAAGAATGTGGCAGTACTGCACCACAATGATCCCTTCAAGTTACTGGGCAGCCAAGCAAAGATTTTGCTTTATAGGAGGCTCCCAGTCAGAAGTGGATAGGCTCTCAAGTCTCCAGTGCAAAACAAATACCTCCAAACTGGGGCAGGCTTAACACAGGGCAGGATTTTGTTTCGCAAGTATTTCTTCTCAGCAGCAGCGCACTTCTAGAATGCAGCCATTTTCTCCTTGCTGTGGCTGAGGGTTCCTGTGCCTGCTCTGCTCCCCTCTCCTGCCATACCTGTGATGGCCCGGCTAGGGAATTAATTCAAAAAGAAAAAAGAATAAAATTCCCCCTTTGTTGGTTTTCTTTCTGTTAGATTATTTTTATTGCAGGTCAGTTCCTTAATCCATATTTCAGCTGCAGAAACAAGTCATGAAGACAGTGAGAGGGTGACAAGGGATGGAAATGTGGGAGTTGCTTCTAGTGGAATGAATGCTTGTGCAATAAGAGGCTAAGCCCGGACTAAGAGAAGCTCTTTTGTTCTGCTTTGAGTCATGGGGACCTCAAAGTGAGTCTTGGCTGCAGGAGTGAGCAAGACTTATGTGTGTGGTTGGGTGTTTGTGTCCAAGGAGACAGTTTGTGTCTTCAGGGTTTGGTCAGAAGGTAGAAAGCTCTGCTGTTTGGTGGGCATAAAAGCTCTGCCATGGTCAACAAGCTCACAGACTGGCTCTAGATTTTCAGGAAAAAACAGGTCGTATGGAGATTGGAAAGTGCTGGGTTCACTGCATTTCAGGAACATGACTTCTTAAAGTTAAATCCTGCATGTTCAAAAATTAGGGTGTTACTTTTCATTCTTTGAAGTGCACCTCTTTGCATAACACAATGACGTGTGCTAATGTAGGAAAGGAACTGGTCATCATCACAGACACAATATTCAATGTATCTGACTAATGGTCCAACGGGTGACAAGTTTTTGGTGGTTACTGGTGAATGCATAAAGGTGTTGTCATAAAATCCCTGGGGTACAAACATTCAGGTACAGGGAAAAGAAGTCCTAGTTTTCAATTGTGCTAAGCCCTTCCTGAGAACTAATGATTTAATCTTCTCCTGCTTTCTGCTGGAGCTGCTGGTTCTTGCCTGCCAGAAGAGATCCATAGCTGTTCTGCTGTCTTTGGGAAAGGTGTGTTTTGTCTAGCAAAGCAAGGGAAGGAGCGTTGGGAAACACCAGCACAGCTGAGTAGCATGCAGGATGAGAAGACTGTCCTCCACAATGTCTGCGCTGATATTCACAGCAAGTTAAACAGGGCTTATGGGGTAAGTAGATTGTGAGCTGGTTCTTACTTGGAAAGACTTGTTCCCAGGAAAAAGGACAGAGAGGAGTAAGAGTTCAGCTTTGTTTATCCCAGATTTATTCTGGAGTGTAATACGCATTGTAAACAACTGTCTTCATAGAAAAGTATGTATGTGAAGCCTGTTCTGACTTATTTTCTCTGTTGTTCAGATTTAGCCCAAAGTGGTATGAGTTCCTAGTTTTCCTGAAATGTTAATGCTTTTTAAAATAAGCCAAACATGCAATTTCACCTACCGTAGGCTTTGTGTTTGTCACGCAGAACAACAGCCGTGGCAGAACATGAGCTCTGTGTGGTCACCCTGAATACAAGAGAGTGCAAACCCATCACCCCGAACAATGGGAACAAACCTGGGGCTTCTCTCTTGCTCTGGACCCACCAATTCCCTTTATTGGGTGCCTGGGCTGTGTGTTTGCTTTACTCATCCTTCCTCGCTGTTGCGTGGGGTGGCCTGTTGCTGGCGAGGAGCGGGGGATCAGAGACATTCTTTTCTTATGACCAGGCTGAATCTCTCTTTTTGTTGATCTCATAATGCCTTGGAGAGTGACTGCAGTTCCCTCCTGGGACCCGACACAACCCGTAACAAGGCTTCCTTTCTCCTGATGTCTCTGCTGACCTTCATTTCACTCTTAGCTGCTGTGTCAACTTGACAACCCTGAAGCGTGCCCTGACCTTGCAACATCTCTGCAGAAGTCGCTAAGAGCGACTGGGAGGTCTGTTGGTAATGAACTGGCAGCACCAAAGCCTGCAGGGTGTGAGTGTTCCTCAGAGGACATAATTTGTATCCATCTGTTGGTTACTGTGCCCGGCTTAGCTGTTCGCATCAGCGAAGGTCCCGCTCATTGTGATAAAGCTTAGCGCTGCAAAATACTCCTAGAATATATCTAAATGCAGCCAACCTTCTCATGTTGAGTGCTAGACAAAGCATTGCTCCCTAATTATGTATTACAGCATAGGTACTGCACCTGTTTGTTTAAGGAGTTGATGTTTGGAATTGATTTTCAGCACCTCAAGATATCCCAGCATCTCCAAAATAGGCTGTTCTGGCAGCAAATTAACTAAACCTCTGAATTAAAGGGGTTTAGTTGTGAATGTGAATGGATTCGCTTCAAATTGGCAAACAGATGAGAGGGGAGCAGGGCTCTTGAGTTCTCTGAACTCTTTGAGTTTTCTTGATTTGTCAGAGGAAACAAAATTTCACAGAACTATATTTTCTGTTTTGCCATTTAACTAATTCCTTTGTTGGTAACTGTAGCAGTAAAGAGCTAAGTGCACCAGAGAGCTTTGGATCGCAGTAAAAACATCCGGGAGGAAGACAGGCATGGCAATGGTCACTTCTGTGTGAACCATCTTCTTTAAACAGATTTAGTCTCGTGTGCTCCCAGTGATTCCTGTTTGAGCCTCGTCCTGCGCTGCTCTGTGTGAGAGGAGACCTGATAAACAGGGCTGGCAGTCCAGCACATATATAAGCATCGTGCCTGTAAGTGCCTTTAAGTGATAAGTGTCCACACAATTCTGTGTGATGCCTGTATTGAACATCCAGCTCCTGAGCGCTTCCTACATCTGGGACTTTTCCAACATCATGCAGCATCCTTGAATATGGGTCTTTGCCCTTTCTGGTCTAAGCCCAAGAGCTCACGCAGCTCTGAGCACGTCACCTTGGCTCCCTCTGAAAGAAGTATTTGGGAGCTTGGGGACACAACTGGACAGCAGGAGCTCAATCTTTCCTGTTTTGTTGGCTGGATAGAAAGGAAACGTTTATCCTTGCATGGCTAGCTAGATGCGCCGGTGGAAGGGATGGTCACGTTCCTCTAATGCCTCAAGGGTGGGTGGTTACTGCCAGAAGCAGGATGCTGGTTGATCAGGCAAACAGTCTTACTCATGACAGCAACCTCTGTGTTCCCCAGCCCGACAGAGGGTGAGATCTTTTGTCTGATCTGCAGCGTTGCTGCAGAGCTGGGACTTACAAAGCGGCCTGTGTGGGATGGAAGGTCCCCTCCTCTCCGGCTCAAAAGAGCGCGTGGGGGTGTGCATGTGTGTGCAGTGGGGGGAACACTTCTGGCAAGCCATGAACTTGTCCAAATAAACAAAAGGCGAAAAACAGCCCGTCCTCAGCCCCTTGAGAAACCCCAGAGCAGATGTTGCCAGTGACTGCAGGTCCTTTTTGGGAATCCCAAGGATAATCACTGACAGCAGGGGGACACATGGCAGCATGCGGCAGCTCAGAGAGGGGCCTCTTTGTTCACTGGGATCACTGTAATATCTGTCTTGGTGCTGGAGAAAAAGCAGCGGCTGGCTCAAGCTCGGAGCGGGGAGTGAGCAGAGCTGCCGTCTGCACTGTGTGGCCTCCAGTGAGTTACCGCTCTCCCCGTGCCCAGCTCCGCCCGTGGTGCATCGAGCTTGTAAACTCTGCAAGGTGCCTTGTGGCTGGAAGACGCTATGTCCGGAATAGGGAAATGTTCAATATCAGTATAATTATTTGCATGTGATTCGCAAGGTGAGGAGGTGCTGAGAGGTTCAGCTGGAAGGTCAGCTTGTTATGAGACAGATTTTTTTTTTGCCACCAGTGAAAATGACGACTGAAGCAAAGAGAGAAAGAGGGTGGCTGGGTGTGATCAGAAGTGACACTGGAGCAGGCTTGGCCTTGCTCACTTTTAATCCTTTTCCCTCTTTTTGCTGCATTATGAGTTTACATTTTCAGATTTCTCCTTATCACAAACAGCCAGTTAATTGTCCTGTGGTAAAAATGAAAGCGCTAAGCAAAGCCTAAATCTATCAAAACCTTGGATATAGTTCTAAGTGGCACTAAGCAAACCAACCTCATAATTCCTGTTACACCTGAATGCTACATAGCAGCCTGGGAAGTTATAAGATTTTAAAGTCATGCTCAGAAATCATGTTTTATGGGTTAGGGGCATCCCAGGGACACAGCAAAGCATACGTCATATAGCACAAGACTGGAAAATACTCTGGGTCACCAGTTGCTAGTGAAAGTGTAGGGATGTGGGTCAAATCTTGTCTTCACAGCTTCTGCTGAGTAGTTGTTTATCCCTCATCTGCAAAAAGGAGGATATTTACCTGCTTTTGAGATTCTCGAACGCGGCCGTTTCATGTTCCTGGGAAAAGCCGGGCAGCTCCCTTTGTCTGGACAGTGCTGGTCACAGAAGTCCGTCATTCGGAGATGAGCTGTCAGTGCAGGAAATAGGCACCTTGAGGAGTAGAATGTCAAATAGCTGCTGCTTTTCTGTGGAGAAAGAAAATGTGTGCTCACAGGCACTGGTAAAGCTTCTTAAGAAACCCTGTGATACTGTAAAACTTGCCAGAAGATCTCCAAATAGATACTTATCAGTTTATTTGAGATTAGTTCTCCTTTGGGCCATACCTCAATCTGGAAGAAGGCAAATGACTGATTCTGCAGAAAATGTTTTTCTCTGTCTTGTCACAAAAGTTTTTACTGATGAGATCAGAATGACTTTAGTGGTGCGAATAGACTCCTGTAGCACTTAAACACTTCAGAAAGCCTCACCTGTGCCTTCTTGTAAACTCTTAATAATAAGAGTGCATTAGCAAACAGTTTGTTCTAACTCTCCTGCTGCACAAACTCATAGTAGAGGAATGGGAACTAATTCGCTCTTAACTTGCTTTGCCCAGGTAACACCGCAGATCCATTAATTCAAGAAGTTAGTCTTTCTTTAACCTAACCAAAAGCAGGATTGGCCTACAAAATCTAGAATACACTTTTTCCATTGTTTCCTCGCTGTCTTGGTAATCCCAGAGACTAGTTAGAAACTTTTGTGGTGGGTTATTTGGGAGGACAGATATGCCTCCAGTATAAACTGTGTTTTGAAATATCTTGGCTCTCTTTAGCCCAGAAAGGTTATAAATACTGTTCCCAGGACAAACATTCTCCATGTCTGCGAGCTAATGAGCCAAACAGCTGCTCTGCGCTATCCACCTCTGACACCAGTAAACACTAAGCCATGTGAAAAGGATTTTAACGTGCCCAGACACTCTGATCTAAGAGGTTGTACAAGTGTCTAAAATGCAGTTTTCTTGCCATATCCATTTTGCACCTTCAAAGGAAAAAGTGCTTTACTGACCATCTTTGACACCTGTAAATGTCAGAACAAGATGGGCACAGACTGTCATCTCTTTGACACTGGTGCAAATCCAGCTTTTTTCAGTAAAATGCCTAATGTTTACGGAAGGAAGAGAGCATGAAGTATCACAAACATCTCTCCAAGGGAAATATGCACTTTTTGTAAGGATCCGTTGGAAATGTGCCATGTGCAGACAGTATTCACTGATATCCTCTGGCTGTCTGAGCAGCTTGAAGTCCAAAGCACCACCAAATCCACTTTAACTGGCTGACTAAACTGGATTTACAGCTGCTTTGTGCTACCAGAATATTGAAAGGTGTCCTGGCTCATGCTGACACATCTGAACTCAAGTAGAAAAGAACTTGTAAACATTCAAAGAATCAAATAACCTTGTCCATAAATTTGTGTCAACACAACACAAATGTCCACGGTTCAATTCAGAAGTGGCACAAGCAGGAGACTTAAGTGTATGTCAAACCTAAATTAATCAGAAAAAGTGTGCAAGGGATCCTCCTCTGGGGCTGTGGGAACGGTCTTTTTGCCTGATGTCTGACCCATGTTGACTTAAACCCAAATGACTTTTAGTTCAGGCCATGTCAAGGCAAAGTTGCGAACAGGACCTTTTCATTCATGTTCCCAGTAAGTGTGTATCTTCTTAAAAAAGAAGAAAAAACATATAAACTAGGTCAGTTGAGCACAGTAAATTGTTTTGTCTTTCTTGTTTGGGGCTTTAAAAAAGTGTCCCAGTTGCTTAAGTGAAATTTGCTGCAACTTAGAGAAATGTGTCCCAAGGCTCCTCTTTTGTTTGTCTGTTTGTCATTAATTATTGTAAAAGTTTCTCTAAGAAATGCAGTTGGTCAATTTGCTTTGAGTTGCTCGGGGTTGGGTGCTGATCTTAGTTTCTCTGCTTGCATCTGTCGTTAGTCTGCTGAATTAAGTGGAGTGACTCAGGATTTATAGTTGTGTAAATGAGAGCAGATGCGATCATCTGAAGCCCACTTCGTTCTTTAGCATCTGGAGAAAATGATATATTTATTAAAAATAATACAAAACAACCAAACATCTAGTGATAACTGTTCTTTGACATCCCAGTCATGACTTTCTTTCTAACAGGGAGACAGGGCAAGTGTGGGAAGAGAACAAAAGCCGGGGGGGGGCAAAGGAATTAAGAAATCTGGCCCTCATATGCTCGTAGAAATGGGCAGTATCTGCTTCTCATGCTGGGTTTTCCCTGCTCCTGGCCCCTTAGGTTCAGTGGAATTACTCCTGATTTACACCCATTTGAGTTGAACAGGATCACTCCCGGTTTTTCTTCAGCAAAACAAACATTTGTTACTTGGAAAGAAAAACAGAGGAATCTTCAAATGTGACCCACAGCTGAGCGGAAATTCTCAGTAATGCAAGAATTTGGGTTTCTTTAGTTTGTAAACAAAGAAGGAGCATGTTGATTAATGCCACGGGGGACTGCGGAGGGACAGATCCTGCGGCCATAGAGCCGGTGACTCATCCTGCTGCGGTCACGGCAGTGCCAGGTATTTGCCATGGGAATGTGGGGGAGCAGGATGCTCTGCCAGAGGAGGGGGTTGAGCTTTGGGGTGCTGACAGTGGCTCCTCTGCTGGCTCTGAGCCCTCTGGGCAGCCAAAACCTTCATCAAACAGCCCGGCTGCCAGAAGAAATGGAGAGGCAGTGCTCAGCTGAGGGTAGTTGGGGTCTAAAGGTGCAGCTGAGGAGAGAGCCTGATAGAGAAGAAACATGGGGACTGATGATTGCTGGCTGTTCCTGCCATGGCTCTTCTGATGCCCTCCAAAATCCAGAGGTTCATGCTGCCCATTAAGCTCTTACCTGGGGCAGAACAACCCTGGATACTCCAGAATTAGGAGCTTCTTGAAAGCTGCACGTGGAATTGTCTGCCCAGGAGCGCCAGGGCAGATATTTCTCTCTTGGGAAAAAGAAAGGACCTGGTTCTGATCTTGTAGGAGAGATCTGACTAATGCAGAGGCTGAGGTGACAGTGGCACTGAAGAGACTGGGACAGACTGTTGCTGACTGTGCAAAAGGGGTAAAACTGAAGGGTCTGCTCTCCCTCCCTCCTTTTGAGTGAGCTGCGAAGAGTTGTAGAGCTGTCCAATTAAAACAACTCTAGAACAAAAATAGGATAGGTGAGTGCTACTTTAAAAACAAAACAATTAAGCAAATCCTATCCCTTCCCCTCCCCGGGGGCTCCTATGGAAGAGCCAGAAATCTCTGCTGAGTTGGGTATTTCTGGCATTCGAAACTAAAGTGAGCACTGACCTCCCAGTGCTGGCTGTGCAGGAGAGGCTGTACCGTGGCAGCAGATGAGATGGAGCGTGCAGGTACTGACACGTCTCCCCTAAAGGCTGGTGATGCTGTAGCCTGTGGAACAGCAGAGATGGGATTCTGAGTGTGGGAAAGAGCTGAGCAGTCCCTGGCACAAGCTGCACCAGCAGCTGCCAAGCCCCGTGGGGGTCTGTGCAGGAAACGCCATTTCGGGCCTTGCAACTGAGAAAGGAGAATGTATTTGGTCTTGAGGTCACAGATCTGGGTCCAGGTCACTGAAACCTGGTGTGAACACAGCTCCATGGACTGAGATTGTTGGAACCCCTCTCCAGAAAGCTGAGCTCTCTGCCTGCTGTTTGTGTGGCTTTGCTCTTAGCAGGGCTCCTCACGTCTGCTTGTGGAGACCGGCTGCTGCTGATGAAAAGGCGCACGGCCAGTAGATGCACTGGCAGAAGGTTTCCATAGTCTTTTTGGAATGTGACAGCCTTGCCGACCAAACACTGATTTGAATGTTCTGTACCTCACAACACTTTGTTTGAGCTGGGGGATGACAATACATAAAGTCAGGCTCAAAATGACCAGAGAGGGAGCGACTGCCAGCGCTGTGTGAGTAACCTCAGAAGTTCAGCGGTCAGTGAACACATCCCTGAGCCCTCTGCCAGCTGAAACCATTCTCTGATGGAACCAGGGACTGGCATAATCACTGTGCAGTTGCCACAGGAATGCTAGGGGTAAAGTTCTGGCTTTAGCTATATCAGTACAGTGTCAAATTAACCTCATGCTTCTGTTCCTGAGGTCCCTTTGTTGCAGGCAATTTTTCTGCCACAAGATTCTTTCTTTCAACTCTGGTTTTAGGCCATGTGAAGAATGAAGAAGGGTCTTAGATCCTTGTCATGAGGCTGGTACGTGGGATTCCCCTCTGACTCAGCACAACCTGGCCTCTTCAGCTGCGATCCCCTTGAAATCCACCTAAAGCCTAAAATACCATCACAAGCTCTTTCCCACGTACATTCTGGTAAAGTGAGCAGCCCCAGTGTGACCTTGGGAATCTGTCTCTTTCCTTTTGTTTCTCCAAATTCTTTTTACAGGATAGCAGCACAGACTATGCTGACATATTATTTTGAGAAGAATTTGAGAAGCTGGAAGTAATTCTGTTTGTTTCCTTGGTTCTAGGAACCTCCTTGTTTGGGGCAGAATGAACAGGCTTGCAGGAATCTGAGCAGTGTCCTGGCCCGCGCTGTTTCCTCTGAAGGAAGATGAGCATAGCAGAGGAGGGACTCCGCTGTCCCGTGGAGAGCGCGAGTTTCACTGCTTCAGCGGAAGGGCGACGACACTGGTGAGTCTGTGCAGCTGGTTGGTTGTCTCCTCACTCGGAACACCAGGGACACACAGAGTTCTAACAGTTAACACCAGGGTCAAGAACGTCACTAGTGGTTTTTGAAGGTGTTGAGTGCCAAGAGACCAAGAGATGCCCTGGCAGGAAGAGACTATTTTCCTGGCCTCCTTGGAACATAGCCAGGCTCTGTTGTTTTCATTTTACACATCCTCTTTTTTGGGGGGTCAGAACACCTTGGGCTCAAAATTGTAATAATTCTAGAATCTCCAATAACTGTTTTTTAACAAAACCTCTTGACCTCACAGATTTGCCTATCTCTACCAGGCAGGTCATAAACTTCCAGTCTAATGCACAAGGGAGAACATTGTGAAATGACTGCAAAAAAAGGCATTAGAGTAAAGATGATTTGGGGCTACTTGCCTGGCAAAGGAATTGAACCAGCTACAGCTTTTTTTTTACCTGATTGATGGCTGTGTTGCAGGGATCAGACTGGGAAAACAAACAAACCAACCAACCAACCAAAACAAGTGAATATTATTCACCTAAACTCTGCTTTCAAACCCATATCTGTTGCCAGATGACATCACGCTTCTGAGGGTGAAATGGTTTAAACTATAGAGATGAAAATTATCAGTTCAAATAGCTTCCTTAAAACAGCAACAACAACAGCAGACTGAGGCTTTGTAAAGCTTATTTGAAAAAAAACTGTTGCTGTATCTCTGGGGTAAAATGGCCTACGCTGTAAGAGCTTTAGTAGTCTGTTACAGTCGTTGCTTTACCAGCAACAGGTTATTTAAAAGACAGTGTGGCAAAAGCCATACTGAAAATGAAGGCTCTGAACTTTAAGTGGTTTAAGCAGGTTTGTAAGAGTAATGCTGTTGTATCTGTATATAAAATGGTATGAAAAAATGCAGCGTTCGTAGGCAGAACTAATAACGTTCCACTACTAGCTAATAAAACTGTCACCTCTAAATTTATCAAGAGGGTTTCTAACATCACATGAGTTTCTGGGGAAGAGAGCCATTCTTATAACAGGACTGTTCATGGAGCTTGAGACTTGTCTTTTCTTAACATTTGCGATGTGAAACTTGGAAAAAATCTATTAGGAAGGAAAGATCAACCTCACAAATGTGTGCCTGTAACAAAAATTAAGAACAAGTAAGTGAAAGTCTCACACTTAACACATTATTTTTCATCGGTGTGTAACTTACAGTGGTGTGTGCGGACCAGACGACCTTCCAACCTAAATTATTCACTGATTCCGTGTAACGAGCTGGAACTTTTCCAAAAACCTGAATGGGAAAGGTGTGGGCAGGCTCCTGTTTGAATCCCAAATCTCTAATGAGAGCTACACAGGTCCTGGGGGGCCACCCACCCTTCCAGGTCCTGCCCGCCTGGCAGGGCCCAGGGACCTGTTGCTGCCTGTTGAGTCTGTGTGAGATGTGAGATTAGGGAAGCCCGACTGATTTCAGGAGAGTTGTTTTGATATTGATTTCAGGAGAGTTGTTTTGATATTGATTTCAGGAGAGTTATTTTGAGTGAGGGGCTGAGTCCTGGATTTTCGGGCAGACATCCCTTGAGCTTTGGTGATGCCAGAGGTCTTTGGAGAGCTGGGATCCAGGGGACAACTCCTGCTTGCACCCCCGAGACGTGGCTGTATAGACAGAGCAGTGCCTGCCTTATGTGTCAGAAAAAACTCCTGGTGATTATGGCACAGTGGCTGCTTATTCAGGGAGCGGCAGAGCCCAGTGATGGATGCAGTAGCCGATAATTAGAGCGCCCTCACGTTAGTCCCTCCTCTTTCACCAGCTGTATTACTGAGCACATCATTTTGTGCTGCTTCTGTGCGGGGATCACATCCCATAAAAGACAGAGCATATTCAGATACATCAGAGCACCAGAGGAGTCTGCAGATCAGGCAGCTTCCTTATCTGAGCTGAAGTCCACCTTAAACCTCCCCTCCCTCCCTGCAGTTTTCCTTCAGGATAATTAAGCATGCAGTAAGCTACGAAGTGGAAAAGCTCCAGGAAGCATCCATTTCACAGGTGGGTGCAGTTGGCTCTTTCCTCCCAGGGCCTGTTCCTCCCGCCTTGGCACAAACCCTCCTGACTTGATGGTGACTCACATTCATACCCAAATTTTGCAGTTGTTAAGGGTATCAGGAGATCACCTGCTATTGCGCTGCCACATGGAGACCTGTGCTGGTCTGCAGGTAACAGGTACCTTTTCACTGTGCCTTGGCAAACCCGGGGGCACAGCGTGATTGCCCACAGCTCTCTCTGCGGTGCCCTCCAGGTCTGAATTTCCACGTGGACCTCAATGCTGAGCCACGGGGATCCTTTTCCTTCAGGAAAGCTACTGGTTGGGGATGGTGAGTGAACACAGAACGTAACAGGGTGGATTAAACACCCATTATTCTTTGCTTGGGGGAGATTTTAAGCAGGGTTGACATCTTTATCCCTTTGCTTGAGGCAGCTCAGGCAAAAAGAAGAGACACAAATCGGTGTTAACATGGGTGTTTCCTCCCTTTGATCATTCTGAGTCACTCAACCTTCACGTTCTTCTCTTGCTTCTTGGCAAGTGGCACGTCCAGTAGGTGAACAGTTCAGGTGCTTGCATTAGGGGTGGTTTTGGTTGTCCCAGTACCCTAAGAAAATCTTGACCCAAGGCTGCAGGGAGCTCCCTAACACTTGTCCTTCATCCTGCTGCTCTTCTGCTTTTTTCTTATTTAAAAGGTGCCTTTGTGGCAGACCTGCTCTGTGCTCCAGGAAGGTACTGGTGCAAGATGCTGGTTTTGTTACCCAGTAAAGGAGCTGGAGTGGATCCGGGTGCTCCTCTCCTATGAAGGCAGGGACATGGCTGGCTGACTGCAGCAGACCTAAAGTGGCTTGAAGGTTGAGCAGGGTTGCAGCTTGGTGCATTTTATTTATGCTGCTGTTCTGGGAAAATGAAAACATTCAGGTGGATGATGGTGAGCAGCTCGGTAATGATGTTTTATAATCGAATTATTCTTTATTTGTCTTGTAGGTTGAAAACTTAATCAGCCATCATAATGCTGGTTTAGTGCTGAATATTCCCCACAAAAGTCCTGACAGGTGAGCAAGTGTTATGATTTGGGTTGAACAGTTCATTTGAGGTCATGCAGCAAGCTGAAAGAAATTTTCAAAGCAGAATTTGGCAGATTATGGCTCAAGGCACATTTGCTGCTTCTTGGACAAGGAGCAATGTGTGAATCAAACCATACATTAAGCAATGTCCTTTATAAAGGCACAATATAACACCTTCAAGTGCCCCATGTAGCTTGGAGTTCAGCTTCTTGCTGTGTGAGAAAATGAGAGCAGAGGTGTGTAGCACTTTATCCCCATCTTATTTACAAGCAGTGGGAGAATGTCTTGCAAAATGTGAGCAGCTAATTTTAGGCGACAACATATTTTAAGGTGCCAAGCCTTCCAAACAGGGAAGGAATGTATATCCAGCTAGACTGCCTTTAGCTCCCAGCTGCTCTAGGACACTGGATGTTTATGCCACCTCCAGTACATAAAGTCTTTTGTGCAGAGGCATAATCCTTTGTTGTGACATTAGTAGAGGTAGCCAGTATGGAAATGATTGTGAAATCCCTTGTCGTATGGAAGAGGAGGAGAAGGAGGTGCATCCGAGGTGGTTCGCATGGCACTAATGCTCTCCGGCCCCAAATCCCAAGGGACTTTCCAAGTGCTAATTAGTTAAGAGTCAGAGTTATCTGTTTTCAGCAGTGGACAAACAAGTGGCACAGGGAGTGTGGAGCCTGATCTGGTGTTGCACAGGGACCTAAGAGAACCTGAGTAAAATGCAAGGCTTGACTCCCAGCCGAGAACTTCCCTGGGAAAGTCCCTGACTCGAAGACATGGCTCCATCTTTTACGGCCGCTCGGTGAACAGCACCGGGGGTTCCTGTCCGGTGCGCAGGCCAGCGAGGGCTCAGAGTCCCCTCTGCTGCACTCCTCCTCGTCCTTCCACGGCAGCATTCCACCTGCTGCTTGGGAATAAACAAAACAACCCTTTCATATTCTAACAGTCTTTTTGTGCAGGTTGTGTGGAAGCCTGGTTCTATATTTCAGCAACAAATAGAAAAGATTATGTCCTGATATAAAAAAAATATATATATATTCTGCATCAATCCTGAGGTGCAATTAAAGCACTGCAGGGAACTGCTGTCCTTTATCAATAACCTTCACCCTGGAGCTTTTCATTGCCTCATAAAACAAGCAGCTCCTCCTTGCAGGAGTTCAGACAGCAGGTTTTATAATCATGAAACTTTCATTTCTTGAAGTTGGCAGCAGCGAGTGCTGGTGATGCACAGTTGGTTATGGGACCCGTTTGCATCTACAGCGCTGAACTTTCCATCCCTTCCTCCCGTTCAAAGGGAAAACACTGAGCACCACAAAGCTCTGCTTATTTAAGTCCTCAGTTTCTTGCAGCCAAAAAGGAATGGACGTAGGTGGGGAATGGGGGTTGTGTCAAGAAAGCTGTCTCAGGCTTCATACTTCTGGAGTTAAAGAGAGGAAACAATAAAAAATAATAATCATGCTCATACTAGGATTTGATTTACTCACATGGGAAGTAACCAAGCTGCGGGCTGTGCCGGCAGCCCCGTAACCGCCGGGGCCACAGGAATCTGCTCGTGTTCCCGGGAATTTGGACATTTTTTGTTGCACCCACTTCAGCCCGCTTTCCAGATTGTCGCTCAAGCACGGGCACGCCCCCTTCAGGAGGCTATTTAAAGAGGAGCTGGTGTGCTATTTTCTCCAAAGAGAGAGGAGAAACTCCGGAGGAGTGGGACTGAGTCATTTGGCAGCCTGAATCCCCTCCCTTCCCTTTCCTCGGGATGCTTGGCAACTTGGGGACAGCGACCCGGACCCTGTTCCTCCTCCTCCTCACCCCTGGCTGGGTACGTATCACGCAGCAGCAGCTCCGTTTGCTGGCCGGGCATTACAGCTTCTTGCTTTGATGCATGTGGACACTTTAGGCTGAATAACTCTTCCCAGTCGCCACCTGCCTCTCGGCAGGTTTCTGAGAGGGGCCTGGCCGCCCGCAGAGCAGCGCGAGCGCACGGCGGAGCAGCCGCGCTCGGCGCCGCACCGCGCGCGATCCTGTCGTCTGCGCGTCTCGCCGCTCGTGGCAAGTACAAACGGAGTTTGTTTCGCTCCGCTTGCGTGAGCGTGAAGGCAGCCCTGGTTTACAAGGGGGCCGAAGAGAACAGAGAGAGGTGAAGTCTCTGAGTTTATGCCACTGCAAAGAATAAATTCTCATACCCCAGTTCCTTAGCATCACTGTCCTTCCCCAGCTGCCACTGAATCCACCCAAAACCAAGGGGAAAATGGCCTTACAGCCTCTCTAGACCAGTATTTGTGCCTGGTTTTGTGTTAATACAAGTGCTTGGCAGAGCAGCTGATTCTGCTTAGGACTTCTGTATGCAAGTGCAGTGCCAGCAACAGCAGGAATATTGCTGCAGTCATTAATGTATCTAAACTGCAGTAAGTGCCTTTGGGATTGGTGAAGAAATCACTGCTGTTCCTTGCAGAGTTTATTATGCTGAGAGATGCAATAACCTCCTGGGTGACAAGGTCTGATAGCTCCTGGCAGCACCCAGCATGTTCCAGCCCCTTCCCACTAGGCAAGGTGCCCTGTGCACCCCACACTGCTGAGACCTGGGGGTAATTCTGTGATTTGGGATGTTTGTCTGGTTTCTTGCACTGACCCAGCTTTCGCAGCATCATATGGGTCATATAAATGACAGGGATGCTTTGTGATTACTCTGAGATGATGTTGTTTCCCCTAAACTTTCCGACTGCCTTGGAAATGGGACTTGTGGCTTTCTTTGAGCTCTGAGAG
This sequence comes from Streptopelia decaocto, assembly GCF_964273445.1. Taxonomy (NCBI): domain Eukaryota; kingdom Metazoa; phylum Chordata; class Aves; order Columbiformes; family Columbidae; genus Streptopelia; species Streptopelia decaocto. Next base: position 5,641,268 of record NC_138678.1, on the reverse strand, counting down.
CGATGTTTAGTGGATCGTGCAAGGAAACAAGAGCTGTTGACCTGAATCTGCCTCCTGTGTTGTTCAGAGCAGAACCAGGATTGCTGGGAGTTGTGTTTAGCTCAGCCAGGCTCAGCCTGGGTAAGTCTCCATGCTCTGTCTGTGTGGTGTGGGTCTTGTCTCATGTAAGAGGCTGTTGTACCTGAGAAGGTGGGAGAGCAGGGATCGTGCATGATAATTCGGTGCTTGGAGGATGTGAATGGCTGTGTTTTGACTGATTTACCTGCTGCCAGGCTTGGAGGGTGAAAGAGAACCAGGTAGATATTTATTATACTGTTTCTACCTTACAGTGTTAACCCCTGGCTCCCAAACAGCAAGCTCAGCTTCAAAGCCCTCCTGTCCTGGCCCTTTGAATGCGGTTATTTAAAAATTCCTCTTTGGCTTGGTCCTCGTAGCCGGGTCCCTGGGCTCATGTGGACATTGATCAGGATTGAGAAGTCCTGATGATGCCACAGAACTGCGTCCCTGCGCTCCTTCCTTCCCGAGGGTGTCGAGGAGGAGGTTTTATGTGAATGTGAAGCAGGAAGAACATTCCCATTTTCTCTTTCCCCCCAGGTTTGGTGCTGGCAGTTGGGAGGAAGCTTGTTCTGGATTGTCAGGGAGCAGATAGGACCTGGGAGTCAGGGGTGGGGAAGGCGTGCGGAGCACAGGCGAGGAAATCCGCTCGTTTTTACTGGTTTAGCTGCGGCTTGGCCGCCGGTCGGGGGCTGTGGGAGTGGCAGATTCAGGAGCAGTGTTTGGGATCGATACGAGAGCTGCCAGCAAAGCTGGAGAACCCATACTCTAGGTTTTAGCACTTTCTTTAACCTACAGCCTTGATCTCTAATCCTGTTCTGTTCTGCTGCTCTCGAAGTTCACAGAAACGCGCTGCTAACCCCAACAGAAACGAGGTCAAAGCTATAGTGAAACTGATGTGAAAACCCTGTTCAGTGAAGGTAAAAGTGTCATTCTGGGGACAGACCCTTCTGCAGAGGAAAAGGAAATTAAACGTTCTCTGAGTTGAATTCCCCTGCACCCAGGTTGGTGGCATCGTATGTGGAAACGCTGGTGTTTGTGGGACGTACAGGTCTGAATGTGAGTCCTTGCCGCTCTTTGGGACAGTTTGGGCAGTTTCCACACTGCATTGAACCAGGTCCTAGAAGCAGCCCCTGAAAATCGTGCAGGATGCTCCATGCAAATGCCATATAATCCATTATTTAGCCTGTTTGAAATTGCCGTGAAAGCGAATTAACTCATGGAGAACTCCAGGAAGCTGGTTCAACGTTGACTTTCTACCAGCTGTTCCCAGCTCGAGGAGTTCCCCTTGTCAGCCAGGTCTTCAGAGCTCACTGCGGAGAGTCCACGAGCCCAAACCCACGGCAGCTCGTCCTCTCCTCTCTCGGGCCCGTGAGAGGAGTGGGAGTTATAAGTAGCATGAGCCAACTTTGCTCAGTAATAACACAAGCAAACAGGAGCCCCATGACACCAGGTGCACGGGGTGACGAAAGGGGCAGGTCTGAGCCGACCGATGGGAAAAACTCAAAATCCCTGCAAATACGGGTGAGTTGGGCTTTTTCAGCCGTGCTTGTGCTTGGAGGGGGAAGATGGGGCATGGAAGAGGTGGGGGTGCACAGTCACCCAGCAGCTCTCTGGGACACGAGAGATCTAGATCCAGATGTTCTCATGCTGAAAAACAGCTGTAATAGAAGGAGGAAGTGGAACTGGTTGTAAACAGAAGGTAAAACCAGGTGGTCTGGTTTCTTTGGGTGAGTTATTAAAGGAAATAAACGGTGCCAACAATGATTAACAAAGGCAAGAAAGAAAACTCAGTCACGCTTAATTTTGTCGCACTCCCCGTTACCCTGAAAGAGCTTGTTTTGGTTGGTTTCTCAGCAGGAGAGCTATTTTGAGAGCATTTCTTTATATGGCCTGTGGCTGACACTGCATTGGAAAATCCTTGTTGTCGTTATTTTTTTTTTTAAGTGCATGAATTGCATCTTAATATAGGTCCTGTGTTATGAATGCTTCGCCTCTTTTATGATCTCATGTACCCCCCACCCACCCATCCACAGCTGAACAACACGTCCTGCTGGCAGCTATGGCAGTTGCATACATGAAAAACAGAATTTCTGTATTTTTAGCGTCTTGTTAATGCACTTCAGCAGCGGGGAGGGGCCCCCGCGCCGCGCCGTCCCCGCGGCTCCCAGGCTCCGCCGCAGAGCCGCTGGGCTGCAGGCCGGGGACAAGCGTTTCCAAAATGCTTTGCGCTTGGAGTCTTTGAGGAGAATTCCGCCGGTTCCTGCTGAGCGGGGTGAGACTCGGGGAGGGCTCGTGAGCAAAGGTTTGATCTGATCTCTGTCATGCATCAAACTGTGCAGATTTTCACCGAAACACAGAGCATTTGGCATCTCCTGGCCCCAGGTGAGCTCAAGTCAGAGAAGCTGTTTTGAGCAACAGTCAAAACAGCTGGAAAAGTTTGACTCGTGTTATTAGTGACAAACACAATATCCGAGAAAGCTGTCTCACAAGCAAGGGCTAAATGGGATGTAACAGGTGTGAACTGAGCTCTAAAAAGATGTTTTTTTGGCCTGTGTTCCAGGTGTGCCCCCTCCCTGGATTAACGGTTGGCCTCGATGATCCTGAGGGTCTCTTCCAACCAGTGCTCTGGTGTTTTCTCCTGAGCCGGGAATTACTGCTCATAATGACTATTTTAGTGCTTCCAGGGAAGCAGGGGCTGAGCTGCGCATGGGACTCCAAGATACTTCTTGTCCTGTTTGTTTTGGCCTTGCTTCCTAGAGGCTTTTTTTGTTTGTTTGTTTGTTTTTTAATTTCCTTGAACTCCAGATGAATTAGGGATGAGAAAAAGCTTAATCTTGCTTAATGCTCTGCAGCAGGGCTCTCTGCTCGAGAGCCAAGTCGTTCTTCCCTCCTCTCGTGGGGTGTCTGAGCCCTGTTTTTCATTCCCGTGCCTGTGGGACACTCGTTCTCCCCACGGTTTGTCTCCCCCAGGCGGAACCGCAGGCCTGCCCGTCCCCGTGCCGCTGCGCCCCCCAGGCTCTGCCGTGCCCCGCCGGCACCAGCCACGTCCTGGACGCCTGCGGCTGCTGCAAGGTGTGCGCCAGGCAGCTGGGCGAGCTCTGCTCCCTGCAGAGACCCTGCGATCATCACAAGGGACTCTACTGCGACTTCTCCAAGATCCACAGAGGCAGTGGGATCTGCTTAGGTGAGAGCTGTGCATTCTGTTATCACCTGGGTTGTTTTGTGGGCCCTTCCAGATCTCCCAGAAAATGTCATCAGAAGTTACCAGAGCACTCGGACCTTTGTCCAGCACCACGTTGTGTGGTCTGTGCCAGCCCCACGAGGCAACAGATTCACTGATCGTGAGACAACCCGCTTGCTCCTGCAGTGAGGATGTTTCCAAAGGCACCAGTCGGGGTTTGAAACCTTCCCTGGGTCCCATGATGTTTTTAGGAGACGTCCTCCAGCCCTGTAGTGTCTATGGGTAGATATCCGCAATCTGGGCTTTTGCTGGGAAGTATAGTTGCTTGTGAAGCCTCACCCCAAGCCCGCTGCCTCGCGCTGGAGGTCAGCATTTGCGCTCGAGCGCTTACATGTGAGAGGGAAGCAGGATTTCTGGCTGCAGCACGTGGGTGGAAAGAGCTGAGCAACTCCTTTGCAAAATAGCATATGTGTAGAACATGAGAATTACTGAGCCAGGCCAATACAAATCCAGACTTGTTTGCTCTGAGTTAATCTTGGTGCCTCTTTTCAGCCAGAAAAGACTTTTTTTTTTTCTTAGTAGCTATTTTAAAAGCATGCAATAATTATTTGGGTATATTGTATTTCCTCAATCTTTGCTTGAGAAGAAGACTCCTCTGCCCCGTCTCTGCCGGGAGCTGACCATTTTTTTAATCCAAGCTTTCCAAAATAGCCAGGAGAGCTGGAAAGCTGATGGGAACCCTGGGAAGCGTTTGGCATCTCTGGAAGTGCCGCAGCAGCCGCGCCGCTCGCACCCGCCCCCGATGGCTGCTGCGGTTTGGGGTGGAACGGCACTATTTGCTGTGCCAGGATCACATACAGTATTTTTTTTTTTACTCTAAATAATGAATTTTACTTGTAGAAGGTGTTTTCTCCTTTCTTATGAGAAGTTTTTATCAGTTGTTTAATTTTCCTCCCACAGTTAGCATGATCTTTAGAAACCACATGGGCTTCTTCATACTTTCTGTAGGCATCAAGACACCTAAGAGCTGAGAAATCAAGTTTAATTAGGTAAACATAGGTGTAATGACATCCAGCGGGTGTCAGCTGTAAACTGCCTAATTACAACTGAAAATGAGGTGTGTGCTCGTAGAGTGAAGGTACTTAAATCACTGGAACAATTTACTCCGGAGTGCGGAGGAGTCTCCATCTCAAAGACTGCATGTGAGGACTGGACATCGTGTTCACTGTGCTGTAGGGGTTTGGTATGAGGATTTGGAGGGGAGTCCCCGCTCCCTGCCCTGTAGAAAAGCAAAGACCACAAATGTCCTTCCTGCCTTTAGGTGACAAATTAAGATTTTTGTGGCAAAACTCCCAGATGAAAACAGAACAGGATATCTCCCTAAATTGGACCGAGGATTAGGGACATAATGTCCTCGGGTGATCTTTTTGTGATGTCCACACTGACCTCTTGGAACACGGGGGGTTTGGAGGCAGTGAAGGAAGGTGGAGGTGGAATGATGGATCGAATGAAGGGAAAGAAGGTTTGTGAATTGAGAGGACTTAGAGGTGTCCAAAAAAGACAGATGTGGTGGAAGCAGAATGGAGCAGAGATGTTCAGGTGCCGTGGGAGCCTAGGGGGAGGGGAACCATCAGACTGAAAATTGCTGTATATTGTTTAATGTTATCACAATATGTAGCACTTCACATATTGCAGAGGAATTAATCCCTTCTGCAGAGACCTTGGCATATCAGAAAGGTCGAGATGATCCTGTAGTAACTCCGGAGTAGGGGAGGGCCCAGGGTGGTGGGTGGTGCAGGAGCTGCCAGAGCTGCAGCGGTTCGCTCAAGTTTGGCCATATTTCCTGCAGAAAAGGGCAAAAGTCTCCATGGCTGGATGTGGTGGTTGGAGGCAGGAGGTGGCTGGCAAATAAAGAGCCCTCTCACTCCACTGGCACAACCTGTTTTGGGGCTTTAATTGTATCGGGTTGAGGGGAAAGTAAGGTCATTTTTGGGGTAACAAAGGGCATGGCAAAACGATTTGAGTCTTGAAAACATCATAAAAGCCCCCAGCAGGCTGCTGGGCCCTGGGTGGGGAGGAGAGCGGCGAGTGAACAGCGCGGCCGTTCCGAGGGAGAGAACTCAGGCTGAAAAACAGGGAAAGAGCATTTAAAAATAAAAATGAATGGCTGTGCAGAGGGAAAGCGGATGGGTTCTGCTCTGGTGGAACAAGTGAGGATTTTGCAACTGCTAAGTAGGAGCACAGGCGGATTTCTATACCCAGGGCGCTGAGCAGAGCTGCAAGTTGAGACCCAGCTCTGGTTAGAAACAAGGCATGAGCAGCCGAAGGATTCGTGTCCCCTCAGGACCAGGTGGGATGGAAAGAGGCTTCTGCTCCTCCTTCCGTCCAAACACTGTCTGAACCAAAGTTCCACGGGCGAGTGAGACCGGGGAAATAGATCAGGTTTCCTGGTAAGCCCCTGCAAGCAGCCAAGAGTCCTCTGGTTTTGCAGCTTCCCAATAGAGGTTTGCACGGATGTTGTGGGGTTTTTAGTTGTATTTTTTTAGGGGTCAGGATTGCAGAAAGCAGCAGCTGATGAGAACTCAAAAGCAGGATTTCTGTTCTGTGAACAAATCTGAGATTTCAACAGTTCATTTCAGGCTGAAAGAACAACAACAAAATTCTCAAAACTCTCCATGAGTTATTTAGGATAATTGTTTGGCTGTGTCAAAACGTTCCACTTCCATTCTATCAACATGTTTCATCTTGATCTTTATAGTATCTAAAATTATTACCCGAGCACAATGCTTCCCCCTATGGAGACTGTCCAACAAGTATTTTGGTTGAACCATTGTAAGAGAATAAAGGAAATCTTTGATAGCAAATTGCAATGCTTCAGTTGTTTCTCATGAAAATATTCCTGGCATTGATCTGTGCCTGCAAAACTCCCAATCAAATGAGAGTTTTCTGCTGGAAAATTTCCACTGGAAAAAATATTTGGCTCATAGAGACGTAAGAACTCGTGAGCACGGCTGAGGATCGCTCCCGTGTGTCGGACATCGGTGCGCTTCCTTTTTTCCCTCATTTAAGTTTTATCAGGAAGGAGGGACAGACTCGTAGCAGGGGTGGGGATGAGGGATCCGCAGTTCAGAACAGAGAGAAACAGAAAAAGTTGTGGCTGGAAGGAGGAAGAGATTCTTGCATCTCAGAGGAGCCAAAAAGGTCACAAACCCAAAGCGTTATTTTCTTTTTGTAGGTACCTTTAGACACGTGGGGAACCAGCTGCTCCTCAGAAAATGTTGCCTTTTGGTCTTGCAGGAGTGATGAGGAGCAAAAGCCGCAAACCCACGTGTTGTGTCAGGAGTGGATCTCGCATACCAGCGCTGCCTGGGCGCTCCGAGCTGGAGAAGGACATCTCTGATGGGAACAGGCTATAGAGACAAAGTCCCACTTAGCAGCTCCTCCACAGCAGAGAAGAGATTTTTCTAGAAAATGTTGGGAGGTCTGGCGCAGCTGGAGCCAACCTCCCAAAACTGATGTCGGGAATAACCTTGAGTCCAGGGAGCCAAATATTAAATGTGCTCAGCATCTCCTCCTCTTCCTCCTTCCCCCAGCTCATGAGGGCGCGACTTGTGACCTGCTGGGCAAGATCTACCACAACGGGGAGAGCTTCCAGCCCACCTGCACGTTGCAGTGCATCTGCATGGACGGGGCCATCGGCTGCATCCCCCTCTGCTCCGACGACCTGCGCCTGCCGTCCCCCGAGTGCCCCAACCCCCGGCGCGTGAAGTTTCGCAATAAGTGCTGTGAAGAGTGGATCTGTGAGGAGGGCAGTGAGGAAAACCGCTTTGAAATGGCCATGGCGGGTGAGCAGCGGACAGAGGTGACAGGGCCAGGAGCTCTCTGCTGGGGGACAGGAGTGAATCCAAACTGCCGGTCAAGAGCAGTGTCCCCCAGGGCTCAGTATTTGGTCCAGTTCTGTTTAATCTCTTTATCAGTGGTCTGGATGAGGGGATTGAGTGCACCCCCAGTAAGTTTGCAGCCTACACCAAGCTGGGTGGGGGTGTTGATCTGCTGGAGGGTGGGAAGGTTCTACAGAGGGATCTGGGTTGACGGGCTGAGCCCAGTTGTCTGAGGTTCAACAAGACCAAGTGCCGGGTCCTGCACTTGGGTCACAACAACCCCATGGACGCTGCAGGCTCGGGAAAGAACGACTGGAAAAGGACCTGGGGGTGTTGGTGACAGCGGCTGAACATGAGCCGGCGTGTGCCCAGGTGGCCAAGAGGCCACCATCATCCTGGCTGGTACCAGCACTGGTGTGGCCAGCAGGCCCAGGGCAGTGACCATCCCTGTGCTGGGCACCGAGGAGGCCAAACCGTGAATCCTGGGGGCAATTTTGGGCCCCTCACACCAAGAAAGGCCTTGAGGTGCTGGAGCGAGTGGAGAGAAGGGAACGGAGCTGGTGAGGGGCTGGAGCACAAATGTGATGGGAGCGGCTGAGGGGCCTGGGGGTGTCTTCCTTCTGCTCATGGGATGGATCAGACCTTTGCTACTGTCTCTGGGACATTAAACGGAGTTGGGAGCAGCCTCGGGAGCTGCCACACTCTGCTCAGCCCTGAACCTTGCCTTGTGTCTCTTCCACATGGCTCAGTTTTCAGGGAGGATCCCGCACACAAGCCAGAGCTGAACGATCTGCAGGAGAACTGCTTGGTGCAGACCACTGAGTGGAGCGCGTGCTCCAGGAGCTGCGGCATGGGCATCTCTGCCCGAGTGACCAACGACAACCCCCAGTGCCGCCTGGAGAAGGAGACCCGGCTCTGCATGGTCCGGCCCTGTGACTTCCCCATGGAGAAGACCAAGGTATGTAACTTGGGGAGTGACGGAGACAGAGCACAGGCCTGGGGGGAGCTTGTCATGTTTTGGAGTGCAAGTGTGCTAGGGAGCGTCTGAGGGACCTGGGGGGTTCAGCTGGAGAACAGGAGCTGAGGGGAGACCTTCTGATCTCTGAACTGCCTGAAAGGAGCTTGGAGCCAGGGGGGTCGGGCTCTGCTCCCCAGGAACAAGCGTCAGGAACAGAGGAAACGGCCTCAAGTTGCGCCAGGGGAGGTTGAGGTTGGATTTCGGAACAATTTCTTCCCCAAAGGGCTGTGGGGCATTGAACAGGCTGCCCAGGGCAGTGCTGGAGTCACCATCCCTGGAGGGTTGGACAGATGGACATGAGGTTCTCAGGACATGCGGCAGGGACAGGGGTGGGGTAACGGTTGAACTCAATGAGCTTGAGAGCTCCTTCCAAGCAAAATGATTCTATGAGTCTATGTCCTTGTTAACCCACCTGCTCTCTCTCTAGAAGGGGAAGAAGTGTGTGCGGACCCCTAAGCCACGCCGGAGCCTCCGCTTTGAGTTTTCCGGCTGCACCAGCATCCGTTCCTACCGACCCAAGTTCTGCGGCAGCTGCACAGATGGTCGCTGCTGCACCCCGTATGTCACCAGCACTGTGGAGGTGGAGTTCCGCTGCCCCGAGGGGGACTTCTTCCAGCGGAAGATGATGTTCATCAAGATGTGCTCCTGCCACTACGACTGCCCCCGAGACAATGACATCTTCCTGGCCACGTATCACAGGAGGATGATCGGAGACCATGTCAAGATGGAGAGGCAGTAGCCCTCTCGTGTCAGATCCACAGGCCAAGGTGTCAGGAGGGCTCTGCAGCGCTTTCGTGTCTGTGTTCCCGGACAACGCAGCCTCTTCCCCCTCTGTGAGGGGCTGTGCTCTTCAGAACAGCACCAGTGGTCCCTGTGGCCTTCCGAAAACGCTGAAGTGTGTGGGGGATCAGCCCCATCTGCCCCAGGCTCCTGACCTTCCCCCGTGGTGCTGCGAAGGTCAGTGAGGGAACCAGAAACAAGCCCATAGCCCTGGTGAGGCCACCAGCACCGGTACTGTCAGCCCCAGCCTGGCTGGCGCAGCCGGCAGCGACGTGGCTCCATGTGCCTTGGTACCTCTGAAAACGCACACATTGTGTTCAGTCTCTGCTGATTTTTAGCAGAAACATCCAGGTAGGAGCCCGATCTCATTCCTTAAATCTTCCTGGCCTTTCACCACTGGAAATCACGGTGAATTCCCGCTCCTGCCCGGAGCAGGGCCCATGCCGCAGCACCGAGGCCTTGCCCCAGCACATCTCCAGCCCACGCAGAGCGCGGTGCCGGAGGACGATCCGCAGCCCCTGCCCCGCAGCCCGTCGCGCCGCTGAAGCGCTGGCTGGGGGCCAGGCTCTCCTCTCGGCCCCTCTTTTCTTGCTCTCTCAGCCTGCGGAAGCTCGTGAGCCTTCAGCCTCCTTTTACCTGTAATCAGTTTGAACTGTAAATAATTTATCTGATGTTTTTCTTTTTTTTTTAAGGCTTTACATGGTTTTTATGTCCTTTTAGCGTGACCTTGCTCAGGGCTTCTCCTCCCCTTGCCCTCTGGGTCTGCTCTGAACTTTTCTCCTGCTGTTTACACAGCTCCTGCGTATAAAACTACACTGAGGTTGCACTTTACTCAACGCTAATAAATCTCTCTTTATTTTTTATATCCCTGGCAGCCATCCCTCTGTGCGAGGCTTCTGCCTGACATCCCCTCTGGCCTTTCCCCAGTGTCATCAGCTCACTGGGACCAGTGCTGGGACCCTCCACAAAGCTGATGTCTGCGTGTGGATGGGAAGGGGGTCCTGGGGGGGCCTATTCCCCCTCCCAAACAGCAGCACGGCTGCAGCTCTGCCTGCTTAAGGCCCCAGAAGTCCTTAATACCCAGTTAAAAATAGCCCCAGGAGCAGATGTGAGCAGAATCGGCGATAATGGGGCCAGAACACAAGGGGCTTTGCAGTGGCTTAACAGCTTATGGACTCATCACATTAGCCAGGGGCTCCCCCTGCAACCCCGGGGGTGGGAGGCTCTTTCTCCCCCTAAAACCTTCCTCCTCCTCCCCTGGGGAAGGTTTAGGGCTCTGGGGATCCCCCCAAACCTTCCTCCCTGCCCTGGGGAGGTTTAGGGGGTCTCTGAGGAGGGGCAGATGACAGAGGGGCCAAGCCGGGGGGCGTCGAGGCGCTGAGCAGGGAGCAGGATCCCTCCTGCCGCTCTCTGGGTACCGGAGAGGCTCCGGGGTGAGGACACGGGGAAAGTCCTCGCCAGTGTCCCCAGGCGGCGGCCACCAGGTACCTCCCGACGGAGGCGCTCCGTCCGTAAACTGGGTCCCGGGGGAGGTCCCTGGATACGGAGCCCAGCCCGGGGCAGCATCCACCTCCCCCGGCCCGGGCACCCCCGCGAGGCCACCCCCGGGGCTGGGCCGGGGGAGAGGTTTGAGCGGGGGATGCCGCCCGCCGCCCCTTCCTGGGGAGCCCCGCTGCCCCTTATCGCCCGCGGCCGCCGCCTGCGCGCAGCGATAGCCCGGGCGTGCCCCGGGGCAACCGGAGCCGCAAAGGGACCCGGGGGGAGCGGGGGCGGCTCCGACCCCCCCTCAGCCCCACGACCCTTATCTGTCCTGAACACGCAGAGTCTATAAAAGACCTAATTCTTCCTTTTTTGGGGAGGTTTGGGGCTCCGCCAGCAGCCCCGGTGACATCCGGGCACCTAGAGGCGCCCCGGGGGTGCCAGCGGCGCGGGGGGTGCTCATGGGAACCCCGCAGGCGCGCTTTCTCCTTATATGGGGCGGTGACGTCACGGCGGCACTCAGCTCTCCTGTCTCCGCCCCTTCGCCCCTCGTGATAGCGTCACTTGCTCGCCCCGCCCACTGCAGCGCCGCGCCGCCGCCGGCCCCGCCCCCTCCGCGGCGCTGACAGGCGGGGGCAGCAGCCAGTGGGCGCGGCCGGCGGGGCGCGGGGGGCGGGGCGCGCTGACGTCACGAGGGGCGGGGCCTGCGGTGCAGGTGGAGGCAGCGCGGTGCGGTGCGCAGCGGCGGCCCCGGCCCGGGTGAGTGCGGGGGGAACTGGGGGTTCAGGGCAGCTGTGGGGGGACTGCAGGGGGGCTCCGGGATGGTTGTTGGGTGGAGGAGTCCCAGGGAAACTTGGGGGGGGTCACAGTGGGGTCAGGCTGGTGGTGGGGTGGGGAGGGGAGGGGTGTGCGGGGGCCTGGGGCACTCTAGGGGGCTGCAGTGAGGTCAGGGAGGTTATGGGGTTGGGGGGGATATGGGGGGCTTTGGGGCTCTCAGGAGGGCGTCAGTCCGATTGTGGGCTGGACCGATATTGGAGGATTTGAGATGCTCTAGGGACACATGGGGGTCAGGCTGGTTATGGGGTGGGGGGGATTATGAGGGGTGCTGGGGGGGCGTCCACAGGGTCAGGCTGGATGTGGGGTGACCTGGCTCTGCTGGGGCCCATAGAGATCAAGCGCGATGTGAGGTGCTCCAGGATGCTCTGGGGTTTTGGGGTGGTCTGTCTGGGTGTGGGGGACCCACAGAGGTGGGATGGGGGGGTTATGGAGAAATGGGAGAGACTGGGGGTACCTGCAGTGTGGTCAGGAAGCGTATGGGGCAGAAGGGGGGATGCAGGGTGCTCTGGGGTTGGGGTCTCCCATGGAGTGTTTCCCGCTGGTGCAGCGCAGGGAAAAAGGTGCGTGCAGGCTCGGGGTCCCCCCCGTACCCCGCGGTTGCGGCAGCGGTGCCTTCCGCATTGGCATCTGGCTCTGATTTCCCGGAGGTGTTTGGTGCTCGCTGGGTTCTGCCGGAGCCGCAGCACAGCTGGAGGGTTTGGGGTGGGCCGTGCTCTTTCCCCTCTCTCCAAGACACCGTCTGCACCCCCCCAAGACGGTTCCTGAAGCTGGGAGCCTCCTCCTTCGTTGATACCTGTCCCGGCGCGGATCAATGCCACACTCAGCCGAGCGGCACTAAAACCTCGCCAGCGACTTTCCACGCCATTCCCCCACACAGCTGTGGGGGATTTGTCTCCCCACATCCCCTTTTACACGGGGGTGCTTTGTGCTGATGTTGCAACCAGAGCGGCGTGACTCGGTGTCCTCAGTGGTTCCTGCAACTTCTTTCCTTCCTGGATTTCACTCTCATGAGGGGGCAGTGAACCTGCTCTCTGGTCCGTGCCATGGGGGCTTCTGCCTTCCCTGCTTCCTGGTGGGCTCGGGGGGTCTGAGCCGCTTTCCGAGGTGACAGGGGATAGCGTGGCAGGGGCCAGCGGCTATCTTTAGGGCTGTGTTGCAACGGAGGGGTGTGCCTTGGCTGGGCGCTGCCAGCAGCCGCCTCCTCGCCCGAGGATTGACTTACACTGCATGGGAAAAATCAACATTTGCTCTGCGGGAGCGGGTGTCGGGGTGCCCTGTCATCCGGGGGCCCGCTGTGGGGCTGTGGTGGGGTCACTGCCAAGGCTGCTGCCTCGGACGGGCAGGGGCTGGTGCCGGGCGGCTGCGCAGAGGCGTGCGGGGCTGTGGTTCGGCGTGGGGTGCTCTGGCAGCCCCTGACACCCCCACCCGTGCTCTGTCACCACCTGGCAGCGGGTGAGCCAGAGTGAGGATGGGGAGGCTGATGGTGCAAGGGGGTCTGTGCTGCCCCGCGGGAGAGGAGCTGCCCTGGGGTGTGGGAGCAGGGTGGGTTCTTGAAGGTGCACCCCAAAACTCTCCCTCTCCCTGTGCTCCTCCTTTCCTGAGGCTTTAATGATCCAAGGGAGCACTCGCTCCCCTCTGCATCTTTTCTGCCCAAGTAACCTGGTTAATCAGTGGGAGTAACTTGCACCTGTGCCAGAGCTTGGGGTGACATGGGGCTGAGGTTCCTTGTTCAGCTCAACCCTTCCCTTGCAGCTATTGACCTGCTCGTGCTAAACGTGGTGCAGCTGGTGCCTGTCCCCGATAGGAGGCAGCTGAAACTCGTGAAGTGGTGTGCGTCCCCCCAGGTGTACAGCTCTCAGAGGCTCAGGTGTGTGTAGATGTGGGTACCCCTGAGCTTCTTGTGGCACCGGCAGCCCAAAGCCGGGCACGTGCCATTTCTGCGTGTCGCGATGGTAACGGCGAGTCAGCGGCAGTGAAAAGTTCCCCCGTGCGGCAAACTGCTTCCCCGTGGTTGCGCTCAAGCTGTTTTGCGGGTGGCGGGGGCCTGTCCCCCGTCCCTTCACTTGGCTTTGCCTCGCGCTGAGGGGGAACTTCAGGCCTTCCGGAGAGGGTTTGAAACCCTGCCGAGGAGAGAAGTGCCTGCTCATCCGCGGCGCTGCCCTGGCGCGGCTCTGTCCTCCCGGCACGCAGCCCGGCAGCCGCTGGAGTCGCCCGCAGACGCATCTCTGCACCGCGCGGTCGTTCCGGAGCCGCCGGTGGGTGAAGATCGCTCAGAGGGTAAGCAAAGCATCAGCCGCACTCTGAAGCTCTGTCACTGATTTGATATATAACAAAGCTTTTTCCGAGCTCTGTTTGCAGCAGTTCCCTGGGGAGGACGGGGGCTGCGGACCCTGGATGGCAGATGTCGTCTTGTCGGTGCTGAGCAGCATTTTACCTTTGTGTGTGTTCCCAGCTATGGGAAGAGGCTCAGGGCTGCAGGGGCTGGAAGTTCGGGGTCCGAATTGGCTCTTGGCTGCGCTGGATGCTGCGGGTTGGAGGTGTGGGAGCTGCCCAGGGTGTGATTCCCCTGCGGGGATGGACTTGCCCAACATCAGCCCAGAGATCTCTTTTTGAATGAGCTGCCCAGGAAGGATTTGAATGATTTGGTTGTCCCTCTTATTAATTTATTTTTTCCTTCACCCAGTGATTTGCGCGAGGCTCCGAGTTGGGATTCGCAAGGAGGTGCTGCCGCCGGTTGTCCATGCTTATCCTGGGTGTGGGACCGCGGCTGGTGCGTGGCGACAGTCCCTCTGCACCGTCTCCCACCCCAGATGCTCCACCGAGGCCATTGGTGTTTGGTTCATTGCTCTCGGGGTCCCTGGGGACAGCCAGGGGGGGCTCAGGGGGGGCTGTGTGTCCCGAGGTCCATTGAGTCACTTCTCCCCACTAGAGGCTGCTGATGATCAGAGCATTTTTCTTTCCCTGGGATGTTGAATTCAAAGGGCCGAGCATCCCAGCCTGAGCTTTTCCTGCTGATTCACCACTGAGACAGAGGCTGCTGGCTCCCCCCGCCAGCATCCGGTTTCAGGGGGCACATCTGCTCCCCTGCCAGCTCCACAATACATCTCCACACTTCATTAGGTCTTAATTAGGCAAATGCACCGGGACCACGTGTGAGGCTATTGCCAGGGGCCACCGGCTCCCATCCCACCTGCCCCGGGGCTGCCGACAGGGATTTTCCAGCTGGGTGCTGAATGCAGAATGATCCAGCCTCTTGTATGGTTTTCCCAGAGGACGTGTGCGCAGTGATAACTGGTTCACCCCCCGGCGTGCCTCAATGGGCAGAAAAGCCAAGAATTAGTTAAGCCACGGGACGCTTTGCTGAGCGCAGCCGTGACAGCAGCTCAGACACGGGGGAGAATCTTCTTCCAGGGCAGCTGGTTTAGGCACCAATGGATGGTAGCCTGGAAATCAAACCCAACCCCGGGAAGATGATTCATCACGTAACAATTAGGTGTAAGATGAAAGGCAATAATAGCTGCAGTGGAAGGTGCCTGGGAAGGAATTTGCGGTGTGGCACAAGAGCTGTGCCGGTGCGGGCAGCGCGGTGCCAGCTGGCTCCGGCGCCGAGCGGCCAGCGCGGCTTCCCCGACAATGGCACACCAGTGCTTTACATAATCCGGGACTTGCAAAACAAGCTCGAAGGTCTGGAAAATCCTCCTGCTATTGTCAGTGCTCGAAGTTTGCCGAATTTCCTGGTTTGATCTGCGGGTTTGGTTTTTGTTTTGGGACCGCAACGGGGGAAAAATGCACTCGCAGAGAGAAAAGGGCATTTGTGGTGTTTAATCCATGCCTGCTCCTTAGATTAAACTATTTTTGTGGTTCACAAGGGGTTTTGAGCAGCTGCTCGCAGCTTCGTAGGGCTGCAGAGCACTCCTCGCCTATCCAATTAGCATGGTTTGTCTCTAGTCCCCTACCGACGCACCCTGAGAAAATGCCGAAATATCAGGCGTGCAGGCACGGGGGGCAGCTCACGCCGACACCATCTGTGCTCCCAAGGACAGAAACACTGGGTCCAAATGGCTTTGTGTTGTCTGAGCCTCGCAGGAGCCCGAACCTGCTGCTCCAGGAAGGCTCTAAGGCTGCCTCTTGCTTGTAGATTTTAGGAGGAGAGGCTGGAAGGGAGCTCAGTTGGCTTATTTTGCTGCACCTCTTGGCTGGAGTTGTCTGCTGCTCCTTCCTGCAGCTTGGGGATTTGAAGGCAGCTGGGAAAATGCACCCAGAAGGACACTGAGGCTTTATTTGGGTTGGCAAAAGGCTTTGGGGTGAGCAAATGGAAGAGCAAGGGCAGGCCCTGCACCCCAAAACGCTGCCAGGTGGTTCCCGACAGCCTCGCGAGTGCTGTTCGATTAAACGAGTGAATCCTGTTAAAATATCCCCTGCTCCAGTTCACAAACAGGTGACTGGGAAACCTGCCATCCCTGAGAAAGGCAGGTCTGGTAGCGAGGCGGGAGGTGAGGTTCTGGCCGGTCTGGTTGATATGAGGCAGGTTTTGGCAGCTTGGGGAGGAGCAGGAGCCCTGGCCTGGCGGCACAAATCCGTTCCCTTATTAGAGGCGCTTTCCAGCTCCTTTCATGTCAGTAATTACATCTGGCCACGCTTGACCTGAGCTGGGTTTGAGCGCGGGTTGTGAGGCTGGGAGTCTTTGGAGCAGCCAAATTCCGACCTCAGCGGTATTTAAACCATCTCGGAGGTGTTGCAAACATCTCAGCGATGGGATGGGAGACGTGGGGAAGCTCTGAGCTTGGGCGCAGCCTGGAGGACCCTGTGGTGTTGCCGAGTTCTGCTTAGCATGGGTGGACCGGTGCCTTCAAGCATGATCATAGCCAGGGTGTTACTGCAGCCAATGCATTACAGTATTTATCATCCTGTATGTGATCTCTGTGAGCTGATCCCTGCCTGGTTGATCTCCCCTGATTGCAGTGATGGTTTAGCCACTTGCCAAACAGTACCAGCATTGAAGGGCTTGCATTTCTATATCTGTTCTCCAAAAACCGTTGGAGGATGGGGTACACCACTTGTGGGCACATCAGAACTTGAAGGGAGCTCTTTCTCTGCATCGAGGGTCTGTATCAAACGCCGAGTCGCCTCCCTGCATCTGCACGGGCTCGAATGCTGAGCACGGGAACAATGGAGGGCAGATGCCAGCCCGGCCTGGAGCCACGTTGGGCCGGAACGTGACTTTCTCCGTCTCTGTCGATGTCGTGATGTGGAGCTGAACCTCTTCTGCTCGGTCGGGATTGGCCTGGGCGAACCTGCGGCCGCAGGAGCCCGGCGCGGCTGGCACAGGGACGGTGCTGATGGCTGCGGAGGGGAGGCTTTTCACAGCAAATGCCGTCATCTGTATCATCGCGTAGCTTGAAACCTACCCCTTAAAAATACCGGCTGGCGGCTGGGATGTGCCTGAGCTGGAGGAGTCTGTGCCTTTTAGACTTTTTCCCTGTTTTTGAGTAAAAATCAAATACGGTTTAAAGCTGTTACTGGTGATGCTAACATGCTGGTGGGTTTGGGGTGCAGTTCCTCACTGGGAGGCATCCTGGAGGTTGTCTTTTTTGAGAAGGTGGCTCATCTGTCGATGGTTGGATCCTTCCCCATGTGCTGACAAATCCCGGGCTTCAAGCGGGTGCCAAGACGCTCCTTCCAGGACTGGCCGCAGGGCCGGCGTGCAGTTCCTGGCTGGCCGGTCCCCTGCGAGCGGTGATCGGTCGCAGGTGGCTCGCGCTGGCGTTGCAGTGCTGTTTGATCCGCCCAAGCTGCCTTTTGGTGGAAAAGCACAGGTTACCGAGTGCAGACTTGGTCTGTGCTGTTGTCCAGGTCTCTTCTTAGCGTCACTACTTTCTTTGCTACCGCTGTAGCAGGAGGCAGATGCGGTTCTGGCTCTGGCAGTTTGCATCTAGCCCTCCCCTACAAACTGCCTGCAAACTTGTCGGCTTTCTGGCTCCCTGTTCAGGTCGATAAGGGGCTGTTATCAGAGCTGAGCAAACCGTGACGGTCACATCCGAGCGCTGCGCCTCAAACCATGGGGCAGCGCTGGGCTGGATGGAGAAGCTCATTTGCATGAGTCAGTTAATTCTCTGTATGTTTTAATCTCTGTGACCATCTGTGTTCTTGCCTGGGCTGGGGAGGCGGGAGCTCTTTGGATTTATTGCGGGAGGTGAATGTGGAGAGAGCTGCTTGTTCTGTGTCTGCCAAAAACTGCCCTGGGTCAAAGCAGGACAGCCTCGTCAGCTCTGGGAACGGTGGTTCTGTATCTTCAGGCGAGGAGGCCTCAGTGAATGTCAGCTCCATCCTGAAAAGCCACAGGGAGAGGACAGGGGCAAAAGGCACGTATTGAAAACGGGGACGTCTGGGAACCCAAACACAGAAGGGCTGCCGTGGGCTTGGCTGGTGCCTTGGGGGGCTGAGGTCCCTCTGGGGAGCTAAAAGCATCTCCTGGCCACCCCAAAAGCTCTGCCCCAGGTTGTGGCAGCCTCTGGGGTGTGAGCCTGCAGCTGCTGCGGTCTCTGCCCTGGTGAACACCACAGCTGGAGATGGGATTTGAGCTTCAGAGGGTGCTGATGAGATCGGGGTGCTCACAAATAGAACCAAAATGTGGGCCTTAGCACCTATGGATGGGCTGCAGTAGCATCTCCGGAGAGATCTGTGCAGGCTGCTGCTGACCCAGAGGAGGTTTTTTGCAAACAACACCTGAAGTCTTTGCTGTTTTGGGTTCTCATAGTTGCGAGCTGAGGCTCTGCAGCTGCTCAGAGCCCTGACCAGGGTCCCACTGACCGCAGGCTCTGCACGTGGCACAGGCGAAGGCTGAGCTTCCTGCGGGCTGTGTCAAGCAATGTCTGTCCCGTGGGGCAGCTTGGCACCCGGACGCAGAGGGAACCATCCCTGCCCTGTAATTAAGCTCTTCTGCTTGCGTTCACCACGCTAATGAGTCTCGTGAATGTGCTCCTTGCAGCCGTGGTGCTCTGGAGCGTCTGTGTGGCTCAGGAGCTGGAGGTGGCTTTTCAGGAGCCACCTGCAAAGGGCAACCCCACATCTCCATCAGGATGATGCTCATGGGCTGGGAACTTTGACTGTAAAGGCTTTACCTTGACTATATCTTCCCAGCCTGCACCCTGGGTGCTGTAAATTCATCTGCCAATGTATATTCCACTCTCCTAAGTGAGGAAAACCTTCCCTGCTGGTTTGTGTGGGGTGGGATGGAGATGTTTTCCCAGCCTTGGGTTGAAGGACCGAGGCTGCCTCTAGAACGCAGAGCCATCCTTCACCTGCTTGCCAGGCTCTTGACATCAGTGGGTAGTAACGCTTACAACCAACCAGCGCTCCAGCTGGATCCCCTCCTAGTCCAGCAGTTCAGGGGGTCGGTCTCACTGGAGGTGACAGCTGGGACTGTCATCATTGCGGGGCATCCCAAAAGATGGGTATGGGCTTGTGTCCCTCTCTCCGGTGTGGCTGTGGAGGAGCCCAACACTGTGCTGGACTTTCCTGATGTGCCGTGAGTGCTTGATTGTGCACTTGTGTCAAGCAGCTCCCCGGATCCGAGGGTCTGGCAGGATTTTGGGACCCGGCACACCCCCGTGGGAGCTGAGAGCACAGTCGCTCCCTTGAATCTCTCCATTTAGTTAATGATCCTTTTGTTGAGAGGATTAGGGTTTAGCGGCCTCTGGCAGAGCGTTAATTAAATTAAGTCTCTGAGTGTTTTGTGGAGTTTTTAAAGCCCACTAGAGGGCTCGGCTGGGGCTGGTGCTGGGCTGCGTCCATCCGCCACAGAAGTTTGCACAAGAAGTTATGTAAAGCTGGAGGAGCTGGACGGACAGACAGACCGCGACCGCCGCTTCCCCAGCCCGCTGTGCCCGGGACGCCTGCGTCACCGCTCGCTGCGTTATCAGCGCGAAGTAACGTTGGCTTCAAGTTTTTTTGGGCTGTTTGGTTTTTCCCCCGCGTGGTGTTTACGTTTCTAGGAAGCGGCTCATCGTGGGCGTGCAGTTCCACCTGCGGTTCTGGGAAGGCTCAGGCACCCCAGTCCGTTTACGTGAACTCTTGTTGTGGCGCTCGTGAAATACAGATGTGAGCACTTGGCTTTTTGTGGGTTGAGGGGTTTTTCATGCTTAGCTGGAACTGCTTATTAATCAGTG
Organism: Streptopelia decaocto; assembly: GCF_964273445.1. Lineage (NCBI taxonomy): Eukaryota > Metazoa > Chordata > Aves > Columbiformes > Columbidae > Streptopelia > Streptopelia decaocto. Next base: position 5,621,867 of record NC_138678.1, on the reverse strand, counting down.
TCTCTTCTCCTTTCTCTTCTATATGTTGCCCCGTGATGAATTTTGGTGCTTTGCCTGCATGGTTTGCCCGGCTGACTCATCTCTGGGTAAGTACCTGCTTCATTAGATCAGTGACGGGGAACAGCTGAACTTAAATAATGAACTGACTTGTTTATTCTGTCTTAAACTCTGGAGTATTGATTGTTATCAAACCATGGGATTTATCTTGTGTGTGTGTGAAGATTTTGGATATTGAAAAACACTTCATACAGCAATTTCCAGGCCAAGTTTACAACATGAAAAAGCCTCTGGCAGTAGTTTTATTCTTGCGAGCTTGGGCTGCGAAGCACGGACCGGGCAATAAAAGCACATTGAGGGCCAGCAAGTGGGCAAATGGAAGGGAAAATGGTTTTGGTGATGGAAAGCAATAGTCCCTGCTGCTCCCCAGGCTCCCCCGGCAGCTGTTGAGGGTAAATTGGTGCCGTGGTTGTGTAAGGGATGCTCCGAGCGCCTGAGCCCAGCGCTGGGCTGGTTTCCCCTTCACAGACACGCGGGGCACGGAGGAGCCCGAGGCCCTTCTGGCAGGAGAGAAGGGGAAACGTGTGGAGCTTGGAGAATTGCGGCAGGCACCGATGTTTCCAGCTTGTGTTCGCGGAGATCCTGCTTTGCACGGGGGGAAAATCCTCCTGTGGGGAGGGTTCTGGTGGTTTCCCAGCAGAGGGTCGGTGCCGGTCCCTGAGCGTGGCTGCGAGGGGCTGTCTGTGTGTGAAAAACTGTCAAAATAGGGGTTGTGTGCTCGGGGTGCAGGGAGGGAAGGGGACTCTGCTTGGGAAAGCTGGTTCTCTCGGTGCAGGTGCCTTTGCACTGAGGTTCCTCCCTCTGGGACCCTCAGGAGTTTTTAATTTACTTTTGTTTTTTACATTCAAGTGTCTTCGCGCTAAGCTTTGCCCTTCCCTGTCCATTCCAGTAACCTCTCCCAGTAACAGGGAGGACTGGGTGTATTTAAAGCAGCTCTGCTCAATGTGCTGCCAGTCGCTGATGTACGATGTGAAGGGAAAGCAGAGGAAGGTGCTGGGAGAAACCTGCTTTATTCTAAAACTTGGCGTTTTTAGATGATGCCTCACAGGGGAGGGCAGGAGATGTGAATCAAATCCAAGCACAAGCCTCTTGTTCTTAGACAGAAGCGAAGCACTGTATTTGGAAGCTGAACAGCTGTCTTCTGTTCTGAATGAGCTGTTCTTTCTTGCTACCAAGCCTCTAAAAGAAGGCTCTTTAATTAACTAGAGAAGGTGCCTTAATCAGAGGTGCTGAGTGCTCATCCTCACCAAACACCCAGCAGGCATTTCAGTGCAGAATAAAACTCCTCTGTGCAGGTGTAGCTGCAAGAAATGCAGGTTGGCAGCTTGGATTTGGAGCAAAATGCAAGTGTTTGCTGGCGTGGCTGTGGGAGGGGGTTGGCGAGAGGCACATCTGCCAGCACAGCAGCACCTGGACCGGTGACAGGCCGCAGGATCTTTCTCCTTCGTGCTTGAGCAGGCCCTCGGAACAGTCACCCATCTGGGGATCGCTGCGTGACAGGGCCCTGGTCAAGGGTGTATTACTGGAAGCTGGTAACCTGAACAAAGCCTGATTTCACAGAATGGTTTGGGTTGGGACCTCCCCAGCCCCCCAGTGCCCCCCCCTGCCATGACAGGGACATCGTCACCAGCTCAGGGTGCTCAGAGCCCCGTCCAGCCTGGCCTGGGGTGTCTCAGGGATGGTTCATCCACCCCCTCTCTGGGTACCTGGGCCAGGCTCTCACCACCCTCAGGGCAACAATTCCTTCCCCATGTCCAGCCTGAATCTCCCTCCTTTAGTTTAAACCATCACCCCTTGTCCTATCACAACAGGCCCCGCTCAAAAGTCTGTCCTCAGTCTCCCCAGAGCTGGGCTGGCTGGCACTGGTGATGCTGGAAGCCACGTGTCCAGATCTTAAAGTTTACCTGTACGTGAAATTGTTCCTTTCCATCCCATAATTCATGGGTCACTGTGGGGCGTTGGCTTCACGAAGCTGTTGAACAGCAGTTGTGTTGTGAACTGGGGTCTCCGCTTAATTCTTATTCATGTGTAGCTCAAAGAGGGAAAATAAATCACGTCTCCTGCTTTTCCGTCTTTCAGTGAGATTTTCTGCTTTGAACCTCTCCTGGAAGCCAGGGTGTCTCTTTCGCTTGTCCACCCCTTCAGCAGACACCACCAGAATCTGACACGGTGGCAAGTTTTAGGGCTGGCTTAGCTCAGCAGTTTCACTTCAGCGCTTTGTAAGGCAGTGAAATAGTTCTCATTGTGGCGTTTAAAATAGCAGCGCTGCCTTCTGAATTACCATCTCATTAAATGAAAGCGAAAGACTCAAAAGCAAGTGAGCTTTCTGTGTCTCTTGTTGCATAAGAAAAGCTGTTTTAGTTGACCTAAAAACCAATATTGAAAAACAGGCTAAACAGAGATGCTTTCCTCCCGCTCGGTGGGCAGTTCGGAGCAGTTGCTGCTGTTCTTGGAGAGCCATTCATGCGGTGGCAGCTGCAAACCGTCTTCAAAACAGTCACTCCTTTGAGACTTTGCTTCCCTTTTGCTTGATGGTTGGAGGAACCCTGCTGTGGAGACAAATAATTAGAAATAAAAGATGGCAGCTTAATGATTATTAGCTTCTTTCTGATGGTGGCTGTGGTGAATGCAGGGCTAAGATTCCGCTAGTGAGCATCTCGAGGCTGGTGCTGCATCTCTTGCTCAAAAGATTCAGTGTGTGCGCCACGTTAACCTGCAGCTCGGTGGACCTGCAGGACATGCTGAACTAACTATTATTTATTTCAGTAACAAACCTTTTTCAGAGAGGACAACTCTTGGCAATTAACTGACAATGGCAACAGTTCACATGAAGCCTGATTTCTGTCCATCCTTACCCACAGCTTTCCTCTGCAGCTCCCGATTTCCCCCCCTCTCCTTTCCTTGGATTCTGCCTAGAAATCTGAACTGCTTTGGATGTCCTTTATAAAATGAGCACAGAAAGATAGGACCTTAAATAAAGCCTCAAAATGCCTTATTTTGTGAAGCTCCAGAAAAAATGGCAGCAACGTGATGCTCTCCTCTGGGATTTCGTCCTATTGATATTAATCTGTTTGAAGCTGGTATCCATGACTGCCAGTTCCAAAGGTTAATATACCGCATTTCAACCAAGCTGAGAAGTCTCTCTTTTTTTTAAATTTGTGATATCTACAGCAATTAATGGTGGCGCACCTGCAGAAATGCCTCTCTCAGCAGAGTGTGGCTGTGCTGTGTCAGGTTGGGGGATCATCTGTAGAAAGGACTTGGGGTGATAAGTCTGATCCAGTTAGGAGCTTAAGACAAACCCTGCAAGGTCCAAGGAGACAGCAGGCAGGGAAACAGCTCTGAACAAGGTGGTGCGGAGCTTCGACTCAGGTTTCTGGAAGAAATAAGGCAGCCCAGGCTCTGCTTAGAAGTTGTATTTGCTCTCCATAGCTAAAGTCTTAATTAAATAAATGTTAGGTCTTGCCAGGTGTCCGTCACAGATTTGCAGATCTCGCTCACAATAATGAACTGTTGTCCAGTGTCAGGGGAGGTTGAGGTTGGATATTAGGAAAAAATTCTTCATGGAAAGGGCTGTGGGGCATTGAACAGGCTGCCCAGGGCAGTGCTTCAGTCGCCATCCCTGAGGGGTTTCAGAGGCATTTGGACAAGGTTCTTAGGGACACGGGTTAGTGCCAGGGTTCAGTTATGGTTGGACTCTATGATCTTGAGGGTGTCTTCCAACCAAGATGATTCTGTGATTCTATGAGTTTGCTGCCAGGCCTTTGGGTTACAAGGGGTACGTTAGGACAGACCAGAGTACCTGGCTAACTTACCGCCAGGTACACACTGGTCCTAAGTAAACCCCGATCCTGAAACTTTTCTTCCCTGAACCAAATTGCGTTTTGAGTAATCTGAGGCCAAGGGAACATAATATTTGGCTGGATTGGGAGCATAACAGCATGGAGTCAGTTCTGCGCTTGAGCATCCTTTGGTGAGAGCTTCGCCTAACTGGTGTGGAGGAGCTACAGCGCAAAGTACACCTACTTGGTGTAGTTTAAAAAGGCCAGAGCCTCTCCTCGCTGCACGTTGGCTTCTCATCGCTGCAAGGAGTGAATCAGCCACCGACATCCTTTGTTCAGGGCACGGCTCTTCTGCCTCCCCACCTTGGTGCTGGTCCCCAGGTGGCACTGTCTGTTATTGTGGGGTTTATTTTGGCAAAGGCTGCGTAGCTGAGCTTGTCCCCCGCTGCAGTGACGGCTGCGTCCCTGGCCAGGCTGCCCAGCTTTGGTTTGGGAGGGTGGCACGAGGGCTGGATCCTCCTGCTGCCTCCCGAGCACGGAGGTTTCCAGCAGCGTCTTCTGGAGCTCATTAACGAGGGGAGGGAGCCGAGCGCTGTGTGAGCGTGCTCCTCTGTTTTCAGTCCTGTCTTTTTTTTACTGGGACTGCTAAGGAGTGAAAAATGGGTAAGTGCTGGAAATGAGAGGGAGCTTGCAATCTGCTGTGTATCTCTTGTGATGGCTTTTTCCACAGTTTGGTCCGTATTTCGGGCTGTTTCTGGAGCTCAGGCTCATGCCGCGCTGATTCTGCCTTTTTCCTGAGCGTCACCTGTAATCTATTCTCCAGGCTTTCTGAAGCACTTTCTAGATCCTTTAAGTGCGGCCACTCATACGTTTAATACTTCCTACCCATACTTAAGGGAAAAAGTATTTCTCCCTTGCTGTAGAAACATTCATCGTATGAAAACTCGATCCTGCAATCTGACGCTGACCTCCTCTAATCTCTCAGTGGAGCATCTTGTCAGAAATGTGATTTACACGCTGTCTCGAAGCTGACTTTCCAGGGCGCGCAGCCTGCAGAGAGCTGGTGCTCCTCATCTGTTTTATTCCTCTTTCTTCTTGAAGCTGGTCTGCTGTGACACTGCTCAAGTGGACATCAACTTCATTCAAACCGATGAAACCCACAGCGAGAGCTTTTTCCATAAGTTAACAAGATTCTGGGTGGGATGGGAATTCCTAGGTATCCTGGCTTATTTGCCCAGCCATCCCTTGTGCCTTTCCTGTCTCCCAAAAAGCATTCGCATGAGCCAGCCCAGTACCAAAAACATGTAGCAGCTCAAAAACCAGATTCTTCTGCCCACAAGCAGGAACGTTCTGCCTTAGTTTGGCCATAATGGTCCTTAAAGGGCACAATTCCTGCTGTTCAACCAACCAACAAAGGAAAACTCTCCAGTAGGAAACTGCACAGAAGAGGATTGGAGAAGCTGTTTGCATTTGGCAAAACTCGAGAGTAACTGCTGTGATGCCAAGTGGGGTTACGACAGCAAAATCACTGTCTCTTTAGCTATGGAGGGTGTTGCTTAGCCCTTTGATAACTTGCTCAACAGTGAATTGATTGTTGGTTTTGGACAGTGCTACAGTGGACTGGACTAGATCTAATCTTTGCTTAAATACTTGACACAGAGCCAGGTGAGTGTGGATGTCCTAGGTTGCCTTCAGTGCGCACATACGTGTTGCAGCGAAGTGCTGCGGCATGTTCTAATTTGTGAAAATTTATTGAATTTGTAGTTTGGCCCAGAGGCTTTTTCTGGCGCTTTTTCTGGCTGTACCTGTCACTTTGTATGCTAAATTGAGCACTGGAGAAACAGTGTCGGCCGAAGCACCCCTTCCTTCTAGGTAAATCATTTACCTGAAATACCTCTGTTACAGATCAACGTTTTGCTGTAAAACGAAACCTGTGAGGTCGAAGGGAGATTTCCTTTGCACCTCATCCTGGGTTCTGCTCTCAGCCAAAGCAGCGCGACCGACGGTGACAGTAAATCTCGGCAGAGGAGCCAAGGGCAGGGGGCCAGTAGCTGGCAAAACGGGGCCACCTGCTCTCCTCCCACCTCGTTTGCTCTGTGAAATGGCTGCTGCTGCTCCGGAGGCTGTCGCTCATTAGCAAAATGTGTGAATGTGGCACGTAAACTGAATTTGCCCATTGTTGTGTGTACAAACACACGCGTAACGCAGCCACAGACAGCTTATGTAGAGCCACAGTGGATGAATTATTCCCTTGACCAGATTAATTTTTTTTTTTTCCTAGAACTCGGTGTAATGCTGAGTATTTCTCTTCATCTTAAGCCCTGCTTGTTTTGGGGGAGGGAGCACTGGTACCAGTGCAATGCAGGATTCCTTTGTTTGGATTGGGAATTCCTGCGTAGAGAAGCTCCTCGGGGTGAGGAGAGCTCTGTGCTGTTCATTATTTGTGCCAGTAGCGCTCGAGGCGCCGTGTTCGCCGGCGCTGGTGTAAACTGGGAGCCCCATTTTACAAACCACGCGCCAGGGACCTGCCCTGCAGAGCACTGCATCACCTTACAAAGGATTATTACTATTATTTTTTAAATGAAGAATTTACTTGAGCTGGATTTCATCTAATCTTGAGATGCTTTCAGGAGGCACAGGGTAGGGCTTGGCAGCGTTCGCTGTTGTGACCCAGTTGATTTCCGCAGACCGAGTTCATGGGGATCTGAGCGCTCACCGGGTCGTCTTTCAGGTTGCAAGGAACAACCTCTGCCTTGGAGTCCGCAAACACATGCCTCACATGAATATAATTCCTCTCCTTATTCCTATATCCAGCAGCCGAATACCAAGAAATCCTGACTTATTGAAATAATTCTCAGTCTCTAATTGACTCCTATAAATCGACTTAAACCAGCTATAACTGGGGAGTTCTTTAAATATTTGCAATCTGGGCTTGGCACAGGGCAAACCGTTCTTGTGGTGAAGAATTTAAGAAATTTCTTATGGGATTGCAGAGGTCAGTTTGCGGCTGCGTAGGAAGGAAAAGGTTAGAAGTTAAGCCAGTGATTTTTTCAGCAGAAGTGTGATGTTGCTGGTGGTATTTCCATATGAATAAAAGTGTTCTATTTTTTTTCCTTTTTTTCCTTTTCCCTTTTTCTTTCTTTATTTCCCCCCACTCTTTTTCTTTTTCTTTTCTGCTCCCTACAAAGGGATTGCTTTGGCCTCTGTTCAAATCCCCTAGCCCCAGAATAACCATTTTCAAGGTGCTCTTATAGCACAGGCCGTGTGCCTCTTTTCACGTCTGGTTACTCTACTGCTCTGACGTTTCCTCCTCCATTTATTTGGGGTCTGAAGAGGTAACAGCGGCTTTGCCCTCGTGCGCAGCGCGTGTGGCAGCTTGCATGGGTGCTCCCTGTGGATAAACGCTTCGCTTGGGAAATAACGGCTCGAAATACAGGAGCTGCCACTGTCTGCGCTCAGATGCTGGCAGATGGAGTCGGGGATCATCTGGGGATCTGGGCACAGTGGATGACGTGCTGCGTGGTGCTAAATCACCATTTTGATGTGAAGTTTTCATTGCTGTGGTCTCCATATAAGCTGCAATTTGCTGTCAGCGTGTGTGCGTGTTATGATGAAGCGTGGTTCTGTTTGCTTGTTTATTCTTAATTGCAAGAAGCTGTTGCCAACCCGTCGCATCCAAAAACTGTGGTTTCTTTGCTCAGTGGTTTTCTCCTTAAAGACGTGCGTTTCTGTTTTCAGCCCACCGTGGGCGAGCAGCATCCTTTATTGCGGCAGGTCAGCACCAAACACCTGAGCCTCCTCCCTTCACAGCCCGGGCTATTAAAACGTGTTAATTTAATGCCATGGGGAGTGCAGTTAGAGCTTCAGGGCACATTTTACGCCCATCTCTGATGTAGGAGCAGCAAATTCCAGCTGCCAGACCTTTCCCAGCCCCTGTCTTTGAATCAAACGTACTCAGATCTCTCAAACCACCAGATACTCCAGATTTAAGGCAAAAACACCTCTCTTCCCTCCCCTTTGCAAGTGGTCTCAACACCAAGACACGGGGGAACCTGCCCTGTTTTGCATGTTTTGGCAGAGCCAGGTGTTGTAGGCACAGAGGAAAAGGGGTAAATAGCTGTGAGACGCACGTTTTGGTTTGTTTTTCTGGAAAACTGGGTTTGTTTGGTTCCCATTTAGCAGAAGCATCCTTAGTGTGAGTGGTCCTCGCTGGGCTGGTACTAGTGAGGGCTTCAGCATGAGAATGAATCCCAACCAAGGTGCCATCTCAATTATCGCTTTATAGGCTCGCCATAGATTGAGCCGATACCTGTTCGGTTCCCAATGGCTTTATGTTTTAAAAAAATAAAGGAAACCCCAGCATCCCCCTCCCCGGGTCCTCCCACAACTTTCTCCGGGAGACGGCGAACTGCATTGAAATGTAGGCCAGGCGGGGAGGCGGGCGCCGCTCGGCGCTCCGGGGGCAGGGCCCCCCCGCGCCTTCCGCACCGGGGCCGGGCGGCGGCAAGTGACCGCGGCCCCTTCCAGTGCTCCACCGCCCCCATCGGCTTAGCGCCGGGCCGCGGGTAACCCCGACAGTCCGGCCTCCCCTTCCCGAGCGCGGAGGTGCTTTTGCGCCGGGCTGAGGGCGGCGGCCGAGCCGGGCAGGGCCGCGGTCCCGCGGGGCGGCCCTGGGGAGCGGCACGGGGGAGGCAGAAAAGGGGAAGCCATGAGGGGGCGCGCGCTCCCGCTTCCCCCACCTACCTCGCCAGCCGCGGTTTCCTCTCCGCCAATAGCGAGGCGGCGCCAGCGCCCCGCCCCTCGCTCTCGGCCAATGGGAACTTACTACACTGTTGTGGGTAGGGGCGGGGGTGCGCGGTGCGGGGGGCAGAGCGGTGGGGCGGGCGGCGGCGGCCGGGCGGCGCGGGCTCGGTGCGGCGCGGAGCCGAACGGGCTCGGTGCGGAACGGAACGGCCCCGGCGTGCCACACCGGAGCCCTTTGCGCGGCCCGGCGTGAGGGCGACGGGCGCCGCGCGCGCGCGGGGACGGCCGCGCGCGCCCTCCTGGCGGGCGGGTAAGTGCGCGCGGGAGCGCGGATGTGCACCCTGTGATGTGCACCCCGTGTGCGTGCGTGCATCCTGTGATGTGCACCCCGCGTGCGTGCGTGCATCCTGTGATGTGCACCCCGTGTGCGTGCGTGCATCCTGTGATGTGCACCCCGTGTGTGTGTGTGCGTGCGTGCATCCTGTGATGTGCACCCCGTGTGCGTGCGTGCATCCTGTGATGTGCACGCCGTGTACGCGCACCCCGCGGTCCGTGCGCACGGCGTTATCGGTGCACGCACGGTCTTTGCGCGGTGTGTGCGCGTGTATCGGTGCACGCGGGGGTTGCGTGTGCGTGCAAACGGCGTATCGGTGCGTGCCCGGTGTCCTTGTGCTGTCTGGGCATGTGCGGTATGTGTTTGTATGTATTTTTATGCCCAGTGTGTGTGTGCAGGGTCTCTGCACGGTGTGCCTGCGTGTGTGTGCACAGACACGCTCTGCACATAAACCACGCGTGCATCTGTGTGTTCACACGCTGCGTGTGTTCATGTGTGCGTGGTCTGTGTGCAAGGCGGATCTTAGTGTTTGTGCGTGCCTGGTCTGTGCACCCTGCGTGTAAAGGATGCGTGTGTGTGGGGTATGAGTGTGCACACACAGTCTGCACATGCACAGCGCCTGCACAGGCACCGTGTGTGCGTGTGCGTGGTGTATCCGGGGTGCATCCTGTGTGTCTGCTATGGTCTTTGTGAGCATGTGCAGCCTGTGTATGTGTGCACAGTGCGTGTGTGTTTGCACAGCGTGTGTTCACAATGTGTCTGTGCATGCAGGGTGTGTGCATATGGTGTATCCGTGCATGCACAGCGCCGTGTGCCCGCTCTCTGTGGGGTGCATGTGTCATGGAGAAGGAAGGCAAAAGGCTGAGGCTCAGCCAGAGACAGGTTCTGTAGGATATGAGAAATAGTGGGGGGAAAGCGGGTTGGGGGACACAACACAGGGGAGCTGGCACCCGGCGTCCCCTCCTTGCTGGGACTGCGGGTCCCAGGGTGGCTGGTGGCCCAGCCGGGGTCTCCAGCTCTGCGCGGAGTCCATTGTGCAGGAGGAGGAGGAAGGAGACATGGCGGGGAAGAGCTCCGGGCTCCGCCAGCTGCCCCGGCACCCGCCCGTGGGACGGAGTGGCTGCTGTGGTCCAGCACCGCTGTGCATCCCGCTTCCCTCTGAATTCCAGCTCAGGAAAGCGCCTCGCCGCGCTGGGAAGCAGCGCTCTTCGGCTCTGAGGACTTTCCACCAAGGTGTATTTTTATTTTTTTATCTCCAGCAAGGCAATGTTTACAACGAAAATGATTCCAAGGGGCCCGGAATGAGTTCAAATTGCACCTTGATCGCATCTGTGAGTGCCGCGTCTGCAAGCGTTGCTTTAATGTTTCTGGGGGAAAAAGAACTTGCTCCCCCTTTGTGTGCCGAGGGGAGTCTGTGTGGTTTTGGGGGGTGGTTTTGGGGGCTGGTTTTGGGCAGGGGCTGGCAGCCCCCCCGGCTGTGGGCGCGTAAATGTTCATTTAAGAATTGCACGTCCCGCTGCCAAGATAAAATTTATTGGAAACTGTCTGAATTCTGGGGCAGGTGTTGTGCTGGGCATTACAGTTCAGTTATAATTCAGTTCTTTGTGGTGTAATTGAAATAAGATGCTGGTAAAAATACAGAGAAGCAAAGCAATGTCCTGTTCTGAACAACAGCACAAAACCAGTTTGAGCTTAGCTTGCTCTTCATATTTAGGATTTTAAGGCTTTCCAAACACGCTAGGTTATGTTTGCCCGAGTTAGATGGATCTGGAGGGACGGTCCCTCTAATTAGTTGGTTCTTATTTCACAATTGAGTTACTGATGAGGTCTCGGGGGAGGAGAGCACGGCTGTGCGTGGAGGGGAGACGCGGAGGGGCTGCTGTCTGTTCGTCGCTGGGGAGTACAATTCCTTTCACAATTAGCTGGCTCGCAGGAGCCCTGGGAAGGCTGTTCTGTGGTGGTACAGTAGTATTATTTTCTTTTATAATGGCTGGCACGATTATAATTTTAAATTCCTTGAAGGTTTTCCTGGGTCGTTGTGGTTGTTAACGGGATGTCCCACTCGCGGTGTGTGTCGGGTGTCAGTGCTGCAAGCGCACTTGATATTTATTTTTGTACATCGTGGTGCCAACCTCTGGCATCTTCATTTACGTTTCCAGGACAATTTTGAGCATTTTATGTGATATAAAAGACAGCAGGGTGCTTTGTGTATCTCTGTTGACATGGCCTTAATAAAGAAGGTGAGGATTTTCTAGGATTCCCGTGGACAAACATAATCTGCTGCAGGAGGTAAACATCAGGATAAACATAGCGCTCCTTACATTTAAAACTCAATTAGAGCCTTATGAAACAGAGAGAATGATGTTTTGTTTCCTAACGTAAATGCATTAATTATTCCCTGTGTCAGTTTTGATTAGAACAACAGGAATTACCTGTGTTTTCAGCAGATCTCGCAATTTAAACCAAATTTTTATCAGCAGCAAAGCGTTTGATGGGAAGGCAGCAGCATTTGATGGGAAGGTCGCGGTTTCTCGGCCGCTCCTGACCCGGGCGAGGGAATGACGGTCACTTCCCAGCCTGTTCCAACACACCGTATGTTCCCAAAGCCTAAAAATGCCTATAGACAATTACACTGCAAATCTAGAACTGCTGTCTCCAGTAACGCGCTGCCAACTGCCTGCGTGCTCCGCTTGAGCGGCCACGATATTTTCACTTGACAGCATTTGATTTTCGGAAGCGGTCGAACATATCTATCCCAATGCCCCATTTACTGCTTGTTGAGCAGAATACTTGAATTGATGGGAGGTGGGCTGGTAGCTGTGTTGCTTCTCTAGTGAGCAACCGCGTTTGCAAATTCATTCATTAGCGATCAAAGCGTTGCCGTGCCGGGGTAGCTTGGAGCCTTCCAGCCACGGGATGTTGGGATGCTCTGTGCGCTTTGATATGTTGATGGGTGGGTGATGATGTTGGGAATGTGGTACGTAGCATGCTGGAATAAAATTGGACGTACAGAAGTGCTGCTGACGGAAGGCAACTGCACTTCCCAGGTTGCTGGATTTTCACCAGGAGTTGTGTAGTGTCTCAAAGGCATCTTGGGGTTTTGGTGTCAGAGTTCCCAGCTCTTTGTCCTCGAGCAGGTTCGTGGAGGTGTTGGATGTGTGCCCACAGCACCTGGCCAGGAGTTTCTCATCAAACACCTTTTCCTCGATGTGTTCTCTAACGAGGGATGTTCGATGAGCCTCTTCATTTGGGGGCACCACGACACTACCTGTCCTGCTGCAGAGCAGGTTCTTCTCCAGCAGTTTACTGCCACATATCATCTGGTTTTTGGAAAAAGCCCAAGGAGCTGGTGCAGCCCAGAGATGCTGAGGGTCACAGGGATGCTGTGGATCACAGAATAATCTCTGGGCTCTTCCCATATATGGGGGCCAGGGGTTCTCCTGGAACAGAGAAATGGGAGCAGAGCAGCGTGGGGTGTGTGTCTGCTGGGGGCTGCGCTTCTGTGCTCCGCCGGCTTTGTCCGGACTTGCTCTGCTTGCCGAAGCTGCTTTTACCCCCCTGGTAGGGAGCAGCGGTGAATCAGAGCTGTTGCTTTCATAAAGCAGCCTCTGCGGGGCCTGCAGGAGCCTGAGGGATGCAAATCTTTTCCTTTTATAAACCTTAACTTTCTGTTTTTAAACTCCACTGCGGATCTGCTTCTTCCCAACCGCATTTGACCCCCATGCAACTTTTCTGGAGCGTTAAGAAATGGCAGAAGCTCAGATTGTTCAGGCCTGAGCTGTGTTTCGCTGGGGAAGCCCGATGAGAAGCGTTGCGTCTCGAGTGGAAATGGTGCTCTGGGCCTGGGGAGCTTTCGCAATGATTGTTCTGCTTTCTTGGTGCTTGGTTTATGCTGTAATCTTGTGTAGATTAAGCAGGTGGTTCTACATAAAGATTTCACCTTCTACGCTGTTTTGATCAGCGCTGTGGTTCTTTAAGTTGCAGAGAAGGGGAGGACGTGGCATAGCGGGGATTTATCTTTGTCCGTCGGATGGATTAGGTAGAAATGTTCATGGCTTGTACTTAATCCAGATTAATATTATTAGTTTCTTTACGTTCAGTCGGTTGTTTACGCTTGTTTTCTGTTTATGTGAATTTTTGCTTGTGTAATGATGCTAACGGTATGTATTAAAAGCAAATACTTTTAGTTCATCTGTGTGGACGGAATAAAATATATATATATGTATATATCTAAATGAAGCAGTTCCACAGTGAGGAAAGTTATTTGGTCTTGGAGTGTGTCTCAAGCACTTGTCACCTTCCAGGGCACCCTCCTCCAGCCCCCACTGCTTTTCGGATACGGGCTTTTTAAACGCATTCCCATGCCAGCCCGCTGCAGCTGCTGTGCTCCGTGCAGGCACCCAGAGCAGGCTCTGTCATTTATGATTTATTAAGTCACGCAGCACTTGCACTCTGGTGCCTTCGGAGGGAACGGGTGTTTGCGTGTCGCTGGTCGTGACGCAGAGCCCGGCACACGCAGGCACAGGAGCAGCTCCGGGGGGCGATTCTGCTCCTGCCGCGTTTCTGGAGGCGCGATCGCTCCGTGGCGCTGGCCGGTTGCAGGCTGATTATTCCCCTCCCTTCCCCGCCCCGCGTAATGCGCGTGTGTGAGAGAGATAATTAAAAGCTTTTAGTCAAATAAATAACTAAGGCGCTCGCCCAGCTCCGCAGGAGAACACGGGGCGGTAGAAGATGGCGCGTGCCGCTGGTCCCCGCGGCGGCTGCTCCGCGTCTGTGCCGGCGCGGCCCAGCCGGGGCTCGGTGCGTGATCGCACGTGGGCTTTCCACCCCCAGGGCTTGCATATTGCTGAATATAAGAAAAAACCACCCCGCTAAGTGGGAACAGTCCTGCCCCATTGTGCTGGGGGCCCTGGGCTGTATTTATTTCCCGCTATTCAAACTCTGCTCCGAAGACGGGATTAATAATTCCCGCCTGGGCTCATCTGCGGTGCCAGAGCGCAGATGCATCAAAAGCAGGAGCTGGTCTTTGCAATGCGCCTGTGAGACGGGGCTGGGTGCTTTGGGAAAGGTAATGGTGTAAACCCGGAGGGGTGGTTTGGTTTTGTCCCGTGGGTGTGGAGCACGGTGGAGCGTTCCCTGTAGAAGCGCTGGGCTCTGCTGCCGTGGGCTGCCCGCGGCGCCTCGAGCCAGGCACTCGGGAAACGAGAAACACGCAGCTGGGGACCATTCCTGGGGAGCTTCGAGAGCTGTTTGTCATCGGGCAGGGGCTGGTTCGTGGGAGGGCAGAAATCGTTCAGGTCCAGCTTCAGCTGCCGTAGTTTCAAGTTGTTTCTCCTGCAGCCCGGCCTTGCTGCCTTCTAGTTGCTGAAACAAGTGAGAAGAGGGTCCTACAACCAAATATCCCTCGTTTCTCCTCTTAAGAAAAAGGCGGAATTCGCTGAGGCTGTACGGGAAGATGCACATTTTCAGAGGCAGCTTAGGGCGGCATTGTGCAGTCTGATGAAAACAAAAAAACCCTCGAATCCCCAGTCAGAAACTGCAAGTTCGTCTTTTAAACACCGCATTCTGCATGCACATAGTTTTCTAGTCCTGCTTGCAAACACACGAATTCCAGTGGTGTCATCTCGATGTGCACAGAGACATGAGCTGTGGGACCACAGAGGGATGCGGCCTCTTGGGCGGATGGGGGAGAAGAGCCGGAGTCCAGAAATGCCAACACAGCAGTTCATTTTGTGTGGAAAAAGTCTAAAAATCTAGCATTAGGCCAAAGTTTTCTGCCTTAGGAGCTTGTTTTTATGACTGTTGGCTTGGCAGTGGTGGACATGCGGAGATGGAAACTGTGTGTTGAAAGTTGCATGGGGCGTCGTTCTTCATGCGACGTCAAAAGAAATTCTGCCTGACCGACATCTCCATTTCTCCTACGTGTGTTTAAGTGTATGGGGGCAGTGAAAAGGCCATTTACAATGTAATCGTGCCCTGGCACAGGCAGAAGGCAGAGAATGTGTTCCCAGATGGCTTGTACCCTGTTTTCCCGCAAATAAGAGCTGCCCCGAAAATAAGCTCTAGCATGATTTTTCAGTATTTTTGAGGATGCTCAAAATATAAGCCCTACTCCAAAAATAAGCCCTACTTACAATTAATGTAAAAAGTCATTTTAAATAGCGTCCAGGCAGCAAAGAATATTCTTCTTTAGGGTGCATCCTGGTGCTGGGGATGCGTCCCGGCCGGCGGACGCCCAGCTCGTGCCGTCTCGGTGCGACACCGCGTGGGCAGCGTTGCTGGCTCCATGTTTTGCAGCTGCTGCCCTTGGCTTGTTTGGAAATGATGATGGACACTCTTCAGCTGACCCGATGATGACAGACGGCAAGATGTAGTTTATGAAGAAAAAGAGAGTTCCCAGTGCATGACGAATGATGTGAGAGCTCGGGGAAGCTGGGTCTGTTAGTGTTACGTGTCCTGTGCCTCCCGAGGCAGGAACGGGACCGGATAATGGCTGTGAGAGATGGCTTCAGCAAAGCAAGGAGGCTTGCAATTACAGGGAAATTGGGTATTTCACTGCTTTTCTTGCAGCTTTATTTCTTCCTATAACTGAACCGGACTCTGCAGCATGAGTGTTCCCTGTATATTATGCTGTTGGGCTGTCCAGCTTGGGTTTGATCTATGCCGTGCTAATTGCAAAACGCCAAGTGATCTAGTGATGCAAACCTTTTTTTCCCTCCTTTTTTTGAGGTAGATTCGCAGCTGCATCGCTGCCAGTGATGAGATGAGTTGCAAACACAGGTGAAGCGAGCGGCAGAGGCGGGACAGGGGCGTGGACCACGGGCAGGGGCAGGGGGGGTATGGGCAGCCCCATAGCCCCCAGAGGCTCACTATTTGGCAGCCCCATTACCCCCCAAGGCTCACTATTTGGCAGCCCCATTGCCGCCCAAGGCTCACTATTTGGCAGCCCAATTGCCCCCCAAGCCTCACTATTTGGCAGCCCCATAGCCCCCCAAGGCTCACTATTTGGCAGCCCCATAGCCCCCCAAGGCTCACTATTTGGCAGCCCTATTGCCCCCCAAGGCTCACTATCTGGCAGCCCCGTAGCCCCCCAAGGCTCACTATTTGGCAGCCCCATAGCCCCAGAAGGCTCACTATTTGGCAGCCCCATAGCCCCCCAAGGCTCACTATTTGGCAGCCCCATAGGCCCCCAAGGCTCACTATTTGGCAGCCCTATTGCCCCCCAAGGCTCACTATTTGGCAGCCCCATTGCCCCCCAAGGCTCACTATTTGGCAGCCCCATAGCCCCCCAAGGCTCACTATTTGGCAGCCCCATAGCCCCCCAAGGCTCACTATTTGGCAGCCCCATCGCCCCCCAAGGCTCACTATTTGGCAGCCCCATTGCCCCCCAAGGCTCACTATTTGGCAGCCCCATAGCCCCCCAAGGCTCACTATTTGGCAGCCCCATCGCCCCCTAAGGCTCACTATTTGGCAGCCCCATAGCCCCCCAAGGCTCACTATTTGGCAGCCCAATTGCCCCCCAAGGCTCACTATTTGGCAGCCCCATAGCCCCCCAAGGCTCACTATTTGGCAGCCCCATAGCCCCCCAAGGCTCACTATTTGGCAGCCCCATAGCCCCCCAAGGCTCACTATTTGGCAGCCCCATAGCCTCCCAAGGCTCACTATTTGGCAGCCCCATAGCCTCCCCAAGGCTCACTATCTGGCAGCCCCATAGCCCCCCAAGGCTCACTATTTGGCAGCCCCATTACCCCCCAAGGCTCACTATTTGGCAGCCCCATCGCCCCCCAGGGCTCACTATCAAGGCGTGGGTCACGCGCAGGTTCGGGAGGTCGTTGAGGTCTGCACGGAGCTAACTGTCGGCTTGTAGAGCTGCAGGCTGGTTGCAGGGTAGGCTGTTGTTTGCCGGGCTGCTGCTGCTGGTGGAAGTGGTTGCACATTAACTACTTCTTGTGTTTTCTCATCGCAAAAGTTGTAAATTGCTCAGGCAGCAGGAACAGATGCAACAAGCCCCCAGCTCGGCTCTGCGTCGACTCCCGCCTGCGCCTTTTACATCCAAACCGGGACTGGAAGGAAACGAGAACTGCGCCCTTCTGGTGCATTAAGTAAAATCAACTGAAAAACTTGTGCTCATTTTGGAAACAGTTTAACCTTCCGAAACTTCTGACTCTGGCAAAACAGCAAGTGGTGATTAGTTACACTGAAACTAAAGTTCGATTAATTGTAACTTCTGTCACCCTTTGGCTTTACCGCTAGAAAACCATCTTGGGCTAGGTGGAGATCTCGTTTTTAAACTAGAAACACCTGTTCTGTTAAACTTTATCATCGCTTAGCTGGGAGTGGAGAGGATGTAGAGTGAAGTTCATGGGTGTGTTTTTCCTGTGTACATCAAGGGTTTGCTTATTTTTTCCCCTGTGTTGAAGATCCTGATCCACTTCAGCAGAAACATTCCCGAGAAAATGTTCGAGACATCGTTGGCCCCACTGTTACCTTTCTGGTTTTCCACTTGCATGTAGAACAGGTTGAGCATTGACCTTCCCTCTTGCTGCCAAGAATCAGTTTTGCAGTGCTGCTTCTGAAATACTTGGAAGTGCACTGCACCACGCAAAGGGAAACACGTTTAGAAAAGAATCTAATATTCAATTTAAAAATGGTATGTGATTGTGGTAAAGCGGTATTTCCTTCTGGCGCGTGGCCGTTTCACACAAGCGGCACCGCATCAGTCCTTTGCGCAATAGATGCCTGTTTGTGAAAAGGCAGAGAAGAGGAGGCCGAAGCTGATGGGGTCTTTCTCAGAGCGGGACAGAAGGGTGTCTTGCGCCAGGGGGGTTGTTAAATCTGAGCAATGCGAGTGCAAAATAGCTTCTCTCGCCAGTCTGGGGACGCCGGTGCCGCTGGGGAGGGCTCCCGAGCTGCACAGGGTCGTTCTGCGCCGCTCCCGAAGGCTCGTGCTGTGCTCCAAAGGGGAGCTGGTTTGGGTCTCGCGTCCCAGGGCTGGTGCTGGCACCTGAACAGGCGCGGTTCATGGTTTAAAGCGACCCCTGCTTGGAGGGAGATAGTTTTTGGGTGTTTTCCACATAGTCTGGGGAGCCTGGGCTTTGCATCCATTTTGCCAAAGGCACTTGCAACTCACATGAATTAATACGGCGCCAGCTGCTGATGGTGACGGGTGTCCTGCATCCCAGAGGTTTCCAGGTTAACGTCCCTGGTCCTGAGCTGCTGCTGCGTTATTTTTTGTGTTCCAGAGCAGAAAACAGCCGTTTAGGGGTGTGGATGCACAGGGCACCCCGGGGGCTGCTGAGATCCGGGCACTGAGGCCACGGTGACTTTTTGCTCATCCCCTATGTCACCAAACCTGCTCTTTTTGCTCAGTTAATCTGCCACCGAGAGCGGGAAACTCTGTTTTTTCCCCAGGAGAGAGCCGGCAGGGTTGAGGCAATGCCTGCAGCTCCGTGCAGCCGGCGGCATCCTCGTGCGCGGGGAACTCTGTAATTAATGTCGGCTCTTGAGCACCGGGTAATTGAGAGCAGTAATTGGATGGTAGCTTAAGAGCAGGAGCACGGTTAAATAAAACAAGCAGGCTTGCAGTTGGAATGTCAGTGGGTAAAATGCCTGAGAAATGGCAAATCCACGTGGCAATGGCGCGAGCGACGTCGGTGCCGAATGTGAGCGCGACTCAGAGCAACCCGACCAAACCGAAACGTGCAGACGCGGACCAGGGACGGGCTCCTCTCCTCCCGCTGCGGAAGGGGGGTCGTCACCTGCTGAGGCAGACACTTTTTAAGCATCTCTCTGACTTACGAATGGGATGTGGAGTTGTAATTCACTTTCTGAACAGTTTTTGCAGCTTGTTTAGTTTGTGGAGCTGCAGCGTGCTCAGGCTGCTCCGTGTGCACCAATGTCCTCAATGGGAGACCAGCCCGTTGCGTTCGTTTCTGCGTTTGCTTTTACTCTTAGACCATCCTCCTTGTCACCATGAGGCCTAGAACCAGCCTACATTCTGGAGCTGGTGCGGCTTTGCTCTCATTTTCCGTACTGCCCTGCTAACAGATGACACCGGTGAGAAGGTGTCATGGAGCTGAATCCTGGCCAGACCTTGTTGGCGCGTTCAGTATTTTCATCTTACGGAGGAACAGGCGACCATTTACCTTCAGCGTGTGTGTGTATAAAGAGAGCCTGAAGGAAGTGCAAAGGAGGCGGCGTAATAATGTATTTATTGCAGGAGCAAAGCACCGGTTTGGCTTCGGGAGCCGGGGTGAGCTCACCGGCGCTTTTTGCTCGCTGCACTCTTTCACCCGATCTCATTTGAAGGGTCTTCTCATGGCAGTTTTAGCTCGAACAATGACACTGGCAGAGCTTGCAGAAAAGAGGATTTGCGTGGCATTTGTTCGCTCGTGCTGCATGAATGCGGGTTCAGCAGGACTGTTGTGTGGCTCCTGCCGTCAGCAGTTCGCTTGTCTGGTATCGCGGCTCACAGCCCTTTTGCAGCATAATTGTAGGTGAGGCTCCCCATTCAGTCCTCAAAACTGGGTGCCAGACAAGACCAGTGGGCTTTGAGTCCAAAATACTGAGGATAATGAGGTTTATTCCTAATTTTCTGGTGGTTTTGGTGCTTGACAAACACCCAGGCCATGCTGAGCCCTCGGTCTGCGGAGCTTGCGGCTGGATGAGGCAGCGCGGGGCTCGTGAGGCTTCAGCTGTGCGCGAGCCAATTGCACAACTGGGATTTAAATATGAAAAAGGGAAAAATAAGCAAAGCTTCTCCAAAAAAACATGCAGTTATTCATACCGCTTTTGTATTGTTGGGTGTCACGAATGCTCACACTTTGAACAGAGTAAGGATTATTCTGAGAACTAACTTGTTAAATAAGTATCAGTAGGATGCTAAATTGTGTGCACAAGACCAGTGGCTTATCCAGAAAGCGCCATTAACCTCAGCTGTGATTTATTTTAACAGGGAGATATTTAAACCACCTGCTTTCTGTTTTCTGCATCCGCTTTATCCCTACTAAAGGAAATACTCCATCTTGCAAGGCTCTTTTTAAAAAAATATTGCAATATTTAGCAAGTCGTGAGCTGTTTGCTGTTGTCTTCTCAGCGGGGCGGTGCCCAGCGTGTGTCGGTGCCGGATGGCAAAGGTGGGAGTCAGGGAGGTGAAGCGTAGCGCTTGAGAACCGCTCCAACACGCAGGGCTGGTGTTTGCCGAGTGAAATCAAACCCTGCGTGCGACACCCCCCTGCAAACCCGTCGAGCGCAGAGAGGAAGGCAGCCCTTGTAATGTGGTGGCGAAGCGTGTTTCTGTCCCGCTCCCCGCAGGTGCTGAGAGTAAGCACAGCTTCCTTTTCCGTTCTGTAGTTTGAAGAAAGCAACATTTGTGCGCGTTTCCTCCATGCAAATGTTGGCGATGGCTGTGAGCAGGAGGGTTGGTGCAGCAGCGGAGCAGAAGGTGCCATGGGGACCAGCGACGATGCTCGCTTGGGTCTCCAACAGTGGCAAAAACTCACAATATCATGCTATCGTCCTTCCCATTTTTTTAAATCAAGAAGATATTTAATATTCTGGTTACTATTTGCTGTGGCTGATAGGACAGGCTGCATGTCGGAGCTCAGCTGCCATGTCCTAGTGAGCTATTAGTGCGTGAGGATGGGAGTCCAGCGTAATGGTTCAGCACAAGAGCCAGCACAGGCACCCGTCAGTGAGGCAGTAACGGCCCCGCGGGCAGCGGGAGCGTTGGCGCAATTATTTTGGTAATAAAGTGCTCGCTGGGTATTCGGTGTGTGCGGGATCAAAGGGATTCCTGACAGCTGGCGGGATGGAGCGCGCCATTGTCCGCCTTCAGCCGCGCCGCGGAGCGGTGATGTACAGGGATGGAGCGCGCCATTGTCCGCCTTCAACCGCACTGCGGAGCGGCCACGTACGGGGATGGAGCGCGCCATTGTCCGCCCTCAACCGCGCTGCGGAGCGGCCACGTACGGGGATGGAGCGCGCCATTGTCCGCCCTCAACCACGCCGCGGAGCGGCCACGTACGGGGATGGAGCGCGCCATTGTCTGCCTTCAGCCGCGCTGCGGAGCGGCCACATACGGGGATGGAGCGCGCCATTGTCTGCCCTCAACCGCGCTGCGGAGCGGCCACGTACGGGGATGGAGCGCGCCATTGTCCGCCCTCAACCGCACTGCGGAGCGGCCACGTACGGGGATGGAGCGCGCCATTGTCCGCCTTCAACCGCGCTGCGGAGCGGCCACATACGGGGATGGAGCGCGCCATTGTCTGCCTTCAGCCGCGCCACGGAGCGGCCACGTACGGGGATGGAGTGCGCCATTGTCCGCCTTCAGCCGCGCCGCGGAGCGGCCACGTACTGGAATGACCAGGCTGAGCGTTGAAGTATCATCCCTCTGTCCCCGGGTCAATATTGAGGGTATTGCCCAAAATGGGAACTTTTTTGCTGCAAATCTTTAGTAGCTGCTTCAAGCAGGTTGAGAGTGGTTTCTCAGCACCGTAGTCGCTTTGTGCTTAAATCCTGCCAAAGAAACAGGTGATTATTTAATGAAAATCACATTTCTGAGCTGTGTGTGAGTGTTATCTTGTAAAGCATCCAGAAAGCCGGGTCGTGTCTTCTCCCCATCGGCGACACAGCGCAGCCGGTGTGGGAACCACAACGGCAATTCTGATTCCGAGCCATCCCCAGCGAAAATGGTTGTTTGCAAATGTGTTGCATCAGATGTGTCAATAGATGTAATTAAGGAATGAAGGCTGCCGCACACCCCTAATTAAGGGGATTAAAAACTAAAGCTGCCTGATTTCACTGCAGGGTGGAAAAAACAAACAGGCGGACTGGGGGAAGCGGCTGGGAGGGCAGGTTTTGGGTAGGAGGGCTCTGCAGCCTCATCGGTGCCGACAGGAGCAGCTCTGGGCAGGGTGACAGCACCGAGCCAACCTGTAATTTGTGCGTAATTGACTGCCAAGTGCAGAAGAAGAAATTTAATCGCTGCTTCACACTCCTTCCCCATTTGGTTTCTGTTCCTGGTGGGGATGGAGGATTTTCGCCCCTGGCAGCTGGGGTGCAGCCTCGGGCAGGTCCCGCTCCGGTCCCCCGGCCGCGGGAGGTGTCCCGGTGCTGTCACCGTCTCCTGGCTGCTCAGGCCGGTGCTGCAGGATCCTTCTGCAGAGAAGCAGAAGCGCGATGTGTCCGGAGGAGGAGAAGCAATGGCTGATTTACAGGAGAAATCAGCCCTGGGTAGCGTCGGTGCTGACTTGTTTTAATTTCCTTCATATTCAGTGCAATCTTGAAGCAGTAAGCCCAGCTTAAAGCCCAAGCTGAGAATGCTTTCAGGTAGCTTTTAGCTGGGCGAGCCTTGCGTGACTCAAGCCACACCACCCGTCTTGTAGGTGGCTCCCGTAGATATTTTAAATGTTGTGCATTTATTGTTCAGCAAATAAATATCACAATAGGTTATTTTCAATGAATTTTGGGCGTTGTACCAGGGTGCGGCCGATGTACTCGAGGCACTCGGATGAATGCACGTTGTATTACAGCCATGTAACTTACAAACCGAGCGGTTGAGCGTGATGTCCCCGGCACGGAGCAGGGGAGCAGCAGGCGAGGAAGCCTCTGCAGAGCTTTTTAGCGTCAAACATCCTCCTGGCTCCCGGTGCTGCGGCGGCTCGTCCTTGGCCGGTGCCTGCGCGTGTGTGTGTGCACGGGTGGTATTTATTTAGCAGGCAGCTCTGTATCAAAGGAGTGTGCAGGTCCCTCTTGGGTTCTAATTATAGCGTTGGTTGGGAAACAGCCAAAGGGAAAACAACAAAAGCAAAAAAAGCACTTTACCCCTGTGCTTGAGAAACTGTAAAGAAGGAAAATGAACCCTGTTATGTTAAGCCTTGAGTGTAAATGAGGCACAGTGTGAGTAAACACATCTGTGTTCAGGAAGGGGGAAAAAACCCCTTATGAATAATGCATGGCAAAAATCCTCCTATTCAGCTGGTCGGGATCCGTCGTTGGTTCTGTTGAGCTGCTGCTTAGGAAGGCGGCGGGGAGGAGGGGCGTTGTGCGATGCTGGCGCTATCATCTCTGCTTCCTTGCCATCGTCGCCCCGGTATTCTGGGTGCAAGGTGGGCAGCGCTGCGATGGAGCGCCCTGCGGGACGGAGCCCGGGCGTCCTGGCCGTGTCCCCCGCGGGTGTGTGGGCGGCGGGTGGCTCGGGGGCTCAGTGCTGCAGAGCAGATTTTCAGCAGGCGCCGTGAAAGGCTGTTGCTGCTCTGGGCTCCGCTGAGCGCGACAGGAGCCCCAGAGTCGCTTCTGTCGCTCGCTGCAGGACAAGCAGCAACGCTTGTGTTAAACCAACTGCTTTCTGAGTCTTTTTAGCAAACTACTGATCTGCTTCAGGAGGGAGAGTCCGTGAGCAGCTTTATTTTGGTGCACGTGCCTTCCCCCTGGTTCTGTTCTGCATCCAACTGCTCCAAGTTCAAGGGAGTTTATTTAACAGGTCCCGCATGAGCAGCCTTTTCAAACCCATCGCTGCAGACAAGGCTCTGGCGACTAGTACTATACATATTTTCATTTAAATTTCAGTGCTTTACCAACGAGCAAAGCCCATGAATTCCTGCATAAGGAGTTCTGTAGCTTCCGGGAGGGTTTCTGAGGATACACGGGAGGAGCTCCCGGTTCCCCTCAGTTGTAATGCACTTACTGCTCCATTTAGTCGGGTCATTTTATAAGCCCAGTCTTCCATTTGAACATAAATGATTTGCTTTCAGCAGATGGTGAGCTCCTATTTTTTGCCCTCATTTAAATAGGAAAGCTGTACGAGAGCAGATGAAAGAGGGGCACGGTGCTGCCAGCGTACAGTAGATTACGAGGGCTGTGCTGGTGCGAATTAAACCCGGGTGGCGGTAACGTGCCATCTGTGGTGTGTTGGGGTGTTTGTTTTTCCCCCATTCGATGGGGCCCCTGAAGTGTCCTGTTACCGCCGGGCGAGCAACCACATCCCTTTTGTTCAGCGCCCAAAGCATCGGCACAAAAAGATGGTGCGCGTTAGTGCTCACAGCGGTTATAAAGTGCCAGCGCTAGTTATTCCTCTAATAAAATATGTTAAATAAGTTTTGACAGGTTCTGGTGCTTTACAGCATTGTAAAGTTGTCTGATTTCCTTACTGAGAGGCTTATTGCATTGCATTTTGGTTTCTCATTTTGTCAGAAACGCGGTTCTGCGCTGCGTTCGGGCGGTGGCAGGAGCGACGGGGCCGCGTCCGGACAGCGGGACGTCCTGCAGGGCAGCTGCAGGTGCCTCCTCTCCCACCTGCAGACACAGTTTAGTTGCACATGCACCAGGCCTTGAAAAAGCCGTTTTCAGCCTGTCCTGTCTGTGTCAGAGCCATGTTCTGTGTAGTTTCCCTGGTGGATTGTGTGCTTTTCACACATATTATGAAATGGGAAGGAATGCATCTTGGAACAAAGCACATGCTCTTGCTGAAACTATTTGATTTTTGTCGTTTTTTAGCAGAAATTTCTCTCTTACTGTCTCCAGCTCTTGCTGGAGCAGTAGCCTTTGGCAAAGCCACATTTTTGGGTAGGAAGGTCAAGACTTCGTTCCAGTGGCGTGATCACCACTATCTGGCGTTGGCCATCGGCTGCGGAGCAGTGGATGTTGGGAAGAGGACGAGCAACAAGCTGTTATGCTCCTTTCAAGCCTCAAGTCTATTTTG
Organism: Streptopelia decaocto; assembly: GCF_964273445.1. Taxonomy (NCBI): domain Eukaryota; kingdom Metazoa; phylum Chordata; class Aves; order Columbiformes; family Columbidae; genus Streptopelia; species Streptopelia decaocto. The sequence goes on along the minus strand of NC_138678.1, from coordinate 5,597,251 downwards.
TGTAGAGGATTTTGATGCAGAAAGGTGGAGTGCATAGGTGACAAAAAACCCGCAGAGATGTCGTGTGCTCCCGACAGCCTCGGGTAGAAATGGGGGTGAGCCCCGGGACTGAGGAACGCTCGGGGTGTTTGGGTGGCTTTGGTGTTCGTTGGGTGCCGGCGATGGGTGTGTTGTTGGGCATCTGCTCAGGTGGGAGCAGCTCATTTGTCATCTCCCCACATCTCCCTCTGGATATGTTTGGTTACCTTTTGCTTCCTGTTGCTAAAGGCTTCTCATCTGGAGTAGGATGTTCTTAAAGATGCTTCAGTATCACTACACGCTCGAACTCTTTCCAGATTTTTGCTCAGAAATCTCTATGTGGGATCATAGTGAAGTTTTGCTGTGATGTGCTTGTTTCCGTAGTGTCAGACGCCTTCTCTGCTCCAGACTTGTGAAGAACCTGCCTTTTACCGGCTGTCTGGCATCGAAGCCCCATCCTCCCAAAACCAGAACACAGCCCAAACAAAGCCGAGCCCGGCGTTTCCAAGCGCAGCCTGGGTGCTCCCAGCAGAGCGTCCTCTGGCATCCGGGGAGCTCCCGAGGCGCCTGCGGAATTGCCTCGTGGAATAGCGGCAGGAGAACCTGTCATTTAACTAAAAACCTGCTGGTGGCTTGGCTGTGGGCAGCAATTTCTCCAAATAACGAGTTGGAGAGCAACAGAGCAGGAACCTCGCTCTTCGTGTCGGGCTGGGTTGGAAGCAAAACACGACCCAGCAAGCACCTCTGTGCAGCAAACGTGCTTTTTATTCTTTTAAATAAAGCGTCCTCTTGGTTATGTTGCCTGTTTACAAGTCTCTTTGCTTTTGAGCTCAGGAAACCATTTCTGAACATAAAACTTCAAAGGGAGGGAGCCAGCCGTGAGCCCACGCCATGGAGACGCGCCTGGGTCTTGCAGCAAGGTGTTTGTCTGCACCCAGCGAGTTACTGGTGCTGCTGGGAAGTGCTGATGGGGAAGGGAAGGGTTCGTACGTGCCCATCTCTGCTTCCCCGGCCCTGCCGAGGGGATCTGGCTGAGCTCTGAGATGGTTCCTGGGGACGGGGAAAGACGGGGAGACGTTTGCTCGTCGCCAGTGAGATTCACCTTCGTGCACTGGGAACGGTCCAGGACCGCGGCTTTGAAATCCAAACAAGTGAACATTTCTTCTTCCAGAATTGTTGGTAGTTAAAGAGAGAAAACTGCATCCGGAGGAGACGCTTGTTTGTGGACTGTCCCGCTCTTACCGTGCTGATAAGAGCCGCTCCGCAGCTGCGCTCCCCCGCAGCCCCCGTCTCCAGAGCCTCCGTTCTGCTGTTTTAAGAGCAACGTGCTTCCATTGTTGTGTGTTGTGATAACGATTCTTCCAAGTGCATTTGTTCCAAACAAACACAGCGGGAAGCATCTACAAAGGAGGCTGCTCTGGCACTGATGCCAGGGGGAGCTCGCTGTTCTCGTGCGGTTGCGGTGGGACGGTTTTGCAGCGTCTCTGTCTTGTTCTGCATGTGTTGGGGCTTCGGGAGGTGGCCGCGGTGAGTCCGTCCTGCATCGTGGGCTTGGGGTGATGTGCATTTGGCTGAACGTAGCTTGTTGCCCCCTGCGCCATGTTGTAGCGTCCCCAGGAGTCCCTGGAGAGCGTGAGTTGGCTGGGGTGACTCTGCTGCAGGGGTGGATCACCCCCGTGCTGCCATCTGCAAACCGATCGCAGCCCCATGCTCCCGTGAGTGTGCAGCCCCTTCGGGACCTCTCCTGACCCGAACTGCAGCTGTTTCTGGTTTAGGGGAGAGGCACGTTCAGCGCTATGGGTTGGGTTTTTCTGCTTTCCCCAGAGGGAGCGGCGGGCGCGAAGCTGCCCCGTCCGCAGGGCCGGGGGAGCCAGCCGGGCGCTGCGGAGTCTGCCGGAGCCTTCCCGTTAGCTGGGGTTTTACAGCTTCCTCGTGGAGCCCGCTCTGTGATAATCGTGCGAAAACAAACTCGTGCGAGACCTCTGGGGAGCGGGGTGATGCGTCACCCCCCGTCCGGAGAGCTGCGGGGGTGCTCCCGCCGCCTTGCCGTCCTGTCTTCTCCCATGCGGAAGCGCTGGAGGAGAACGAACCTGGAAACCCAGGCAGTGGGCACTGCTGGGTGAACAGCTTCAGCGCAGGTCCCTAACGCTGCTTTGTTTGAACCACGGCTTTAGGAATAATATTAAGCTTTTGCATTAAATGCAGGGGAATAGCGCTTTGGAAAGCTAGGAGGGCTTTTCTCTTTCAAGCACTCTGGTTATTTTGGCGGTCAGGATGAGTTACATTAAAATCGTTGAATGCAATAATACGTAGGAGGGTAACATCTTGAAATGTTTCTTAATTTTAAGTACGTATTTTGAGCAAATGTTTGTATGCCAAGGCTTGGGCTGGGCGGATTGAAAGGCATATTGGATTATATGCTATTTGCTCTGTGTAAGCAGTAGCAACTTACTGCTGCAGATACACGTGATGCAACATGCAAAGATTAGTTCTATCCTCTCTAAAGCACAATTATTTTGGGTCCTCTTTGTACCTTAAATAGATATTCTTCTCATGTGATTTCCATCTTTTTGTGTCGACAGCCCAGGCTAAAGTTGAAATAAATATTGCATCAGCTCAACAGCACGGACTCTGAAGAAATCTGCTCTCCATTGTGGGAGTGCTGGGGACCCTTTCATTTTACATTTTTCCAGTGTGCAAGGCGGAGATCTCATGGGTCCTCCAGCCTGCTCTGCTGCGCTGGGCCCGTCTTGTGCAGATCAGCATAGTGATCAACACCAACGCGCCCATCCTGAGCAGAGCATCAGTGTGGTTTATCATGTTTAAATATCCCCCTTTTCAGATCACGGTGAGATCCGTGGCCGCTTCCAGGGCCATTCAGAAGCGAGCAGCTGCTAAAATCTCTTGTGGCCATGCAATTTTTGGCTCTCAAGCAGCAGATGGCTCGTTCCAGTTGCCGTGGTGAAGGATGCTCCAACGCCGCAGCCATCGTGGGCTGTCTGGGCTTTTGGAGTGGTAGGGAAAAGTTGCCTGGTCACCTGTGTCCCCTCATGCGGTTGGATTTGATGGTCTTAAAGGTCTTTTCCAGCCTAAATGATTCGATGATTCCCATCTGCGCTGCTCCCACAGCCAGAAGGAACAGGGACCCGGAGGAGGAGGGGACGTCCGGACAGCCCTGTGGAGCAAGACGGCTCCTTCCCTTCCCCTAATCTTGGTCGCATTTTGTAATCACTTGCTCTTGTCAGGCCGCAGACCTGGTGCCAGGACGTGTGGCAATTCGGAGTCGACGCTGTCCAAATGGTGGAATACGCATGGGCGAACGTCGACAGAGACGTTTCTATGAAAGCAAACCTTAGCAAAATGAATGATGTGTTTGCTCTTAATGGCTGGTGCTGGGACAGGGTGGTGTGATGGGGAGCGTGGGGTGTCTGTGCTTGCGGCTTGGTTTGAATAGCTTAATGCAGACTTGAATATTGGAAAGCTCTTGACCTCTCGCACCTCTCGCGCAGCCTCATCATGACAACAGAGCAGGGCCCCGCGGCGGACGCCGACAGCTCGCAGCAGCAGCCGCCAGCCCGGGAGGACGGAGCTGCCGAGACGCAGAAGCAAGAGGCTCCTCTGGAAGAAGGGGCTCAGCAGGCGCCCGGGGGCCGGCCCGTGGCGTCCAACGGCGACACCCCCACGCACGAGGAGCAGAGCAAGAGGGAGCGACGCGCGTCCGAGGGCCGGGGTCTCTCCCGCCTCTTCTCGTCCTTTCTCAGGCGGCCCAAGTCTCAGGTGTCCGAGGAGGACAAAGGCACTGATGCTCCTAAAGAGGTGGGAGGTGACCAGAAAGAGCTGGGATTAGGAGCCAGCCCTGATGAAGACATCCTGGTGAAAGCACCCATTGCAGCTCCTGAGCCTGAGCTCAAAACCGATCCATCGCTGGATCTCCATTCCTTAAGTAGCGCGGAAACACAGGTAAAACACCCGTGCTCCCTTCTGCTCTTGAAAATGCGCCTGTTTAGCCAAAACCTTGAAAACGTCATATCCTGGGATGGTAAGCTTAGTCCAAGAAACTCATGAGATGCTGAAAGGCTCTGGCCAGCTCCCTGCGGAGCACAGCGTGCTTCCCGCTCGCGCGTTCCTGTACCAGCCCCCTGCAAGGTGCCTGCTTCCGAAATGGTGCTCGCACGTGACAGCACCAGTTAAAACGCCCCGTGCTGTCTCTCGGGGCGTGGGAGGTCACACCAGCACCGGGGTTCACATCGTAACTCACAGCAGAGCGTGCGCAGGGGCAGGCGGGTCGGTGCCGTGAGCCGGGGAGCGCAGGGGACGCGGATTTGGGGAAGGGTTTCTTCAGGAAGCGCAAGCGTGGCATTTCAGCGCTTGGTCGTCTGTTCAGTCCGGGCTGGTGCTGAGCCTGCCAAATACAGATATTTTCTGCTTATGCACCATGTAGACGGGGATTTCTGCACAGCACGTGGCTGGGCCCCGCGCCTGACGGCTGCTCTTTGCAGCCAGGGTCAGTTTTCATGCAAAATTTAAAGATTTTAAAGCATAGTAGAAACCGAGACAAAGACACGAACCTGCAGCTGTTATTGATTTGGCGGTATTGGGTGCCCTCTCTTACTCCTTGTGTAATTGCAACTCTGCTGTTACTCATGCGGCTGCCCGGAGTTAGAGAAAGGTGAGAGCCCCTTCTCCTGAGGCGGCGATTCCTTAAAACCCACCCTCTGTATTCCTGGTAAAATCCGGGTTATTTACCCCTCTGCTTGAAGTTCTGAATGGGCTCCAGAGGGGTGTTATGTATCAACAGACCCTGAGCTTTGGAGCAATCCCGTGTAAATTGGAGCATTGCTGGCTGTAGGCAGGAGCTGTAATTCCACCTCCTTGAAACTACAAACCTGGAGAGAAGAAACATTTTTAAAATGTCTTCTCCTGAATTTCTGAGCCCGTGAAAACCGCGGGATGATCTCTGCTCGTGTGTTGGGACCTCTGACAGTTGGAGCTGGAAGTTTTCGTGCAATTTCAGCTCGGAAATTGTGTCTTCAAGAGGAAATGCGTGATTTCTTTCTCTGTTTAACTTCGGTTTGCTGCTTCTGAGTGCGTGTGCACCCGCAGCCTTCCCTCGCCACTGCTCCTTTCAGACGAAGCATTTGCACTTTCTGTTTAGTTCTTATTTTAGATCAGTGTCAGTGGCTTTTTGAACTGTGACACTCGGCAGATACTTCTGCTGTGAAAGCATTGGCGAGCGCTGCCTGTTTGATAAATGCTGACGGACGGGCATTGGCGAGCTCTGGCGGGGTCCCCGCTCCGCCTGTCCCTCCGCGCTGGAGCAGGAGTCAGCCGCACGGGCGCTCAGACGGGCGGCACGGCGTTCCGCCTGTCCGGCCGGAGCAGGAGTCAGCCGCACGGGCGCTCAGACGGGCGGCACGGCGCTCCGCCTGTCCCTCCGCGCCGGAGCAGGAGTCAGCCGCGCGGGCGCTCAGACGGGCGGCACGGCGCTCCGCCTGTCCCTCCGCGCCGGAGCAGGAGTCAGCCGCGCGGGCGCTCAGACGGGCGGCACGGCCGAGCGGGTGCTGCCGTGACTCATGGGGCGCGACGGGCTGGAAGGACGGGGTTTTGCTCTTCTCGGCCGCGCTCCCGCCGCATCCGGTCGCTTCCAGCGCCTGGCGTGGGCTCCATCAACCTGCTGAAATGGCAGTGGAAAACAACAGCTTTCTCCCTCTTCCTGTCCTCAAACCGCTTCTTTCTGCTATTTTAGCGAATTAAACTGGCTCATAAAGTGCTTTGGCGGGCAGAGGGAGGGCGTGCGGAGGCCGCCTGCCCCTCGCGGTGGCAGATCGGTCGGCTCAGACGCTGGACCCCGTGTGTGCCCCTTCTCCATACCGGTGGCCAGGACAAACCCCTCACCGTGCTGGGGTCCGGCCTAGAGGGGAAAACTGACTGGTCCAAAAGGTGCAGTCGTTAAGAGCATGAAGATTTGCATGATGTAATCTGCCCTGAGTTCTCTCATCAACCCTTTCTCCTTTTTTTATTCCATCCTTTATTAAATGAAGAGGTGAGAATGACTCGAAGGGCTTCAAAAATTATCATCACCACCTTATGATTCCATGATTTCGTGATTATCCACCCAGGTTACGCACACAAGTCAGAAACCTAATTGTGGGGTGAGATCCCAGCCCTGCAATGCACCTCTGCGTGTTCTGTGTGATGTTTTTCGGTTTGCTTGGCATCTAAAGTGCTTGTTGGGGTTTCAGCCCGCGCAGGAGGAGCGGAGGGACGCGCAGGAGCCGGAGGGCAGAGCGCGCGGGGACAAGGACGGCGGGGAGGCCGAGGAGGGCGCCCAGCCCGAGCCCAGACCAGAGGCTGCAGAGACCAAAGCGGAGAAGGATTTGAGAGCTGCCCAGAGAGCAGCAAAAAGGCACAGAAACATGTACTGCAAGGTTGTCCTGCTGGATGACACCATTTTTGAGTGCGCCGTGGATGTAAGTACTTCTGGGGTTTGTTTCTGCGTCTATTTTCCTTCTCCCTTCTCCTCACCTTGAAAAATCACCACAAGCACTATTTAATAGGGGCCTATTTGCTGCCAGGGAATCACGTGCTTTACTGCAGAACAATCTTGCTGTAAGCTATAACAGATTATTTGTTATAAAAATCTCTGGATGCCTAGGAATCTTTCTTTATTGTTCTACAATCTCCAGGCTGCCTTGCTTTATAAATGTCGGAGAAGCCTAAAAAAAAGTTCATCTTTCTCATTTGTATCCTAGACTAGGCTTTAGGTTTTTGAGTTAGGTTGAGATTGTCTAAATATCTTCCGCCCCTTTCCTTTGAATAAAATGGGTTGTCAAGCTGATCTGCGCTTTTCACCCGGGACCCCTTCACCTATCAGGCCAACGTAACTCGTGGAGGTTGGATGTAAAGAAATGTGCTGTGTTCAGCCTACAGCTGAATATATCTGCAGTAAAGAATTTAAAATTATTATGTTGACTTGCAGCCCTGTATACCCATTAGTCTGAGAGCTTTTCCTCTGCTTTATTTTGTGCATTCTCTCACAGGGTCTCTTGCTGTCAGGGCAATAAAAAGCTAGCAGAAATCCCCATTTCAGTGTTGAAGTGCTGGTCCAGAATATTAACAATCCGGTCCTTCCCGTTCGAGCGCGCTCCCGTCAGCTCGTTTCTCCCCAGCTCCGCGGCTGACGGGGCCAGGAGCGGGATGTGGCACAGGGCTCCTGTGGCAGCGTCACCTCGGGTGACCCTGGGCAAGTAGGTCAGTGTTTGTGTAACGAGGTCGCTGCTGCTAATTGCACGGGGAGAGCTGGGAGCCCCCATCGCCCTCCCCTGGGCCGGGGATTTTGTGTGCAGCCCCACCAAAAAGAAACTGTTCCCCGAAATACTGGTGGCAGGTGGTTGTGCCCTCGTGCGCGAGTTTGCGGCAGCGACGCCTCCAGATGCCGACGTCGCGCGGACGTGGTGGAGGTTCGTAGGGACGTGGTCAGTGCCGGGGCTGGGGTAACGGTTGGACTCGATCTTGAGGGTCTTTTCCAACCAAAATGACTCTGTGATTCTCTCACACTGTTGGGGGGGGTCGGTCTTGACTTGCGCAGGACATTAGAAATCTCTGTCTGTAGGTCCTGAGGGATTAGGAGGGGCTGCCGTGGCTCTGGAACCCTCTTGACTTGACGAGCACCCTTGGCTTTAACACCAGCGTGATCCTACTCTAGCGCTTAACACTGAATTGAGAAGGAATTGCAAAGGTGTAGGCAAAGACCAGCACAAATGCCGTTATCCAAGAATCACAGAGTCCCGGGTTGGAAGGGACCTCAAGGATCATCTGGTGCAACCTTTCTTAGCACAAGCCCGGTCTAGACAAGCTGGTCATCACCCTGTCCAGCTGAATCTTAAAACTGCCCAATTTGGGGGAATCCAGCACTTCCTGGGGAGGTTATTCCAATGGCTGTTTGTTCTCATCGGGAGAAATTTCCTTCTTGTGCCCAGTCAGTCTCCCCACAAATAACTTGTACCCATCACCCCTTGTCTTTTCCGTGGAATTCCTTGTAAAAAGGGACGCTCCGTCTTCTTTGCAGCCGCCCTTTAAGTACTGGAACAAGAACAATGAGTACTTCCAGGCGTCTTTTCCGGTTGAGGGCAATGGAAGGTTTTTAATTCCTATACGTCCAGAATTTCCCTGAGAAATATCCAGGCTGTAACACGTGCCCCATGTTACCTACGGAGTCACAGCATGTGCACCGAGGTCCTTCCAGCTGGATGACGGCAGTGGAACGGGCTGCGCTCTTGGCTCAGTGCTGTGCAGATGAGACTAAAAGCAGAGATGGGGGCACAAGTGATGCATCAGTGAAGCTCGTTTGCTTCACTGGAACTGCGCTTTCTTTTCAGCAAAGCCTTCAATACAATTAGCTGGTTACCGTTGTTTTGTGCCTCAGGGGTGATTTCCTTTGTGCTTTCGGACTAAAAGGGTGTCTGTTCCTCGGGCCAGTTCACTTCTGCGGGGTTTGGGAAAAAATAGCAGAGGAAGCAGAATGCTCGATGACATTCCTCTTCTCCCTCGCCTGTGAAGAAGGCAGCAGAAAGCCAGCCCGTCCTCCCGAATTTCCTTTGGTCTCTTTGCAGAAACACGCCAAGGGGCAGGATCTGCTGAAGAAAGTCTGCGACCACCTCAACCTCCTGGAGGAAGACTACTTCGGTCTGGCCGTATGGGACACGCCGACGTCCAGGGTAAGCGGCCGCGCGTCTGTGCCCGGGGCCGCCGGCGCCTCGAAGGATCATCCCCCGGGACGTCCTGCGTGAGCTCTTCTGAACATACCTGCTCGTGTCCTCCCCAGAAAGGACTGTGAGGGTCATCAGTTGTGAACAAATGAGTACAGGACTGTGGATTTTAGTAAAAAAAGTACAAGCTGCTGCGCTGGCACCGGCGTCATTTTTGGTGAGAGCAGTTTTGAGTGGAGGCTTTGCCCTGTGAACAAACAGTGTGACTTCATACCAAAACTCTTACTCATGGTTTCAGTTTAAGGTCTTTGTTTGGTTAGACTCAAGCAGTGTCTTATCTTTTAAACCCGTGGTTACGCTTTAACACAAGCAATTGCTCACACTGCTTTGCGAAGCTGGCCAGAAGTGTGCTGAACTGAAATCAGGGGCCCACTTTTATGTCCTTAAACCAGTTACATTGGTCCACATCCTGACTATTCCCATGCTTCACCTTCAGTAATCACTTACTATGACTGACAGACATTAATATCATCAAATTAATATCATTAATTAATTATACTATTAATTAATATAAATAAATAATTACTAATTGCAAGTGTAGATTTTTAATACACAAGCAAAGACCACCCCATCACTATTCGAGGCAGGTTTTATAGGTTAGAGAGGCAAGCGTATGAAAGACAGGATGAAACATAAGTATCGCCGTGTCCCTTGGTCAAGACGGACGAGCTCGGGGGATTCAGGGGGTTCATTCCTCCACCGGACTTCAGTTTGGAGTACAAGTTGCGGGAAATGCACCGTCTCTCCGGTTTCTGGGGCCGCGTTCATGTCAAATGTTGGCCTTTTTGCCATATTTTGGTGATCTGCACTTTTCTGCGGTGTTTCTGGAACATCTGTTAAACTGTGAATTTTTATCCTCTTACAGACGTGGCTCGATCCCGCCAAAGAGATAAAGAAGCAGGTTCACGGTGAGTAGGTGGAATGTGTTATGTGGATGTGTGTGGTTCTCCCTGCTGCCCTAAATAAGCCTGGCTTTGGGGGGCCCAGGGCCGGGGTCAGGTGAGCGTCTGGCAGGGCTCAAGCAGCCTCCGCATCCTTTCTCTTCTTAAGGATTTAGTGGTGCTCTAAATTTAGGAAAAAATGTAATTTCCTTGGGAAAGCATGATTTGAGGTGTTTGCTCTATGCAAACCGCACTGTCCTTGCCACCGTGCAGTGCTGAAGTGGGAGATCTTCCCGTTGGAGGAGGGAAAACTTAAACTTCAAAGGCGATTTGGAGAGCCCAAGCAAAACTGTGTGTTGGAGCAGGGTTGCGTGGGCTCCAGGGCTGCCTGGCTCCACGTGCTGGTGCTGCAGCGAAACGGCTCGAGGAGCATCAGGGCAGGCACCAGCTGTTCTCAAAGCTGTATTTTAAGCTCTGCTAGCACTGAATTAGTTCAAGACGAGGTCGGCGTCAAAGTTAAATACATTTTAGAGGCTTTTTTTTCCTCAGGAGCAGATCTGAGTGCCTTGAAACCGAAATACTGTTTTACGAAAGTAAAATACTGCCTGACGTCTGATTTTGTTGGGGAGCATAGAGTAAAATGTGTCATTAAATACAGATTAGGGCAAAATGCAACAACTTCTCTTTACCATGCAGGTAAAATCCAGCTTGTAAGTTTAATAAGCAACTTGCTATGGAATCTGTTCCCCTGAGATGGGTTAAATGGCAGGTTACTTCATTTTACTTGAATATATGTTGAATGTACATATGAATGTGTGTACGCCAATGTACGTCAGTTTTAAGTAACCTCTGCTCCCTAAAATGTTTTCTTGGAATAACTAGTTTTGAACTGTGTATAACGAAAATAAGCTGCCTCGTGTTTAGTGCCAGTGATGGCGTGAGAAGGGAATCCCTGAATCCCCTCCGCCCTGTTGAGATTGAGTTACAGCTCCGAGCAAGTTAAGCGCAGGGTTATCTTCTCTTTGAATTAGTGTTAAAGGAGGAGTTGTGACTATGAAAATTACTTTGAGCACTTAATGAGTTGGCCCAGACTGTTTTCTGCAGATAAATGTGATTATTTTCAATAAAGAGAGGGAGTACAAGGTTTGCAACAAGCTGTATTAAAGCATTTAGGTCTGGACTTGTGAAGCTGTTCCTGTCTCAGTGCTGCTGGGGGATGGTGGAACTCGTGCTGGGTCTGACGCGGCCACGGCGCGTTGGGCTGCTGAGAGAATGAGCACATCTGCTCCTCGCCAGGAGCCTGAAAATGGGGTCGAGTGATGGAGCGGTGCTGATTCATTAACCCGGAGCCCCTGCCTGACCCCGCTTCATGGGTCTTTTTATTTTATTTGAATCACTGAAAAAACATGTGAGCAATTTAGCCTCTTAGCAAGGAATTGAATTATTTTCCACAAGCTGTGGTTTGTTCACGTGTGTTCGTCTGACCCGCTTTGTTTTCTCCTGCTTGTATCTTGGCTTCCATAAGTGAAATAGTATTTTATACCATGTGCTCAAGCGAGCGCTATTAAAATCAGTATCACAATCCTCTGGCCGTACTCTGAAGACCAGGCTGGGTTTCCCCAGCCTTCAGTAACCGCTGACTGTCGCAAAGCTCTTCTGGCACGTTTGTTTTCCTCAGCCCCCTCTTTGTAATTGCAGGAGGCCCCTGGGACTTCACCTTCAACGTCAAGTTCTATCCGCCCGACCCCGCGCAGCTGTCGGAGGACATAACCAGGTGAGCTGCCTGGGCGAGGAAACGGCTGCAGGCCGAGGAGAGATTGTTCATGTTTGGGTTTATTCCGTCATTGGGCAAGGAGGTCAGATGTCTTGGGGGGCTGGTTGGTTCAGTGAATGTGCAGGATGCGCTCGCCCTGCAGCGAGGTCTGCCTGCATCGGGCAGTGCCGTTTACGATCCTGGCATGTGTGTGCTTGCATAGAAAAGTAAATTTTTATTGAAAACCGAGTTTTTCTGATCATATGTGTCCTCTGCTCCCTTTACAGAATGGAGGTGGCCTCACGTCCTCCTCTCCTCCACGCTCTTTACCATGGGAGCGTTAGCCCATAAATAAAGATGCGGGTCAAAGTTAGGAACAGGCATCGTGCTGCGTTCGTCAGCGGCGTGAAACGGATTCTGCGTGGTCCCTGAGTTTCTCTCTGCTCTCTGTAAACAGTATTTGGTTTTCCCCAGGTACTACTTGTGCCTGCAGCTCCGACAGGACATCCTGGCGGGGCGCCTGCCCTGCTCCTTCGCCACGCTGGCGCTGCTGGGCTCCTACACGGTCCAGTCCGAGCTGGGCGACTACGATCCCGACCTGCACGGCCCCGACTACATCGGCGAGTTTAAACTGGCCCCAAACCAGACAAAGGAGCTCGAAGAGAAGGTTGTGGAGCTCCATAAGACATACAGGTAAGGTACAGAGGCTGGAGCAGCCTGAAACAATGGAGATAATGGGGCTTTCTGGTATTCTCCGCACTTCTGTTGTAAGCTTTTGGATTCCTGCTGCACCAGTTTTTATGTTGGCAACAGAAGCTTTAGCAGTGAGGCGTGAATTTTCAGCTACTGAGAACATCAGCTATTTAAAAAATGTCTGTTGCTTTAAAGTTGTAACAAAATCTTTCTCAAAGCCGAAATTCTTACTGCGGAAAGGAAATATTATGTTTTTAGCAAGCAGATGCAAAATCTGTCAGTTGCTGTTTTTCAACAGTATAGCCATGCAAGTGAGTTTCATTTCATGTGAAGATGTAAAGTTTTCTTGTTTTAACCTTGCCCTTTGTAGTGTTTTATATGTATCTGCTTTGGGATGTATGTAAAGTTTGGGCTGCAGTCTGACCGGAGCGGATCTCGTCTCTTTGTGTGCGCTGTAGCCCACAGCACGGTTGGGGTTTTCTGCTCCCACAATACGCGAGTAACACGTGTTTCAGTGTGGAATTATTCCGGGTGAGGCAGGCGGGGTGAGGCTGCGGCTGGGCTGTCCTGCTCCTGCTTCCAGCGTGGCCGCAGGTGTCTCTTGTTCAGGTGGGGCTGGAGGACTCAACGTCCCCCTGGTACCAGATTAAAGGGTCACAGCCACTGAACCTCTTCCTCATCTTCCTTTGAGGTTCGTTTCACAGCTGCTCTGGGGGCTTGGATTGGAGAAGCTGCGTGAGAGCGGCGAGCGTTGAAGGGAAAAAAATCCCATAAACCGGTGTGTGATACCGAGACCTTCAGCCCCTGACCCGTGAACGAGTGACGAGAACAGAGCGAGGCGAGACGGGAGCGCGTGGTTCGGCAGGGAGGGCGGGTGTGTGTCCCCGGCTGCGGCCCCGTCTACAATTAGCACCTCTCTCAAGCCCACAAATCAATACCTTAAATTGATTCCCCTCCATTTGCACCCAGAGGAGAGGAAATGAGGGCAAATAACGGCCGGGGCCACTGACAAAGCGTCATGACTTGGAGTCAAAGGTTGTCAGCTGTGCTGGAAGTGGCAGATCACACTGCTGAATTATTCATGGCTTCATTAGGAGGAAACTTCAAGGTATTAGGGTGTAGTTGTATTTAACCTGTAGGAGGGAAGGAGCAATATGCACCCATTTAATTTCTGTGAACATTCGACGGTCAGAGGGTTGTCAGTGGGAAAACTCGTAAGCCACACTCCATCTTTTGCTGCTTTATTTGCACGTGTCAGATGGGGACTGCTCCTGGTGTCTCCTGGAGGATTTTCTTTATTGTCTGCCTGATCTCCTACAACTAAAACCCCTGTTTACACCACACACAAGACGTATGTGAGCGCTCAGTAAGGAAGACGTCAAAGCAGGGAACAAAATGAAGTGCAGACAGCTGAATGCTCTCCCAGCAGAGCTGTCAGAGGTTCCCCCCACACCAGGAGCTCCCGAACAAGGGCACTTCAATCAGGTTGATAATAGTTTCCATTATCGGGCTGGTTGTGTTAAGCGAAGCTGTGTCGTGTTGCCCCTCCTGCAGAACCATCTGTTCCCAGAAGAGCTCCCGTTATCTGCTCCGCGCCGGTCGCAGTCGCTGCCGGGGGGTCTCAGCTGTTCTCGCATTGGCTTTGGAGAACAGTCGCTGGGTTGTGGGGGGCAGGAGGTCTTTGGGAACAGTCCCCGTCACCCGCTGAACTGGTGGGGTTTTCTTCCACTGAATTGGTTTTTGGACCCCATACCACAGTTCCTCGCTGGATAGTTTGCTTTCTTGTCAGGGTCTGTACGGCTGTACAGAAATAAGCTGCGTCTGTTTTATGAGGGTGTCTCCAAGCACAAATCTGTGCATTCAGAGCAATTTAATAATTCTTTATCTAGGCACGAATTTGTGTTGGAAGCAAAAGAAAATCTAAAGAGTAAATGGTTTTATGAAGTCCGTTCTGTCACCTCTTAAAAGCAGCGGTTACACGAATAACGAGCCCTTTATCTCTTCCCACAGGTCCATGACTCCAGCCCAAGCGGACCTGGAGTTCCTTGAGAATGCAAAAAAGCTGTCTATGTACGGGGTCGACCTCCACCAAGCCAAGGTGAGAGTCGGCGTGCGTGCGCCTGCCTGTGCGGTTTGCGGGTTGGTTATCCTTCCCTCGCAGGAGCAGGTTCGCCTGTTTCAGGAGGCTCCTTTTGAAAGCTGTAGGAAGTAAAGCAGCTGCTGTACAAACACACGACAGAAATGCTTCACGTGCTGTTGCAAGTGTTGTAAGAGAAGTGGTTCTTCCTGGCTGCTTGTTATTTATATATGGCAGGAAGCTTTGCAAAGCTGCTGGTGCAGGGGGTCTGTGCTCTGCCCCGCGGGGAGCGCCGCTCTGCTCTGGAGCGCGGACAGGCCCGGAGCAGCCCCGGCGCAGCCGGCGTCGCGGTGGGTCCGCGGAGGGGGGCTGCGGGGAGCGAGCGGGGCGGATCGGGGGAGCCGCCGGGGAAATGGTCGTTTGGAGGACAGACCTGCAGTTTGTAGCTCTGACGCTGCTAAAGTTCTCATCCTCTTCCCCAGGACTTGGAGGGGGTGGATATCACTCTGGGAGTCTGTTCCAGTGGCCTTCTGGTTTACAAGGATAAACTGAGAATCAACCGCTTCCCTTGGCCCAAAGTCCTGAAGATTTCCTACAAACGCAGCAGCTTCTTTATTAAGATTCGGCCAGGCGAGGTATGTTCTGACTTCTTTGTGCTCACGTCTTCTTTAATTGCCTTTTGATTATCACTGACGCATGTGTTTCACTAGAACAAAGTGGGGGTAGGGAGCAAGCTTTTCTCTGATGGGCGTTTTACACTCAGACACGTGTCTGATCTCGGCTTAGCGGGCTCTGCCCGAACTTAATGCAGACTTTGCTGAAGCGATACAGCGGCGGGTGACAATTTGAACAACGTGTCGTCCAGCACCATCTCCTGGCACTGTCTGGTATTCCCAGCGTCCAGGGGAAGGCACTGGGAGGTTCTCAGCTGGAACTGGGAGAGGATCAGCTCCTTTATCGGAAACTGGGCAAGACAGAGGCTTTTGTCTCACTTAAAAAAATATGTATTTAGAGGGAGAGAGACGCCTTTTCAGTTGGGCTGCAGCGGGCACGTCGTGGAGTGAGTTCAGCTCCTCTTGCGCTAAACCAGCAGCGTGTGCTGCAGCAGAACAGGTCGATGGGCTGGGAGCTGCAATCCTGCCAGACTTATTTCTTGCTATACCTAATTAACTTACATTTTCCACAGCAAGAACAGTATGAAAGTACCATTGGATTCAAGCTGCCAAGTTACCGGGCAGCGAAGAAGCTGTGGAAAGTGTGTGTTGAGCATCACACGTTTTTCAGGTGGGTTTTCTGAACGGTAGGCTCGCCTTGGGTAACTAACGCTCTGGATTAGCTGCCAACAACGAGCACGGCTTCAGTGCTCCTTGGTGTTTCAGAAATTTGGAGTGGAGTGGTTGCAGGGACTTTGAGTGTTTGTGTTGCAAGAATTTTCTAGGCAGCTTTTTCTTCAAAAGATACATAAGACAGAGTCTTCCAGCCTGTGCAGATGTGGAGTTTATTGCTAGCATGTTGTTTTCTTAGCCATATGCAGTGAGTCCTGTAGTTTGTGTTTTAATTTCTCTTCACCTGCCCTTCCCACGCTGGCGCTGTGGTTGGCGGTGAACGCTGCGTGGTTTCCAGGCTGACCTCCCCCGAGGCCATCCCGAAGAGCAGGTTCCTGGCGCTGGGCTCCAAATTCCGCTACAGCGGCCGCACGCAGGCGCAGACGCGGCAGGCGAGCGCGCTGATCGACCGGCCCGCGCCCCAGTTCGAGCGGACGGCCAGCAAGCGAGCGTCCCGGAGCCTGGACGGAGGTGAGTGTCTCCCTGCCCCTGCGCCGCCGTCCGCGGGTGCTGCAGCGCTCCTTAGATACCACAGAAGCGTAAGAGACACGGAGATGCCTTAGGGACGTGGCGTAGTGCTGGAGCCAGTTTGGTGGCTGGACTCTGATACTGAGGGTCTCTGCCAACCAAGATGATTCTGTGATTCTAAATACCCTGCTTTAAAAAAAAAAAAGCTGAAGTTTTCACCTCCCTATAAGATCTGGATATAAAATGCAAACCGATAGCAGCAAGAACTGCCTGACAAAAAGCACGTAGGTGGGTGCTGAAGGCTCATGGCAAAGCTCTGGTTGTAAAGATACATCCTCATTTAGTCTCAACGCATTTTCCTTTAGCAAATGGGGAATTAAGCTATTGTAGGATTTGTTTGTTTAACAGAGCTTTTTAAGTGGCGTAGCTTTCCTTGAGAGAGCTTTGTTCTTGCCACAGCTGTTTGAAGCTTTTCCAGCACCGGTTGCAGCGACGCTGGTGTGCGGGCTTGTGGCACATCCATCAGGCGGGAGCAGGCTGGAGGAGCTGAGCCATGGGAGGGGGGTGCCGAAGCTTGCTCCCCTGTTTCTGGATCACGGGGCGCCTTTGCACGAGAGGATCAGGACTGAGCAGAGCCAGACGCTCGCAGTCCCGGGCGCGATGCACAGAGACGGGCGCCGGCGCTGCTGGCTGCCCCTGACCATGCCCTGTAGACCGTTATGGCCCCAGATGAGTGAACAAACCCGCTGCAGTCACGCACCCAGATAGCAGAGCCTGGAAAAGAGCAGCCTGTGAATGTAACCGCTTCTGCAGCCTTGTTTCTCGTCTGCCGTGCGGGCAGTCGTTAACGTGTGCCCCGTTTCTTCAGCTAAACGTGCGACTCAAAAAGTTGAGTTCAGAGCCATAGAGGAAGAGAAGCAGGAGGAGGTGGTGGTGGTTGAGGTTCCCGAACCAAAACCCGTGGATCAGATCCGAGAGAAGCCAGGTATAGCTGTGGTGGTGGCTACAACTCTTCTGCAGCGCCTTTCCTCTCCTTTACATGCCTGTTCCTGTAAAGTTTCACCAAACCTGGCAGCTTTCTTTTTCATTTTTCTTTTGCAAGAAGAGTTTCGCAGCCAGAGGACGGAGAGCCCGGCTCTGGGGGACTTGTTCACTTTCCACCTGGCACCTCATGCGCCTGTGGTTCTGGTGGGGGGGAGTTCGGGATGCGCTGGCGTTGGGAGCTGTCTCCTCAGTCAGTGTGGGTGCTTTTGTAGATGTGCATTAGAAAAGGGTAAAGTTTGGTCTTGAAACTTCTTGTAAAGCTTCTGAAATTCTTCACCCTGGGGCCTGCTTGCCATTTTTTAAGCCTATTCTGGGTTCTTTTGGTGGTTTGAGAAATGCCATCCATTTTGCTACATGGAGCTCATATTTCTCTTCCGATAGGTACTAGTAATAAATATTAATACTCTTAAGAGGTGTGTAGGTACAACAACATATCTGAATACTAATAAGCATATCGCAGCAGTGGTGGTGTCAAATACTTGCAGTCCTTGTCACTTACATAGCGAATGCCTGTGCTGCATTAGGGCTGAGATAATTCATGTACAGCTGCATGGTGTGCTGCTCCGCTTCCCTTCTCCCACCCTGCATTTGTTTTTGTTTTTACAATGTGGTTTCGACATCGCTGTTTTGCTGGTTTGAAACCTGGACCAAGCGTTTGTAAAGCGCCGTGACAGACTGTCCCCACCACTGTCCCGAGTCCTGGTTCGCCTGGCGGGGAGGCCCCGCTGCTGTAGAAACGAGGTGAAGCGTTAGCGTTTCAGACACCAAAGGCGGATGGCTGTACATCTTAGTTTCTAGATTTGAAGTTGACAGACAAGGTCCGTTAGTTAAAGCTGCTAGTTTTTATGTAGTTTGTATGTATTTTATCTAGAGGAGCCTGGGTGTGTTTTTCCCCAGCCAGCACCCGCGCCTCCCCGGCTCTGCGGGCAGAGCCGTTCGCGCGTCCCCTCCCGGGCAAAGCGCCTGCAAAGCTCGTTCGTGGTTCTTGTCCCCACTCATCCCTCTGGGGCCTGGCGGCGCTAGAAAGACTAACATATAAGTGCACAGTGAAAACATACTGTTAAGCTGCCTGGTTTACAGACCACATCGCTGTTCTCAGCTGCTGCTCGGAGAGGGATCTGCGCTCTGTGCTGTGGCAGCCGTCGTGTGTCCCGCTCTGTTAACACGTGCAAACCTCTTTCTAGCTGAACACCCTCTCAAAACTTTTGAAATGAAACCCATTGCAGAGGAGGAAGAGGAGGAGGAGAAAGTAGAGGTGGTTAAGGCTCCTGTTGCCGAGCCCGCGTTCCCGGAGCCGCCGCGCTCAGGTACAGCCGCGGCCTTTGCCATCGGCGCGGCTTCGGCGCCGCCCGTGCCGGGACCCGCCGCGTTGGAGTGATGCCGTGCTGTAGCACAGAGGTGTCGTCGTTTGCAGTGGTGTTAATTGCCGCTCAAATCACCCTGTGCTTTGTGCTGCGGTGACGCGAGCGCTGCCGTGGCGCCGGCGCGGCGGCTCGGCGCTGTGCCCGTGTGCGTGTGCCGTGGCCTTCCAACGCTCCTCTGCCGCTGCCGCTGCCTGTCAGCTGTGCTTCCCGAGCTGCAGGGACACCGGGGTCGTGTCTGCTGGACGGCACCTACGCTCCGCTTTTTCTCCTCAGTAGGGAGCCAACTTCTTCCTTAATTAGGGTTTTTCTTCAGAGCATCTTCACTGCCACAGACAGGTACACCCTAATCATAGTTAAAAGCAGATTTGGTCATTGCGGGAGGAGGAGATTGAAGCTGTAGAGGGAGGTGACGGAGCTGCATCTTTTTCCTTGGATGTTACGAGAAGCACCGAGGCAGCGCTGCGTGCGGGGGGATGCTCGCGGGGCGCTCCGGGCTCTCCTGCGCCGCTGCCCCTTCGCGTGCCCTGCGCCCTCCTCGTGGCGCTCGCGCTCCCCGCGGCAGCGGAGCTCCCGGCCACGGTGAGCTCCATTGCTATTTTAAATCTCATATTTTGCAGCAGTGCTTTTTCCCGTGTTTTGATCCTCATCTGTCCAAATAGCTAGAGGTGTATAACTACAATAACTCAGTTCTGGACAGCGTGGAACTCGTTGCTGAATATCAAAAGAAAAAGCTATGTTCTTGTATTACTTTTTGCATGTTTGCGTGCTCTGAAGCGCTGAGAGAAGCAGGAGGCCCCAGAGAGGGGTGGCCCTGCGGATTCACTGCTGCAGTGATCCCTTTGCTACTCAGTCTCTGAGGTGGCTTTTTGACACCTGCGTCATGTTTTTGGCCAAACGTGCTCCTGGCAATGTTGAGATAATCCCAGCCCAGGAGGAGGATGAGGAGGAATTAAAATGGTATTGAGAGAACTAGAGCCGGTTCGAGGGAACCAGGCGCCACCACAATGGCCTTGCGCACCCGGCAATTACTTAAAATTACACTTTCTTTAACATCAGATTTTCTAGTGTCTGACTAGTTGGATGGACACGAGTAACCCAGCGTGGGCTGGGGGGGTTACACAGTGCTTTAGGAATATGAGGTCATGTCAAAATTACTTCAGGTAGCGGGGTATATTTTCAGCGGAATGGCCATAAAAAACAACATCAGGAGAACTAAATAGCTTATTGTGTCTATAGTGAATTAATTTGGGCTTGAATATCTGGGAGCTGTTGGGCTTTTCAGGGGTAGGGACTGTCGGGGAAGTGAGGAATCGAAGGAGAGGAGCAGGCTGATGTGTGTCCCGGTGCTGGCTCAGGACCGCCGTCCTCCGGGAAGGTGGTTCGGCAGCGCTGCTCAGCTCCGCGCTGCGGCCCAGCCGGGGATGCTGGAGATGCCGGAGATGCTGGAGATGCTGGCTGTCTCCTGGCAGCAGGAGATGCCGGAGATGCTGGCGATGCTGGCTGTCTCCTGGCAGCAGGAGATGCCGGAGATGCTGGAGATGCTGGCTGTCTCCTGGCAGCAGGAGATGCCGGAGATGCTGGCGATGCTGGCTGTCTCCTGGCAGCAGGAGATGCCGGAGATGCTGGCGATGCTGGCTGTCTCCTGGCAGCAGGAGATGCCGGAGATGCCGGAGATGCTCGCTGTCTCCTGGCAGCAGGAGATGCCGGAGATGCCGGAGATGCTCGCTGTCTCCTGGCAGCAGGAGATGCCCATCGTGGCCCCGCCTGCCTCGAAACCCACCAGGAAGATGCTGTGAAGTTTTGTAGATCAATGCGTGTTGATTATTTGATTTATTTTTGGTCTGAATTGCTGGAAAGCCTGTGGTGCCACTGCACAAACCATCCGTTTCTGGTTGAGGAGACGCCAATGAGTGGAGAACTCAGCTCAGCTTTAAGCGTTTCTATTTTAGTGGCCATACGAGAAGGACTTTTGTGTGAGTTGTGTGTAAAGGACTCAGAAATCGATGGTGTCAAAAATAGATCTGCCTCTCTGGTGTGGCTTCTCTGCAGAGTGCAAGCTTGCTTTTGTAACCCATCTGGTGTGGGGTTTATTTTACTTTGTTTAAACCATAAGGAAAATAACCTCAACTTTCCCATACTAAACGCACAAGCCGCTTTGCTCAACATCTTGATTTCTTTTCCCTTTTGCCCCCTCCTCCTCCCTTTCATTTTAAACACCAGCGCTGTAGTTTGGGAGGACTTTGCCCGGTGCTTCAGAAACGTTACCAGCTCTGACCCTTGTCCCTGTCTCTGTCCCCCATCCTCAGCAGTGGCCGTGATCACCCCCGAGAGGAGTCCCCGTCCCACCTCCGCCCCGGCCATCGCCCAGAGCCACGCTGCAGAGCCGGGCCCAGCTAAGCCTGGCTCAAAGGACGTGGTCGCTGCCTCTAAAATAGAAAAGGAAGCAGCAAAACCCGATGTGAGACGGGAAGAAATCCCACTGGAGAAAGCCAAACCGGAGCTGGCCGACGCATCAAAGGTACATCAGACCTGAGTCTCTTTGGAGGCAGCTGGAGATTCGGTTCTAGAAACTTCCCCAGAGCATCAGCTCTGTGCCCTGTCCCTGGGCAAGGGGTTGATCCCTTGGCCAAGCATGGGATTGGGGTGAGGAACGGGGATTTGGGGCCAAAGGACATCCCAGCCTCGCCCCTTGGGGTGCAGGGCAGCGCGTTTTGGGGGCTGCGGTCAAACTAAACGCAACTTACTGATAGATGGTCAGAAAACCCGGCAAGAGTCGCACAGGAGTTGCTGAGCGCGGGGCTCGCCGTCGCCGGCCGTCTGGGCGGTTCCTGCTGCCACAGCCGGAGCTGTTCCCGCCAAACCGGTGCCGGGGATCCGGTCCGCAGCCCCGCGCCCGGTGCGGCTGTTCTTCACGGTGACGGGCTGTCCCCGTTCTGCGCACTGGGTCAGAGCTTGAGCTGCCAATGGCACTGTCTTGAGATCTTGGGGGATTATTGTTTAAATGATTTTTTAAAAAACATTATTTGAACTTTCTGCAAATGTCCGAGACCTCTGCTGATGCTGATCTGGGTGTGTTTGTTCTCCTAAGTGAAAATAATTGCGTATTACAGTAACACCTTAATGTTCTGCAAATGTATTGACAGAAACCTTGCGGTGTTGCAGCAGGGTATGCCCAGAGATACAATTCTTACATTACTCTCAGTATTCAGCTGTTCTCGGCATTACTGGAGCCACATTTCTGCTGCAGTATATCACGCAGTGGGTGTCGGATGACAAACTCCTGGGTAGATCACTACTAATTAAGATTGGGAGATGAAGATGGAGAAAAGAGAGTTGCTTTAAAAAAACGTGTGGCCTGTGTGACCTGTAATTTTAAATTAAAAAGCCGAAGAGATGGTCATGATGGCGCTTTGGAGCGCGCTGTGGCAGTCCCTGTGCCGCTGCTCCCGCGCGCCCTCCCTGGCGTCAAACCGAGAGTAAGGAAATTCCATTCATCCCGTCTCACTCACTACAGGCTTTTTCCTTAAATGCTTAAACACTTCATTTTTTTTTCTTTACATGTAGCTGTGGGAGGAAATTGTGGATTTGAACATGCCCGTTTACGCTGATCCTCCAGTGCAGCCGCGTCACTTATGTAACACCCACCGCTGCTCTCGCCTGCAGGATACTTGGCAATCCAGTTTCCCTAGAACACTTTCCGCGAAGTGTTAAGACAATCTTGGCTCTCTGCTCGTGGACAGCAAATAATTCATGGTGTTAGGTTTGATTTTATAGATAGGACTCTTCTCACTGGCCCTGTGAACGCGTAACAAATAATCCTGTTTCCCAGAAGGTCGGCGTCAGTTTGCGCATGTGGCTTTGGGGAAGGATTTCCTGGGAGATCCAACCGCCAGTGGAATTTGAAAGCACTGCCTGGCACCAAGCTCTGGTTTCAAATGCAAATAATCCTCAGGCTGGAGGAATTATTGTCCATGTGCCGCTGACTAACAGGCCCGAGAGCTGGGTGTCATTAACTCCTTCCCGAGAGCTGCATGTTGGTGTTCTGCATGCTCACCCAGCACTTCAAAACCGACTCCATGCAGCTGCGTTTTGAAACTGAATGGTCTACTAACAAGAAATGTTTTTACCCATTTATTTCTTAAATGTAGGTGAGGAAAACGCACATTGCGGTCACAGTACCCACCGTGAATGGTGACCAGCCCCAGGTTTGTGTTAATAATTCAGTTAGGTTGCTACTTTTTTTTAAGGTTAAAATGTTGGGGTTCAACACAGTTAAATGAACCAACAACTTTTTCTCTTTATCGCCGCCCCGCAGCAGCCGCCTGCAGAGAAAGAGGAGGAGCTGATAAGAATGAGGAAGGTCAGCCACTTCACGCTGTCACCAGAGAAATTTGCCATATCGCTCATGCATCCGTACCCGTTTAAAAAGACAGTGCGCCACGTTCCCCGTGTGCTTTGGGTTGCGATTTGTTTGGGGTTTTTTTAAACTACAACTATTGAATATTTTATTTCAAAACGAACAGCTGATTGCTAAAATTATGCAAGTGAATTTTTGAGAGAAACACACTTGGTTGGATTTATAAAATCTCTCTCTACTTCTCTGTAAGAAGTTTAATTGGAAACCAAAGAGAACTGTGGTGTGCATTCCAGGAAATGCAAAACAAACCAAGTATAACACTTTTTTAAATGAAGTAAGAGGGGACACATCCAGACGGGACGGGTGGTGAAGCGCAGTGAGGCGGTGCAGAGGTGACACGGGTGACGCCAGCGGAGCCGCGGGCGGTGTCGCCGGCGGTCGCAGCCCGTGCGAGTCCCCGAGGTCCCCGCGGAGGCTCCGGCGGTGCCGGCGCTGTCTCTTTAACTCCATCGCATCTCCGCTCTCCAGCGCCAGCCCCTCGGTCCGCGGGCCTGCGGCTGCTCCCCCGCTGCCCCCCACCTTACTTCACTCTTAATTTGCCAATTTGTCAATCCCGCAAGAACAACATTTTAATTTTTTGTGCCTTTTTTTTTTCCTTTTTGTTTCCCCCTTTTCTTTCATTTTCACAGAAAAGATCAAAGAGGCTAGATGGTGAAAACATTTATATCAGGCATAGCAATTTAATGTTGGAGGTTTGTATGAACTCGAAGCTTTTTTCAGTTGCGTTTGCCTAGACCTTCTGCATCTGTGCTGAACTTTTTTCCTCCTCTTTGCCTCCGCCTTTGTTTCTGCATGCTGCTGCATGGAAGTCCTCTATTTTATTACTTGTTTTACATACGCTTTTGCATGGTGACGGTAAACCCGACGACCTGCAGGCATCCTTCCTTCTGCTCTTCTGACTTTCATTCTCTCATACTTACCCAAAATATATGATTGGCAGAGCCACGCGCTCCGGTCAGCTCCGGGACCCGCCGGGGGCTCAATCACACCTTCCCCCTCGCTTGACATGTGTTATTGTTCTGGGGGAACAGTCGATGAAAATACAAAATTCGGGATAAGCTATACTGAAATTACAGTCTCCGTGGAGTTCCGGCCGTTGGCTTCGGACAGGGCGCGTTCTCCTTCGGGACACCGCGGCGATGCTGGCGGCGGCGCGGTCCTGCTCCCGGTGCTTTCTCGCCCTCCCAGCCCCATCCTGCAGCGGCACCAGGTGCCCTCGGAGGTGACGCAGGGACCCATGGCCGCGGGTGGCTTGTGAGCGGGCGAGAAGCCGTTTCACCCCCGCGCTTACAGCCGTTCTCTTCGGCTTCGGGAGCCCGTTACACTCGGTGTTCCCCCAGTAGGGTCTCAGAGCAGACCATGCCAATCATGTATTTTATTTATGTTTTTAATACACTGTGTTATGGGAGGTGTTTTGTGGCTTCTGATCCTGTGTTCCCGTGTTACGTGTTTCTCCTCAAACTTGCAGCACCAGCAGCTGGAGGGTTTCCCTGTTGGTATCTCTTGAAAGCTGAAGTGTACTAACTGCCTTCTCCCAATGCCAGTTTTAAAAGTATTGCAGCTTTTGAGTGTTTTCCAGGGTTTTTAAAATTATTATTGTATTGTTAACCGCCGCAGCTTAGCGCTCTCGTCCCCGGGGTGTCCTGGCCCTGCGGCTCGCCGGGCAGGGTTTGGTGCCGCCGGGACGCTGCAAAGACTGTGCCTTTTGTTTTCCTGCACCCAGTTCCAGCAGCTCCATCTCCCCGGCCCCAAACAGAGCGTTTCCGTTGCTTCTAGACCGCGGGTTTTCCCGTTAGCGCAGCACTTGGCTCTGGCACCCGGCCCGCTCCCTCCCCGCCGGCTCCGTGGCGGGTGCTGCAGCCCTCCCCTAGGAAAGCGCTGACCCTGCAGCCCACCCACCCCTTTAGCCCTTTTTTTCCTGTTTTTTTAAATCCGTGCATTTGGCAGATCAGATATTTTTCCAGCAGATCCTGAAGTTACTGCTTGATTTTATTGAAAGCCATTTATTGCCCCTGTGCTCGATAGCCCGCGCTCTGCGTTCTCACAAAAGGGGCGAAGCAGGAGGAGAAGCGTTCAGGCCTGAGCGAGCTCGTTCCTCCAGGTGCTTTCACGACCCCCTGTGGCTCCACGTGGCTCTGGTGGCTTGTGCTGCTCTGCAGACCCTCCTGGAGCAGCTCGGGGATGCCGGCGGTCGTGCTCTCTGCTCTAAACCAGGAGCAGCCTCAGCAGATTTACTTGTGTTCGTTTTTTTCCCCTAATCCGCAGGCACTTGCCTTGTGCTTTCATCCAGGATGGAGCCCAAACCTGTTGTTTCCCCCAAAACCGTGCCAAAAAGAGCGAATGTTGTTCGTAGAATCATTGTAGTTGGAAAAGCCCCTCAAGATCATGGAGTCCAACCATAACCCCCCCTGTCCCTGCCCCATGTCCTGAGAACCTCATCTCCATGTTCAACCCTCCAGGGCTGGTGACTCCAGCGCTGCCCTGGGCAGCCTGTTCAATGCCCCACAGCCCTTTGGGGGAGAAACTGTTCCTAATTTGCAAGCTAAGCACGCGGCGTTGGGGGCTGTACCCCGCGCAGGAGGGCGCTGTCCTGGGGGAGCTGCAGGGACGCAGATGTCAGGGGACCCTCCTTTAGGGACACGTTTGCTCTCCCATCTTCTGAAATCGATGGGCCGAGTACCAGCTAAAAGCACAAAGATAGCAACAATTTCCCAGTGATGCTTTTACTGACCTCAGTTTCCCCCTTTCTGATGGATGAGGCTTGCTGCTTTTTGGCGCTGTCCAGAAAAGCTGTTGTTTGGCTTCAGCCTATTTTATGCAAAAGCTTTTGTTTTCCACAAACTCTGGTTTGCTTGCAAAGAAAAGCTATTTTTAAACAAGTTGAAGAGAGCCGGCTTGCCTTGCAGTCTGTGCGTTTGCTGCAAACTGGCGGCACAGAGCAGAAATCTGGCTTTTGCCAGATGAGGCATTTTAGCAGGAGTTTCTTGGTTGATCCGGCATAAAGTGAATTCTCAGTTTGGCTTTAAAGGGCTGTCATCTCCGTTTCAGGAGCCTGAAACCTCCTGTGGTAGCTCCCAGAGGGATGAAACAAAAGCGAGGGGGTGTAATGGGGTATTCTGGGAGCAAAGATAATGCTTGTAGGATGCAGAAGGAATAGGTATGAAGAGAATAAATAGAGTTTGGAAAATATTTTCTTAAACGTTAAGTGCATGTACCCATGAATATTCAGGCTAGCAGAGTGAAAAGAAGGCAAACCCACCCAATTTAAAGGCATTAAAGTAAATAACCCAAACGAATATATTATTGCAATTAAAATCCCATATGGGGCAAACCCATGCGGTGACAGCTCAGCCGTCATCTCTTTGGATGTGGCTCGAGAGGAGTCGGTGGCACGTCCCGCTCCCGGAGGAGACCCCGCTCCGTGCCCATGGCAGTTTATCCCAATTAATAAATCAATCAGGAGGGAGGACGTTCCTTTGTGTGTTTGCCGTGTGAGCGCTGTCGATGGAGCCGGGGACGGCTCTGCTGAGCGCAGCTTTGCTATGCGGCAGCCTAGGCCATCGCACGGGCCGCCTCCACGGCCCTTTCCTTATCCTGCCCTTTTAACTAATAGGATCTGGATAAGACACAAGAAGAAATCAAGAAGCATCACGCCAACATCAGCGAGCTGAAGAAGAACTTCATGGAGTCCGTCCCGGAGCCTCGGCCGAGCGAATGGGACAAGCGCCTGTCCGCCCACTCCCCGTTCCGAACGCTCAGCGTCAACGGGCAGGTTCCCATGGGAGCGGACGGGGTGAGTGCCGCGGGGCGGGACGGTGCAGCCTCAGCTCCCCTTAGTCTTCAGTTATAATGAATTGTAATAATATTGACTTCTGACGCGTGTTGTGGCCTCTGAGAGAATTGAAGCTTTAGCTGCAGTATCATAAAAATGTGATTTGGTTTTTTTTTGGTAGAAAAGCACATAGGAATTCCTCACCTGGTTTCGATGCTGCTTTTCCTAGTGCTGCTGCCATCCGTGATGCTGAACTGTATTTCCCATGGCTGTTTTGGGCACTGGCTTATTCTTGGTGCCAGGGAATGCAGTCTCCAAACTGCAGATTCCTGAATGGAAGGGAATTATTACTTCAGAGATACAATTGTAGATAACAAGAAGCACTCGGTGGTGTCAGTGTTGAGGTCACTGCTCCCCGGTCAGTCCGGCGCCGTTGGGCTCGGCCGGGCAGCGCCATGTGCTCCGGAGCCCGCGGGAGAGCGCCGGCGGCTCCAGCGGGGCTGTTCCTGCTTGCTGAAAATCTTCCTCCTCGTAGGAGCGGTGTTAGTAGCCACATTCAGTTTCTCTGCTAATTTCCTTAAAAAGGTAATTTTTCAAAGAAACCAAGTTGCAGCAGCAGAGATCTGTCTGCCAGCTGGTTTCTTCTTGGACAACACACACCTTCTCTGTTTAATATTGGCCCTACCTACCTCAGCCCTGAGGCCTGTGAGTGAAACGGTAGTTGGAGCCCGTTACAGTCGGTCTCTTAAACAACAGATGTGGTTTTCGTTACAACCGAAAGCCCGCGTCCCGGCGGCAGGCGCGGTGAGGCCCGGCTCTGCCCGCCGGCCCGGCGCCGCAGGGGCGGCGTTTGATCTCCAGACGGTGCAGCCGTCATCTTGCAGGGGACGGAGGGTTATTGTGACAAGGGGTTTAATGGCCAGGTTTGCTACAGGCTGCCAGTACAGCCCATGGACGTGTGGGTGGGATGGAGCAGGGACTCTGCAGCTCCACAACTGCTCTTCAAAAGTGCCATTGCTGGTTATTCTGAAGACTTTCTTGCATGGGGACCGCCCGTGAGGTCTGGGGGGGCTGCTGTTGGCGATAACCAGGTGCTGGGGGCTTTCCACACCTGCGGCTGCAGCAGCGATGGTGTCAGCCCTGCATTTGCATTTCTGGAAATTCACTCGTAATTTTAGCCTGTCCGAAGTGGTCACATTCTGCTGCGAACGTCCAGAAATGCATCTTCACCAGGCACCTCCCGGATAGGGCATTTTCCCACACCTTTCGGGATGGTAAATCTCTTAATCATTATTTATCATTGATTACTAAAGATCACTTCATGTTTAAGGATGGTAAATCAGTTAAAGACGCAAAGCGATCCTATTTCCCTGTCCATGGCGGTGTATTTGGTAGTGCCCAAAGGATATTCTGCCAGGGGCTGCTTTTCTGCTGTTCCAAAATGTTTTATTGCAAGACAACTGAACCTTAACGCACTTTGTGTGTCCAGGTCGAGAAAGTCACTGTCCTATCTTCTGAGAGACAGGTTGGTGGGCTCGAGGTAAAGCTGATGCGCTTCTGAGCCAGACTTTGCTATGGCAATGGCACCAAGCAAAACTCAGCAGCAGCTGCTGGATAACTTTCTTTTCTTTTGGCTACGTGAAGTGGTTTCACACCTCACACGAGAGGACTTTTGCGCTGCTGCAGCTTTTGCAGCTTCCGATTTTGCTTATTTTGGTGCATGGCTGGTTCGAAAAAGCTGCATGAAAGATATAACCATGTATTTGTCGAGAAAAGTAATGCTGAAAGTTTAACTGTACCCTGTTCTGTTTATGTTGTCTTTCTTTGTTTTTTTGTTCTGTTTTGTTTTGATGACCATGTTACTCTTGCATTTTGTATTTTCTTTTGCTGCCCAGTCTCCGAGCTACTTTCTCCGCAGTTCCCAGCACTTCGGGGTGTGCAAAGAGCCAGTCCCCAAGCCCCGCGCCGACCAGCGGCGGCTGGCGCAGCTCAGGGAGCTCAGGGCCAAGTTCTTCCTCTCGTAGGCGCGCTGGGGCTCGGCCGGGCCGGCTCCACCGCCACGGCCACGGCGCCACGGCCACGGCCACGGCCACGCCTCCCAGCCCGTCCGCTCCGGCGGACGCGCCGCAGCCCTCGCGTGGTCCCCGTGCTGAGATACTCACACCTTTTTCTTCCTTTTTACGTTCTTCAGACTCCAGAAACAAAAGTGCTAAAATGCGGAGCAAAATTTCCGAAGTTCGCAGGGCTCCCGTTGCCATCCCACCCGTGTGCCGCCTGCGGTTTGTAAGATTAACAGTTTTTCACTTGTTCCAGTGGAATTTTCAAAACAATTGAAATTTTGATACTCTCGTCAGAGCTTTGAAAATAGCATTTTGTATCCGCACTGCAGTCCGGATGTTTGGCGATATTTAACACTGTTTTTTAAGGGCACTGTAGAATAGGA
Organism: Streptopelia decaocto; assembly: GCF_964273445.1. Classification (NCBI taxonomy): domain Eukaryota; kingdom Metazoa; phylum Chordata; class Aves; order Columbiformes; family Columbidae; genus Streptopelia; species Streptopelia decaocto. Next base: position 5,568,228 of record NC_138678.1, on the reverse strand, counting down.
GGCTGTCGGAGGCCGCATTTTGTACGACACCATTTCTAGTTCTTGAGGCCTCCAGACGTTTTCCGCAGCCACCCCGGCTCCAGGCCGCTCGGGCGGGTTTTGGCGCAGGCGTTGGGGCGCAGGCGCAGTCCCCGTGACGGGAGCGGGTGCTCAGGAGCTCTGCAGAGGGTCAGGTTCTCACCCAAGGCTTGTGCCCCTCGCTCCGCTCTCCGGGGCGGTTCGTCTTTTCGTTGAGCACAAGCTGTCCCAATGCTTTGCACACCTCCAAGTGTCACTTTTGGGCACTTTCCATCTGTCATTTTTGTTCATCTCTCTCTGTCTTTCTTGATCTCCTACCACGAAAGCAGACACGGGAACGTCCTCTGTTAGTACAGGATGAAGACAAGCTAAAAAAGCAGGAAATGCCTACTGAGACAGCCTTTCCCCGGCCGGCAAGCGAAGCAACTCTGCCAAAGGTTTCTATTCCGATTCCTGAGGAGCAGAAAGCCCTCAAAAGCTGTCAGCTGTACTCTGGCCTTTTTCCCTCTCCACGCGTTCCCTTTGTGATGTCCTTTCTGCTGGTCGTAGCACTGACTGTGTGGTGGCTGCTCTTCCTCTGAGGTCAGGTTGAAACCTCCAGACCAAAGCTCCTGAGTTTCTTGGCTGTAGCTTCTGCCACATCTTCCCTGTCCTGGTCTGTGATCTCCGCGTTCCGCTGTCCCGGGAGGGCGGCGACCGTCGTGTTAAATCCGCTGCCCGTCGCTGTGTCGCTGCCGCCGGGCCCTGGCGGGTGTCATGGATTGCCAGCTCCCTTTGCACGTGTCCTAGCGCAAAAAAAACGAGTTCTCTGAACCGTGTTACTGATCGCTGGGAGAGAGTGTAAATATGTGGGAGAAAACATTTGCTTCTTCAGCCTCTGTAGGTGCCATGTAGGAATTGCTGAAGGCTTGCTTAGAAGCTTCTCGTTTCAAATGTGAGACGTTCACAAGCTGGGGAGCATTTGCTACTGAACTAAAAGAGGCTTTACAGCGATCTGCTGAATCTAATCCATAACCGCTCCTCCACGAAACTGAGATTGGCATTTAAATAAAGAGTGTTGATTATCAAGTGTTAACTTAGGGACAGAGACAGGCAGCTTTTCTTTTTCCCGGTGGGGGAAGCCTTTGGCAAAGCATCGCAGCTTTTCATGTTCTCATTTCCAAGAAAATACATAGTGTTATAGGAGAAAATATTTATTGTAAACGTGGATTAATCATTTTTCTGAACTCAGCGGTCTTGGTGCGCTTCGATGTGTTTTGTTTTAATTTGTGTCGAACTAACTGACCAGTCTGCGCAGGCTGCAGGAGCGGAGTAACCTGCCCCCAGGTGCGTCCGCGCTGTTCGCGTGTCGGCTTCACCGCGGCGGGAAACACTTCAGTGTCAAAGCCATCCATTTTTCTGACTTCCCTAACAAAACTGTGCATGCTGCCGCTTGTTTATTGCTACAAATGTGAACGTCTGGACGATGCTCGTGTTTATCCAAATTGCCCGGCTGAGCCGCGTAGGCTCCAGGAGGAGCTGCCCCGCTGGGCTGGTTTGCGAGCCGGAGGAGGGTGGAACTTTGTGTCTAAGGGGTTTCTTTTCTGTATATAGTAATTACGGGACTGAACTGAGCCAAACGCTTCTCCTTTCGATAGGAATCTGCTTTCTGTTGCGTTCTCGGGAGGATCGGTGTCGACGCGCTGCCTTCCGGGGCAGCCACCGGTGCCGCCAGCGTCGGCTGCTCCGCGGCACAGGGGAGAACGGCGCAGGCCTTTACTACAGGGACTAAAATGTGTGAATATATATAAATACATGTACTTATAACCCTTTGTAGATCTGTATCGGTGTGAACAGTGTTATTTAGGAAGCTAGCAGATAAGCTTGCTGGAAAAAGGCAGAAATATGGCACGTGCTGTCTGATCCGAAGGGCCGTGGTGTGCCACGGACCACTCGGGCCGCCTGTTGCTCTCCGTGTACCGGTTGAGGCTCTCTAAATGCTGTCTCAGAAACGTGGCTTGCTAGTGAAACTCTTCGTTTTAATCTCACGGGAATCTTTCCAATTACTCTTGTAACCCGCTCCAGTTAGTTCACCGGTTTGTGCCTTTAGGTCTTTACTTTGTGAGGATGCTGATTTTCCATCGGAGAGTGTTCTTCCCGGTTTAACACACTGCCTTTGTACACATCTTCCACTTTCAGAGCCGAGGTGCGGGAGCCGCCGGGTCGTCGCGCCGGCGGCCCGCGGCGCATCCCGCTCAGGGCGCGCCTGGAGCTCGGTGCGGGTCCTCGTCCCACCGCGGGGACAGGGCGGGTTTCAAATCCTGAAACTCACTTTCTAACTCCTCTTATGCCAATATCAGCTCTTCTGAACCTCAGATCAAACACAAAATCTTGTGGTTTTGTGGTTTGGGAGAAGGTGGGCGTCAGTATTTTGAAGCAGCAAGAGTGCCAGAGCCGATTGCTTGGAACTTGGATTCAGCTCTGAGGCCGCATTTGGTATCGGGTTCTGTTCGTGATGATCATCAGTGGTGTCCGAGGTCTGCGTTATTGTAAAATAACATCCCTTTTCCTTTTCCGTTATTTAAAGTGAACGGATAGATGAGGGGATGGTCCACATCTCCTGCTGGTGCCGCTTTGCCCTGTGGGTCAGTGGAGCGTGAGCTGAGGACCCGCCGTGGGTCAGCGTGGGGACGGAGCTGGGCTGAGAGCGGCTGTCCCCCTTGCCGTTCATGCGCTAACTAGTGACGACCGGAAAACCAGATACTCCGTGTTTGCCTCCTGTGCTGAGACGACGAGGAGAGGTGATTTCCCTGCCACGGCTCCAAAGGGCTCGTTGGCGTTTGCAGCACCGCGGTTGGGCTGGACTCGCTGTGTCTGCACCGCGGGCCCTCGGGACGGCCGTGGGCAAAGTGTCTTTCATTTCACGTGAGGGTCAGTCATTTGTCACTCTGAGAATTGTTCCACCGGTTTAGTGGGTTTTTATTTTTCCTGGTCTTGAGTTGGTGGCGCCTTTTCCAGCCTACAGGCTGATTGATGTAGGGAGCTGCTCAGAAGAATTTAGCCCAAGTTGGGGTTATGGATTCATTCAGAAACTCTTTGCTCTGTACTTGGGGTGGGCGACATCCGCTCCATGACCCTGTGACATGGGAGGACGTGATGGGGTTTCTCTTGTGTCCCTGGCCGCCTCTGTCGTGGCGCGTGAAGGCGGAGGGAAGGACGAGCTCCGGTTTGTGCCTCTTCGGGGTCTCCCAGCAGCGGCACGCGGTCGCGTTGGATCAGTTTGTGGGGACTGAAAACACTTTCTTTTTTACCTAAACTGCTCTCTTTTGGAACACTTTTTTTGGTTTTGTATTTCTTCTCAGATTTTTCTTTGTAAATATGTACATTTATCGTTAATAAATGTTACTGCAAATCAGATTCTTCTTTCCACTGCTTATTAACAAAAAAAGCTATATGTGGCCTGTGTTAACGACTCCCGTGGACTAACCCTGGGTATTGCTTTCTCAAGCCAGCAGCCACCAGATCCCAGGTTGGGTTCGCGGTGTTGGGTCTGTTGGGTTCGCGGTGTTGGGTCTGTTGGGTTCATGGTGTTGGGTCTGTTGGGTTCATGGTGTTGGGTCTGTTGGGTTCGCGGTGTTGGGTCTGTTGGGTTCATGGTGTTGGGTCTGTTGGGTTCGCGGTGTTGGGTCTGTTGGGTTCATGGTGTTGGGTCTGCTGGGTTCGCGGTGTTGGGTCTGTTGGGTTCATGGTGTTGGGTCTGCTGGGTTCGCGGTGTTGGGTCTGCTGGGTTCGCGGTGTTGGGTCTGCTGGGTTCGCGGTGTTGGGTCTGCTGGGTTCATGGTGTTGGGTCTGCTGGGTTCACGGTGTTGGGTCTGTTGGGTTCGCGGTGTTGGGTCTGTTGGGTTCACGGTGTTGGGTCTGCTGGGTTCACGGTGTTGGGTCTGCTGGGTTCGCGGTGTTGGGTCTGCTGCGGAGCGGCTGTCAGCAATGCACACTCCCTAACCGGCCAGAGTAATTTGATTGAAGATTAAATCTGGCTTGATTTAAGAAAGACTTTGTTTGCAGATGGGCAAAAAGGTTCAGCTGTGTCCCAAATGCTGAATGTGACACTAACACGTTCTCCCGCTTCACTTCTGAGACTGAATAGTAGGAAAATCCATGTGCAGAAAGTTGTCCCACGAGCCAAAGCGTCACAAGTCCTGCACAACACAACCGCGGGAGCGTCTCCTCGAACGCTGCGTTCATCTGGGGACAGAAATGCTCCTTTCTGGTTTTGTAAGTGAAGCAGCCACGTTCCTCATTAACCGCCGCCTTTCCGCCTGGAGCGCAGCGTAAGCCCTGGCTGAAGGTGCGCGAGGTTGTGTCTCGAGGCTGGATCCAGAGCCATTTTTATTTTGACTTGCAGCTTTTCTTCTGTAAGATCGTTCAGTTCTGGATAAGCTGTTTGGCTCATCCTGTGCGCTCGTGAGCGATCGCAGGGCAGCGATCTGTTCGTGCTGCTCTCCTGGGTGCCCTGGAAACACGGTGTTCGCACTTGCTGCTGCTCCAAGGGACGTTTGCAGGGCCCCAGCAGCCTTTTCTCTGCACAGGACATTGGGAATAAGAAGTGCACAGCTCCACACCCGCATCCCAGGGCACCTGGGAAGGGACCAGGGCGGATGGGGGCAGGAAACGCTTCTGGCATCATATTGCTCAGCAGCCTTATTCAAATCACTTAAGCATTGATCTGGAGGTTGTTTTATGGTGCAAAATAGTTGATGCAGATTGGAAGTGGCTGCTGTGTTGTATAATATCTTGGGATTCTAGTTCATGACAAGAAGTTAACTATTTTTAAGCTTGCAGCATGCTGTGTATTTTCTAGCCTTACTTTTAACTTGGGTCAAATTCTCTTTTATCCGTCTGTCGTCTGACTAGGCTGGTCAGGCTGTTGTGATCACATTAATGGCAATTAAAAAATCAGCCCCAAAACGCAGATCCGTAGGCCCTGGCCATCATTTTCAAATACCGAGAGTTTGTTGAACAGCTTCTAAGCTTTTAAACTTCAGTCTTTAAGTAAAGAAATCCTGTAAGGCACGGCAGGTATTGTAAAATCCGCATCTCTTGTTTTCTGCTTTATAATACTTTCTACCCAAATGCTTGCACAGCGGTGAGATTGAGCATCAACTGCTGGGACCTCGCTGGTGAGTGTGGTTCACTGCAAAGCAGCAGCAGCAGCAGCAGCTCGTGCGTGTGTCGCCGGTCACACCGAGCCCGGTGGCTCCTGCGGACGCTTGTTTGGGGATGACCTAATAACACGCGCCAGCACAAACCACGCGGTGCCATAGCGAACAACAGGGGGACCGGGAACTGCTAACTCACTGAACGTATAGGATTTAATAGGGCGGCTGTAGGGAGTTGGCGTGCACTGTAATTTCATCTTGTTATCAATTTTCGGAAAAAGTCTTTGCAGGCTGACATGGCTTTAGCGCTCCTTGGGTGTCCTGCGGGGCGAGGGTCTGGTCCGGGTGGGTGATGGAGCGTCTCTGGGGGCAGCGTGTCCGCACGGGCTGCGGAACACGCGCCGGCTCCGCCAACCCGGCTCCGCTTGGGCAGCCGGCGCGTACGGACACAGCCCGGTCCAAAGCTGCACTTTCTGGAAGAGATACAGGCAAAACAAATGCATACAAAACCACTTCTTAAGAAAAACAGATCCTTTCGGTCGCTGGTGTCAGCCATGCAATTAAGCCTGTTATTAATTTATCCCCGGTCTGAGTTGTCCTCTGTCATTTTTTACATGCTAATGCTTGACTTGAGCAATATCCTCAGTGTTTGTCAACATCAGGTGCACAACGATCCATGTTTAGCAGGGTCACGTTTTGGCTGCATCCATGTCTGGCTCGATCGCTTTCTTTGGACGCTGCACCCTGTCCCGTGTGCTGTTGGCGCTGCGGACGGATGCGAGTGCTCGAGCGCTGCGCTTGTGCTCGATTTGGGCTCCCCGCTGCGGGGCGTCCGGGTGTCGCGGCCCCGGGCTCCTGGAGCCCTGCGGGTCTGGGCAGGAACGCGGGAACGCCTTTGCATGTGCCAGTCAAAATAAATCTTGATAAGATCAGAATTTGTAACAGGTGCTCGAATTCCTTGGGAGGGTGTTTTTTATAAGGTAGTATTTGCTAGCCTACATGCAAACTGCATTTTAAAATATAGGAACAAGCATAGCTGTATCTAAAAAAAGAAGTGTGTGTAAATAGATTATTTTATCTAGAAACAAACTGAATTAGTCTGACAAATACCTTTGAATTAGTCTGACAAATACCTTTCCATTAGTCTGTTTTCTTACCAGTGGAACAGGAAGGCAAGAAAGAAAAGTGCTTGTGATCAGTTGATCTTATCAGGATTTCATTGTCTCCAGAGTTTGCATGTTTATTGCTGCACTTGGCTCTACCGATGAGCGATTTATTGACGCTATAGGCCTCATTTCGGCTTTCCTCTTCCTTTGTGCTTCTACCATACAAGACATGTCCAAAGTGCAAACCATTCTTCTGTCTGCAAAAGGGAGCTGGGAAGCTGTTTTGACTGGATACAATTGTTTGTCTCTTACATAGATTTGTCGGTGAAGCTGCTTAATCTGCTTTGTTTTATCTGTGATTCTTCCTCTTGGTTCAAGTAGTTCCCCGGCCGGTATGTAAAGAAATCTTCCTCCTGAGCCGTTTTCCATTAAACTCCAGGAGATGAGCTGCATCTTCGCAGGATCTTATGATGAATTTGCAAGATTTAGCATATATAATTAAGGAGAGATGAGTATATTGGCAGTATATAAATCCGGGTTTTAAAGCAAAATGAAGACATGGGTGCTCAAGGCTGAAAACATCCACTTCTGTTCTGTGGGGTATTGCCGTAGAATAACATCTTGCGTTTGGCAAAGTGAGGGTGGGGCTGGATGCGCCTTTGGGGAGCACACGGAGGGGGTTTGTCAGAAATGGCGTGTCCCTGTGGCGCGGTCGGAGCCGGTCGTCGCGGCGCTGATCTTCACTGCGGCTCAGCGCGTTGTCCTGAGCAACATCCCGGGAGAAGCCCAAGAGCCTGGAAATCCTCATGGACACAAATCTGCCAGAACTGGGTGAGGTTTTGGTGTAGCCGGTGGGTTTTCTTGCATTTGTGAATGTGCACAAGTCCTCACTTGCTACACTGGAATGATTCCTGTGTCCACACCGGGCAGAAGGTGCTCAGTGGTGGCTCTTCCTCCAGTTGCGGAGAGTAGTTTTAATTCCTTAAAGAGGGGGTTATTAATGTACCGGGAAGGCCGTGTCGGCGAGCGCACTGGATCCAGCACGGAGCACAAAGGTTTCCAAGTGTCCCCGCTGTTGCATGTGTTATCGGAGATGTGATTGTGACAAGAAACCGCTGTTTTGCCTTGATGCTCCATGACCTCCTGTTCTCCCTAACGCTCTTTCTCTCTCTCTCTCTCTCTGGCCTTTTTTTTGTTTGTGTGTGTATTCATTTCTTTTTAGAACATGAGTGACTTTCTGTCCCGAGAGGCCGTGGCGGCAGCGCCGGAGAGCAGCGCTGTCCCCTCTGGCTTTGCGCGGGGGGGCTCAAAGCAGGCGGTAGCTGTTAGTGACCCCCCGGTGCCGCCCGCCTCCCAGCCTGCTCCCGGCCGGGACTGCGCTGCTTCCTCCCCGAGCCGCGAGGAGGAGGAGGAGGAGGAGGAGGAGGTGGCTCCCAGCCTCCCCGCCAACGAGGAGCAGGACCCGAGATGCAGGACGGGGGTTTGCGCGGCCGCGGAGAAGGACGGGGAGCGTCGTGGGCCCGCGCCCCCCGCCGGCCCTGCCGCCGCTGCCCGGGGGGCGCAGGACGGCGAAGACGAGTTTGCTTTTAGGAAGCTAAATGGCGAGTGGCACGACTCGGATGTTAATGACAGGCTGCCGGTGGTCATTCGCTGCTTCCAGGTAGTGAGTCCCAGCGCCTGCTCCCCCAAACCCCGGGCTGGCTTTGGAGCGGGACCCCCAAACACTGCAGCAAGCAGATGCCACGGACCCCAGGGGCTGTGTTTGCTCAGAGCGACTGAGCCGGTTAATGTCGCGCAGTCAGCACACACAAGCCCCTCTCAGTTTATCTTTTGCTTTAAAATGAGCCCCTCTCAATTCATCTTTGCATTAAGTACAATCGCCACAGCACCTTTCTTTGCTCAAAGCATCCCATTACATCCCCAAAGAGGGAAATATTTAGGCTCCAAAGGCACGTAATTTTAGTTCCTTAAGGTTTTTGCCGTCTCCCGCTGTTCTGGAGACTGAGCCTTAGCGCAACAGAGCGAATTGGAAGCGCTGTCGACTGTTCCTTTCCGTGGCGAACACGGGCTGTGGTGTCCCCTTTGTGCTCCACCGCGGGGGATGTTCTTTGCCTGCTTCAGTGTTGACGTTGGTTGCTTGCCATCAAACGGGTGTTTGCTTCCCCCACTAACAGCCGTGGTGGCATCTGCCAGGTTTGGGGATGGTGAGCAGAAATCGAGCCTCTGGGAAGGCACTGTGGGTCTGAACTAACTTTGTCTCGCTTCTGGATGATTATCAGGTGGTGGAACAACTGATTTCTCTCTTTTCCCACCCCCATTTCTCTTTTGAGATGTCATGTTTCTGTTTTGTCTGACATTGATTTAATGAAAGTTGACATAGGATCTGATGAGGATTTTTAATAAAACAGCGTTTCACTTGCAGTCCAGATAAAGCTGCTCAGCTGTGAGCGAGTCTTTATTTGACCAGGGTTTGTGTTAATCTCGACATTGTCAGATGAGGATCACCTTTTACTGGCCGCTGGCAATGAGCTCCCAGTAATTAGAAGGTTCATAATGAGCGGGGCCGGTTTCTGGGTGGTCCCGTGACAGGGCGGCCGGTGGCCCCGGGCGCCCTGGGGCGCTCTGGTGGGCGTTCTGCCCGCCCAGGCCCCGCTGCGGTGCGCACACGGGCCGTGCGGCCGGGCCCGCTGCGGTGCGCACACGGGCCGTGCAGCCGGACCCGCGCCGGGCCCGCTGCGGTGCGCACACGGGCCGTGCAGCCGGGACCCACGCCGGGCCCGCTGCGGTGCGCACACGGGCCGTGCGGCCGGACCCGCTGCGGTGCGCACACGGGCCGTGCAGCCGGGACCCGCGCCGGACCCGCTGCGGTGCGCACACGGGCCGTGCGGCCCGGACCCGCTGCGGTGCGCACACGGGCCGTGCGGCCCGGACCCGCTGCGGTGCGCACACGGGCCGTGCGGCCCGGACCCGCTGCGGTGCGCACACGGGCCGTGCGGCCCGGACCCGCTGCGGTGCGCACACGGGCCGTGCAGGACCCGCTGCGGTGCGCACACGGGCCGTGCGGCCCGGCCCGCTGCGGTGCGCACACGGGCCATGCAGCTGGACCCGCTGCGGTGCGCACACGGGCCGTGCGGCCCGGCCCGCTGCGGTGCGCACACGGGCCGTGCAGCCGGACCCGCTGCGGTGCGCACACGGGCCGTGCAGCCGGACCCGCTGCGGTGCGCACACGGGCCGTGCGGCCCGGACCCGCTGCGGTGCGCACACGGGCCGTGCAGCCGGACCCGCGCCGGACCCGCTGCCCGCGGCGCTTTTACCGGATCAGCGTCAGGAGGGTTTGCCGGCAGCGCGGCGCCGCCGGTAACGCCGGATTGTTCTTTACGGGGTGTTCTCACCCTGTCCGCAGCCGCCGCTGGTGAAGACGCAGACCGTCACCATCTCCGACGTGTCCAGCGCCCTCAAAAGCGAAATTCCCACAAAAGAAGTCCCCATCGTCCACACGGAGACGAAGACCATCACCTACGAAGCCGCACAGGTAAGGTGTGTTCTGATTCATTTTCCAGGGGCCGAACTAAACTGAAGTGAGCGTTTTGTTTGTGGATCTCCCAGGTGGGCAGCAGCACAGGCTCCAGCCGGTGCTGTGGACACAGTTTCCAGGCTCATCTGGTGTTTTTAGAGGAGCAATGTCTTACTGTCCCTGAAGAGTAATTACGTTTTAAAGAAGTGCGTGCGAGCAGAGCTCTCCTCAGCGACTGCTGGCTTCAGGATGGAGACTTGACTGTGTGGAATTAACCCCAGTTGGCATTTTTCTGCCTTGTCTTGTTTTCCCGGCTCTTTGCTGTTTCTGCCTCTTTAGAACTCGGTTTATAAATTATTTGATTGTCCTTTAGGTTCCAATCCTGAGACAGGTGTTGAGAAACGAAAGTATAGTATAAAATGCAACCAGGGTGCTGGTCTGGTGATGGGAGACTAGAAATATCAGTGGAGCAATACCAACATACGCAGGTGTGGGTCTATAGCTGAGGTTAAAATTAATCCTCAGTTCAAAAGAGGTTTTATTTAGGTATTTGAGAATTTGGAGGCTTTGTGGATTTGTCGTAACTGTGGCTGGTATTACAGTAATAGAAGCAGCCTATGCTCTGCTGCTGGGGTGCAGTGCCCGGGGTGCGAGTTTGGTTCCGGGTGCCCCGTGGACCACACTTGTATAATCTGGGGTTCCCGAGCAGTCCCGTGGCTGCTCAGCGTCCTCCTGGGTGCAGCTCAGACGTGGCACGGCGAGCAGCGCCTGGTCCTCGGCGAGCAGGCGCAGAGCAGGGCTCTTGCTCTGGCTGCTGCTGTTGGAGTTTCTGACTGGAAAATGAGCGGGAAAAGGGCATCTCTGTGGCGCAGAAGTGGCGCAGAAGTGGCGCAGAAGTGGCGCAGAAGTGGTGCAGAGGTCGCGCAGAAGCGGCGCAGCAGTCAGCCCTGCGTGCGCTGGCTCGTGGTGTGTGGAGAACGGTCCCACCTTGTGGTGGCTGCAGACATCGTCCCAGCACCGTGCTGGGGACACTGTTCCTTAGGGACGTACCGGCCCTTCCAGACACGGACAGCACAGCAGGGATGAGTTCGAAAGGATCATTTATTTGAGGGATTTTGGCAAACCTGGAAAGGTCGAGTCATGCAGGATGGGAACCGAGTGACCTGCAGATCAGCTCGTGTCCCATGGTCCACAGTGGAGTTTCTGTCCCCGGTTTGCGTCCTGCTCTGTCTGTGCAGACTCGTGGTGATGTGCAGACCCTGTTTCTGCCCAGACTGACAGCCTGTCCTTCTGTCCTGCAGACGGATGGCGGCAGTGGAGATTTAGACCCCGGCATCCTGCTGACGGCTCAGACCATCACTTCGGAGACCACCAGCAGCACCACCACCACGCAGATCACAAAGGTAACACGATCAGACAACAGAGATAACTGAACAACGTGATGGAGAGGTGGGCACAGTTGAATAATGGAAAAAAACCTAAACCCCAGTTCTTTTCAGAGAAATGTGATACATGCCTGAAACAAAGCACGTGGGTCCCAGGTTTGCCTGTGTTGAACTTTGACTGTATATTGTGTGTGAAGCGCAGCCTGCGGACACGGGCTCTGACTGTCCTGCAGGGTAACGGGGAAGAACCGCACTGGGAATCACAGCTCCTCCCCGGTCCAGTCGTCAGGAAATAAGTATTTGACAGGTTTTCTGTGATCAGCAGCAGCTCCCCCGTGGTTCTGACGCGGGGCTGCAGCGGCAGGGTCTGGTACCGCTGGTTTTGGACGCCGCCTCCAGACAGGCAGCCCCATGCACTCAAATTCCTTGTCGTTGCCAGACTAACGGTAGTTTTCCTTTTGTACCAGACTGTAAAAGGTGGCATTTCAGAGACGCGGATTGAGAAGAGGATTGTCATCACGGGAGACGCAGACGTGGACCACGACCAGGTAGGAGCTTGAACATGACCCTGAAGAGCTGCTCAGAGCTGGCACGAGGCGGACAGACAGACAGACAGACAGCCTGCCCTTCCAAGATAACATCGCCAGGAAACAGCCCAGGGAGATTCACTGAACCCTTCACAACTGCTTTCAGTGACAAATTCCTTTTGCACAGTGTGGAGCTGCAGAGCTGGGCCAGCAAAGCTGAATTCTGCTCTGGTGTCGGCAGCAAAGATTTGATTGGACAAATGCAATTTTTAAAAAAATCCACAAAAATACGGGGGGAAAAGTTTTCCTTGACATCTGGGTGATGTGCACTAATTTTCTAGTAACTTTGAAGCACTATTGCTGCCGTATTGTGCCAGAAGTCGTTTCATAGCGTTCAACACCCGCATTAAATCTCATCAGCTTTATGTGGGACCTTTCTGATGAGTGACCCCATTGGCCTCTGGCGTGGGTGGGAGGTGGTGGCTTTGTCACCAGAGAGTTATGCTTCCAATTTACTTTTAGTTGCAAGTATCATGGGGCTGGAGAATATTCGTACAACAAGAACTAGTTTATTAATTTCGAGAGAAAATGTCTGAGAAGATGGAGACTTCTGAACAGGGCCTGTTGTGATAGGACCAAACTAAAAGAGGGGAGATTTAGGCTGGACATGAGATAACTTTTTGACACTGAGACCCTGATCCCTTCCAAACCAAACTGTTCTGTGATTCTGTGTCTGAAATGTGCTCGTCACACTTGCTGGAACAATGAACAGTGTTTAATTGCTTTCATCCATCTTCTGCCATGGGGCAGTGATGTGGGGTATCTTATAAAACAGCTTTTCCCTTCAGAAATAACCCAACTCAACTCCACCAGAAGTCACCGAACTGCTCAGCCGAAGCGGATTTCTGTTTCTCGAGTCCCCGAGGAGCCCCTGGAGCGCCCTGAACTGTGATTCTCTTCCAGGTTCTAGCGCAGGCGATAAAAGCGGCCAAGGAGCAGCACCCGGACATGTCGGTGACCAAAGTGGTCGTGCACCAGGAGACCGAGATCGCCGAGGAGTAGCCGGGCTGTGTAAGTGGGGAGATGAGCGGGTGGGCGGCAGGTGCTGCTCCCCCATGGCGGGGGCTCCGTCTCAGCGCAGTGAGATTTGCCTAAACACGGTCAGAGTTTTAAGTAAAATTGTTATTGTCATTATTGTTAGCTGATGAGTCCCATTCAGGTTCAAAGTAAATGGCCAGAGGAAGTGGCCTCAAGTTGCGCCAGGGGAGGTTGAGGTTGGATTTAGGAACAATTTCTTCCCCAAAGGGCTGTGGGGCATTGGAACAGGCTGCCCAGGGCAGTGCTGGAGTCACCATCCCTGGAGGGTTGGACAGACGGACATGAGGTTCTCAGGACATGGGGCAGGGACAGGGTGGGTTGTGGGTGGACTCAATGACCCTGAGGGTCTTTTCCAACCAAAATGAGTCTCTGTCAGTGCTGGGTGACCCTGAGCTGGACACAATCAGTGAGGGAAGAGCCAGTGTGGTTTAACAGAGGTTGTAGTTGAGCTTTTTAACTCTGCAAACCTGAATATTAACAAAAGTGGCACATGTTTCCTAAGGGTTCCTGGACTTGTGGCTCTTCAGACACGCTCCTCGAGGGCGTTGGTGCTGCTGGTGGCCCCTCACCTCCTGGTTTCCGTTCTCCGGCGGCGCCAGGGCAGCAGGTTCCTCTCTTTCCCAGAAACGCGGCTGTTTGCAGCCGTAACTCACCGTGTGTTTCTCTCCCTAGGACGCGTTCCTGCCGGGAAAACGAAACCAGCAAAACTACCAAGAAACTACCTGGAGCACAGAGACCTCAGATTTACAAGACTTGATGCTCAGAGACATTCATATCACGTATTAGGAGCTGCGCTTTGACATTTTTACTTGGGATTTTCCAGACTCCACTGGATCCTATCGGATGTAGGGTTTTGCATTTTTATACACGTTGTGACAGAAGTATGCCATATTTCCGACTGTGCTGAGCATTTTTTACAGGTTTTCGATTTTGCATTCCCTCTCACGCACCAGCCTGCGCAGCTGCAGCCGCCGCGCGGGCCCCGGGCAGGGGACGCGGGTAGAGCCGCGCGGTGCGGATGGCGCGTGCGGCTCCGCCACCGCGGCTCCTGCAGGGACTCGGCTCGAAAAGCCAGGACTTCAGTTTCCTGCGGCGTTTCCAATTGCCTCTTGAGTTGTTTTTTTAATTACTATTATTTTTTGTGTGTTTGTGGGTTTTTTTGTTTTTGTTTGTTTTTTTAGCTCTAGGGAGCTTGAGCCTTCGCTCTGAATTTCCTCCCCGTTGGGTTTCAGGCCCCGGTGTGTGAACACAAGTAGGGTTTTGTGGTGTAGCCTATGCACACATCTTCATAGCTGACTATAGGTTTAAGGAATACTGGAAGTTGCTTCGGGTATCTCATACTGTGAACTGTAGAGCTTTCGGAGCACGGACAGCCCTCGCCTTCCCCGTGTGCTGCCGGGTGCTGCCGACCCCTGCTGTTACATTCAAAAGCCCTAGAAGTGTGTGTTAAGGTGTTTGGACTCTGAATGCTATTAAGGTAGGTTATGCAGCATTCACAGTAACTCATTTCTTTTCGGTGTCATAGTTTTTCACTTGTTTGTGTTCATGATATTTAAATTAGGGTTTGGGGCTTTTTCTAAGTCATGGGTTCTTGGTTTTTTTTGTCCCCTCTCAGTGCTATTTAAGCTGAACATGTTTCCAGGGCTTATATCCTACTATCACCGAATTTAAAACCCTTTAGACAATCCTCCCTAGGCCTGTAGGCTGTGTTTGGAGAGGCTGAACAAGAAGTCTTAGGATGTATCAGGTGTTGCTGGTCATGATAGAGCCAAATCACGTGGAAGGTGCCGCCACCCCCTTTTCCGCGCTGGCTTGGGGGTCTGTTTCATCACTGCCTTGCTGGAGCGAAACACCAGGGTTAAGTGTCTGCATCCTTAGGCTGAGCTTACCAGCGGGGTGACCGGAACATGGCTTTTCTGGGGCCGATGCGCTGCCCTCCGCAGCAGCCGGGCTGAGCTGCCTGAGCTTCAGGGAGGTGTTTCAGTTGTGCCCTGCTTTGTCCTTCCAGCATTTAAATTTAAAAAGAGAACAAAGCCAGAAAACAACAAGCTTTTGTAAAGAGCCTGTGCAGACATTGTGGCCACTTCAGTACACTTTGAGGTTGTGATTTTATACATATATATAGTGTGGCACACTGGTAGCCGAGGGCAGGGAGTGTGTGCTGCTGCTCCTCAGTCGAGGATGGGAAGAAAATGGCAAATAAAAGAAGCTCTCTGCTGTTGTAAAATTGAATCGTGTGTTTCAGGAGTCACTGGATTTAGCTCAGGCTGCGATGACTTGGCTGCAAACAGCCTTTGAGAGACACTGGGGCTCGTGTAGCTTCTCACAGTCAGGTGCAATTTTAACGAAGCTGCAGTATTGATTGGAGACCGTGCTGGAAACGCTGGAGCCGCTGGGTTTTTCACTGTTCCTGAGCGTTGCTGGCCCTGTGCGTGGTCGCCGCGGTGACCTCTGCTGGGACTGCGGGAACGCTCGGCCTGCAGCGCAGAGATCAGCCCTCCTGTTTCTGTCTGCA
Organism: Streptopelia decaocto; assembly: GCF_964273445.1. NCBI lineage: Eukaryota > Metazoa > Chordata > Aves > Columbiformes > Columbidae > Streptopelia > Streptopelia decaocto. The sequence goes on along the minus strand of NC_138678.1, from coordinate 5,552,927 downwards.
CAGCCCCCCGTCCCGTCCCCCCGCAGCGCAGCGCCGGCGCGGCTCCGCGCCCCCGCTGGGACACCCGCCTTACCCGCCACGGCCCTTCTGCGGGCACTGCGGTGGTGTTGCGCAGTCCCTCCTTCCCCCGGAGCAGACGAGCACGCTGAGCCGGCCCTCGGGATCGCGGAGCTCCACCGGGTAGACTAAGCTTGCCCGTAGCACTTAAAGGCACTTGGGTGCCAGGAGGGTTTAGAGGAACACAGTGTGAAGCTGAAACTTGGCCCCGGGTGTTCAGGTGGGGTGTCCTGTGCCCCGAGCACCACACAACACCCTGACCAGGGGATTTCTAGGGGAAGAAACCTGCTGGTGGTTCCTTTCCAAAGCAATGTGCTCACCGTGGCGCGTACGCCCCTTTTTAAGGACCCACAGACTAGAATAACCCTACTTTGTTTTTTTTCCTGGATTTTGGGTGGCCATTTCCGGGTTGTGTGTTCTCACACTTCCCCCTTCTAAGTTCTGCTTCTCCTCGAGCATTTTTAAACAAGACATGGCCCGGCTCAGCGTGGCCAGTGCTGGCCGACCCGCGCCGACCTGCGCCCGACCCGCGCCCGACCCGCGCCCGACCCGCGCCCGACCCGCGCCCGACCTGCGCCCGACCCGCGCCCCACCCGCGCCCGAGCCGCCTGGCACGAGATAAACCTGTTGTGAGCAGAAGCAGCTGCTGCCCCGGCTGGGGCCGGGGGGGCTGTGACGGGTCGGGGGGGGCTGTGACGGGTCGGGGGGGCGGTGGGGGCGGCTGCCCGCGCCCCTTCCACCCCCCACGCGTTTTCCAATCCCCGGTTCTCCGCGTGCTGTGTCATTTCTAGAGACAAACCAGCTAAGTAATGTCTATTTATATGAATGTTCCCAGCTCTTCCCACTCCACAAATTCACCCAGAGACTGTCTTGATTGTATAATATACATTATATGGAAGCTATTTATATATGAATGAATGTTTTTATAGAAAGGAAGGCAAGGAGCTCGCAGTCTCCATTAAACTGGAACGGCAGCTCCGGTTGCCAAATGGCGACCGCTGCCCCACACGATGTGTTAGCACAGACTGATTCCTGCTTTCCATAAACCCTGGTTTGCTGATTTCTTTTCTGATTGTGCGATTACCTGACGAGGTGGCAGCGTCCTGAGCGACTGAACTTGTAAACGACAAAAATCACTTAGTTGAGAATATGAAGGAGCTTTGTAAAGTTTTTCAAGGCACTGCTGAGTTGTCTAGGCCGGCTGTTTACATCCTTTATAAAAATAGGAACTTTTAAAACTCACAAATCTTTATAGATTGACTAGTGATGGGAGCGCTTACTTTGGGCTTTCATAGTAAATCAAAGGGAAAGGTGCCGTAGAGTTTAGACATAAGTGTTCAGTATTGCTTCTTGTATTGCATTTTTCAATAAATTTTCGAACAAACCAATTTCCTGTTTCGTTCCCGTCTCTCCCGGGCTCTGCGGCGGCTCCGACCTCAGCAGACCTGTCCCTGCGTCCCCAGCAGAGCGGGCGGGACCAGAACCCCCAGAAAGGGCTGAAAAGGAGCCCCCGATTCCAGGTGTAAAGCATCATCTTCCGCACCGAACCTCGAGCTGCAGAACTTGAGGCGAGCTCGGTGCGTTTCTGCTCCGCAGCTGCCGCCCGACCCCGAGCGAACGTGACTGAGCTGGAGCAGGAACATGGTCCGAACTGGGTCTCTTTGTCTCATTTTTTCTGTCTGCAGCACCTTTTGGCGGGACAGGAACACCAGGCACCGCGGCCGCCAGCCCCACAGAACAACAGCCAGTTGGCCCAGCTGGGGCGGCTGGAGACTGGGGACGGGACGGGACGAGCATCCCCCTGTGGGACCATCCACTGCGCCTCGGTTTCCCCAACAGAGAGGAGAGGAAGGGTTGCACAGCCCTGCTGCTGCTCATGCACATGTCTATATTCACATGGTAAGAGCAACACAAATTCAAAGTACTCCAGAGACAAGTCACTGCATCTTCCAGCCACCCTGCCCTGGGCCAGTTCACTTCCAAGCCTCTCCAAGTATTGGATCTCAAAGCAAAAATTACAAAGGAACCACAGAAATTGGCCCCAGATAACTGGGAACCGGCCGCCGCTGGAGCTGCTTTTCCCCAACATGTCACAGCAGCTTGATGGACTTAAAACGACGGGGCAGAATCGAACATCGTGTTATTTCCCCAAGCCAGCGCACATCACCGTGTCCAACCCCATTAAGGTCACGCCAAAATGCCCTTATTTAACCCCATCCCAAGGAGCTGGGGCTCACGGGGGTCCCAGCTCCTTTAGATAAGGGTGACGAGCCTCAGCCTGGCACAAACAGCAGCTCCAAAGACACTGTGTTTGGGGACAAACAGCCAGGAAATTGGCAAATTCCTGCTCGGCTGCACTTTGGGTGGTCGGTCCGCAGCTCAGCGGCCACAGCATCACCATCAGGGAAGAAATACTTTACACTGAGGGTGGTGAGAGCCTGGCCCAGAGCTGGGGGGTCTGAGCCCTGTCGCGCCCCTTTAGCCCCGTGCCTCAGTTTCCCCCCATCAGACTGCAAAGGCTGCCGAGCCTGGAGCCCTGTGGCATTTCGCCTGGCTACAAGCGAGGGAAAATATTAGGTAAACAAACACCATGGCAATCTGGAGAGATGCAAATAAGTGAAATATCCCAAACAAACCCTTTGTCCCAACACCAGCGGAGGCTGCGGCCGCCCCCAGGGACCCAGCCCGAGCTCCAGGCCCTGGATCCCACACCGGTGGCTCTTTCGCGGAGGTCCCATCCTTTGGGAAGGAGCCACAAAAGCCATTTCCCTTCGTCACCCACCCCTGGCCCTTTTCGGGTCTCCATCTGGGACCCCGACCCAGAGGTGCAACCCTGGGAGGAGAAAGTTCCCACCCAAACAGCAGCTCGTTCCAGCCCAGGTTATTTTTAGGTCGTTCTTCTCATTCTGGGGCTCGAGCAGCCAGCGGTGTCCCCGGGGGTCGCTGCGCGCCCCGGGGTCAGGGAATCGCTGCGGGAGCCGGGCAGGGAGCAGGGCTGGCTCCGTCCCTTCTGGACACGAGAGCCCGGGGTGCTTTAGGGTCTGGGGTAAACAGGGTTGAAAGGAAGGAATTGCACTTCAACAGGGCAGGTAGGACATGCGAAGCCCAGCCCTGAGCTTCGTAACTGGGGAAACTGAGGCACAGGAGGAAAGTCAAAGCCAGAGGCAGGGAGTGACCTCCCGACCTGCAGCAGCTGGGTGGGTGGCACCAGTTTGATCTCTGACCCTCCATGGAAGCAAAACCCTCAGTGTCAACAATTCCTTCCTCCTGTCCAGCCTGAATCTCCCTCCTTTAGTTTAAAACCATCGCCCCTTGTGCTATTGCAACAGGCCCTGCTCAAAAGTCTGTCCCATCTTTCTTAAGTACAGAAAGGCCGCAATAAGGTCTCCAGGAGGAATGTGTGGAACCTGCGGCAGCAGCAAGTCTGCGCAGGACACCCATAGACCCACGAGAGCCGAAAATAAAGGAAAAAACTAAACCAACACAACACAAAAAACAAGCAACGAACCCCAAACCCACCCCAGCTCCAGCCCCGTCCTGGCTCCTTGGGTGCTGGGAAGCACCAAGACAGGCGGCCTTGGCTCCACACCAGCTCATTAATGCAGAGGGGGACTTGGCGTTGCCCTTATTTCCTTTTTTTAAAAATAAAGCATCCAAAAGCAACACCCTATGTACCTCACCAGAAATTCACAAAGCGTTATAGCACCACGAAACACGTCCGCACGCCATCGCGCTGACCTAGGGCTCCTCGTCGCTAAGCACAAGGCGCAAGGCACCGCGCTATCGCTTGGCGCACGGCGCAACAGCCCCGGCGCGAAAACCCCGACACTTCATCCTCCCAGCACCTCAGCGAGGAGACGTGTAGCAAAGAGCACTCGCCCTAAATAGTGCACCGACATTTGCATTCCCTGGCTGTACAACAAGTGCAAAGTGCTTTCCTGCGCAGAGACTTTAAATCTTAAGGACTTACCGGGTAGGCAGAGTCCCTTGCTGCGGGGCGAGGAGGAGGAAGGAGGAGGAAGGAGGAGGAAGGAGGAGGAAGGAGGAGGAAGGAGGAGGAAGAAGGAGGAAGAAGGAGGAAGAAGGAGGAAGAAGGAGGAAGAAGGAGGAAGAAGGGCTGCGAACCAGCCTGATGGGCTGAGCAGCACCAGGTGTGGGGTAGGAGGATCAGCCCACAGCTGATCTTGGTGAGCAGCTGGGGGGCTGGGGCTGGAACTCTGAAATTGGGATCTGCTGAGTTTTGGTGTGGTCGCTCCAGCCCTTCTCTCTCCTTGCTCCGCTTTTTGCACTTTTGGGGGACATTTTTGGATCGGCTCCATCCCTGTTTGGGCTGCACAGCCCCCCAGCTCTGTTACAGTGGTGGTCAAAGGGCTGTTATTAAACACCCATCCCAGGCTCTCTGGCCTCATCTGGCACAGCTCCTGTTCTCCATCCGAAAGGCACAAAAAACCACATCGGCACCCAAGGGGGCTCAGGAAAACCAGCCCCACCACTCAGCCCTCCCTCTCTACCCCATCACACCCCCTCCCTTTGCCTGCATCCTCCAGTACCTGCATCCTTCACCCCACCAAAATGAGCACAGATAAACCCGACCCGCAGACGGGCTTTGGGAACTGCTCTAACCCGCAGCTGCCTGCGCAGCGGGGGGGCAGCAGCGCCGCTGCCTGCAGCTCCCCCAGGGACCTCCTGCATCCTCGCGCTGCGAGAAACCACAACAGCAACCAAACCTTGAACCTGTCCCCTTATCCTGCAAATACTCCGCGGTCACAGAGCACCCTTCCTCCCGCAGCCGAGCCTCGCACACCGCGCTGCCCCCCGAGCATCTCACGGGAAGACGACAAGGTGAGGTGGGACCGCGTGGCATCAAGATAATATTTAATAGCCCCGTTGGGCTTACGTGTTCCGATCAAGCAAATTTCCCAGTGGGTTGAGGCTTGACAAGGGGACACCACCCGCTCAAAACATCCCCCCGCCCCAACCCTGCTGAAATAAAGTGCTGCAGGAGCCGGTGGGGCTTCGCCTGCCCCCATGTCCCCACCCCACAGTCTGTGTTGGGTCCCAAAGCAAGGGCTCCATGGAAAAGGGCTTGTGAGGCCGAGGGCATCCACCGGGAAGTCATCGAGAACACCCCAGGTGAGTCGTCCCCCCGCTGCCGCGCGTCAGGACGTCCCTCTTGGCACCTGCTTAAAAACATCCCCCAAACCTCTCCTGGCTGTGGATTCTAGGGTCGCTGGTGGGTGCTGGGATGACGGACAGTAACGTCACAGTCCCCAAAGGCCATGGGGACATCAGACCCGCGTGCCCCCCGGCTCCATCCCCACGGCCCAGGAGCTGGGCCGGGGCTCGCTGGGCTCCAGCAGCCGGTCTGAGGACTCGCCAGCACTTTCCAGTTTGGCGTAACCCACCAGGCTGAGGTGGTCCAGCCGGGGCCAGCTCCGGTTCTTACGGTCCTTCATGGGGGCCACCAGCAGCACCCCCGGCCGGCCCAGGTCCAGGGACTTGGAGTGTCCCGGGGTGTGGAGCTGCGTGTCCAGGCTGAGCTCCACGCCGGGGCAGCCGCCGTCCACGTTGATGATGACATGGCCACCACCACCATGGTCCTGGCCACTGGGCGTGATGTTGGCACCACTGGAGAGCGGAGCCTGGGAGAGCTGTGGTGCCTCAGCAAGGGGACCAGCAGGAGCCCCCTCTGCCTTCTTGCCAGCCCCTCGTGCCGCCGCATTCAGCAAACAGTTGTTGAGCTTGATGACGGGCAACGCCAAGGCCCCGACAGCTGAGGAGAGGAGGCACTCGGCCCCGGCGCGGTGGGGGAGGCTGAGGTTGGCCTCGGCGGAGGCGCCGGAGCGGAGGCTGAGGAGGGAGGCAGCTGCGGGGTGCCGGAGGAGCTCGGCCGTGGTCTGGAGCCTGCTGGGGCCGTAGCAGTTGGAGCACTTGCCGTCAGGACCAAGGCAGGGCTGGCAGGAGAGATCCACCTGGTAGCAGCCCTCCACGCACTCGGTGCTGGCCTGCGGGACGGGCTGGCCGTCCCCACGCTGGCAATGACCGTCCCCGGGGCCGGTCCCCTCGGGGAGACCCCCCGCCATGGAGTAGAGCCCCTTCTGCATCAGCCTGCGGGTCTCCATGTCCCTGTTCTCATACAGCATGGTGTTGGCGCAGATGAAGATGAAGAGTCCAATGCCCATGATGACGGGGCCGATCAGCTTGAGCTTCTCGCTGTGGGGCACGTGTCGCCCAGCAGCCACCTCCCTCCTCATGTCCCCCGTGATGCTGGTGTTCCCCACGCTGGCCCCGGTGCCACTGGGTCCCCGGTGGGGCCAGTAGCCCACCACGGCGATGGTCATGCCCACCAGCACCACCGAGATGCCCACCATGACAAAGGCTCCTGATGGCGAGCGCATGCGGAGCTGCCCTTTCACCGGGACCTCTGGCGGTGATTTGCGCCGCAGCCGGCGTCCCCGGCGCCGCGGCGGGGCGGGGGGCACTGGCGGTTTGGTCCCCCCTGTCTCCAGCTCCCGCACGGGTCCATTGGTTTTGGTGCTCTCGGCAGTCATCGTGTCCGGCTCAGCCGCTCTTCCTGCAGGTGGGGAGGAGAAAGAGGTGAAGAGGCATCACTGGGGGCCCATGTGTCTGGGATCCCAGGAGCATGGGGACCACAAGGACGCCCAGGACACAGAATCCCAGAATCATTTTGGTTGGAAAACACCCTCAAGATCATTGAGTGTGACTATAACCCACCCTGGCACTGCCCCCTGTCCTGAGAACCTCATCTCCATGTCCAACCCTCCAGGGATGGTGACTCCAGCACTGCCCTGGGCAGCCTGTTCAATGCCCCACAGCCCCTTGGGGAAGAAATTGTTCCGAAATCCAACCTCAACCTCCCCTGGCGCAACTTGAGGCCGTTTCCTCTGTTCCTGGCGCTTGTTCCTGGGGAGCAGAGCCCGACCCCCCTGGCTCCAAGCTCCTTTCAGGCAGTTCAGAGATCAGAAGGTCTCCCCTCAGCTCCTGTTCTTCAGCTGAACCCCCAGCTCCCTCAGCTGTTCCTCATGAGACTTGATGCACTTTATATCCAGTACCTTGTTTCCTAGATGAGCAAAAAGGTGTTGAAGCTGCTGCCAAACCAGCGGCAGAGCAGACGGGGCTGGGCTGGCAGGGCCGCGCACGGGTAAGCGCTGCCTCATGATCCGGGGAAGCTCAAACGCTCTGAACACGTCCCAGACCGAAAAACATCTTTAAAAAAATATAAATAACCTCATGCTGACAGCAATCTATGTACTCGCAGCCCGGCCGGGTGCCCAGCGCTGGTGGGTGACGCGGGAGGACGGCGTGTCCGCGCCCTCGCCCGCAGCCCCTGCAGCGCCGGCGCTGCCGAGCGGGAGCGCTGCCCGCGCCGTCCCCAGCCAGGGACCCGCGGGCATTGCTGCAGGGAGCCCCGCCACGGACGCTGCGGGAGGGCTCGTCGTGCGGCCGTATCCAACATCGCAAAGGAAAAGCGTTCGGAGGGCACGGCAGCACTGATGTTCAGCAACTACAAGCCAGAGGGTAAACCGAGCACAAACACCCTGGCACAGGCAGCAGGGAGGTGGGCGCTCAGGTTTTGCTCCCCGAGCCGAGCGGAGCACCGAGAGCCAGCAACCAGCACCACCAGCAGCCAAAGAGCAAAACAACAAAGTGGTTTTTTTCCCCAGCCTTAATCATCTTAAGGTGTTATTAGCATCAGAGAGAAGGAATTAAAGCTATGACTTTGAGGATGACAGTGTGTTCCTGGCACAAGGCTGTCAAGCTGTGACAATTTGAATAAGGGAGATTTAAAGAGAAAAAAGTCCCAAACAAAACCAGCCCAAACACGCAGCCCACTGCTGAGCGGGGTTTAAACCTCCCCGTGAGACAAGCTGAGAGTCCTGCGTCGCCAAAGGGGAAACGCAATAAATAAACACAATGGTCACCCTGGACGGAAAAATGAGTTTTAAACATTTCAGTACTAAAGGGAAACATTTGCCACCAAATACCCTGATTTAGGTTATGTCCCAGCTTTCTCTCATTACCATCTTAGGTTCAACCTCTCTTAAATTCATATCAAATCCTCTACATGAAGCCTTGCTGGCTACTTAGGGATTAAAATAAACCCCCCAAAGGCTTTTTTATACCGTCTTGGGGGGGAACTGTGAACACCCAGGGCTCACGGCCCCCAAAGTCACCCTGAACACACACCCACCAGACACCTCCTATTTTTGGTCCTGAGCCTTGGCCAAGCCACTTTAATCCCAATTCCACCACTATCTCCTTTAACCCCTAGAGCCCTGTGGAGCTGCGTCCCTGCTGGGGACCCTGAGCATCCCTTTGCGGGGACCATGAGCACCCCCGCCGGGGTCCCACACCGGGCGGTGCGGCGGGTCCCAGTGACATTCACCTGGGCCGTGTCGAGCTGCTGTTCCCACATTTTTGTACTGGGTACCTCCTGGAGTTAAACTGGGGGATCAGGGGTGCTTAAAAACAGGGGCGGCAGGACCAGAGGGTGCCCATCCATCCCATATCCACACGGTCCAGAGCCAGGCTGGGTCTAAAACAACCCCATTCCCCTCCTCCCTCCCTTTCCGTGGCACAGGGACGGGGACACAGCGGCTGGCAGTCTGTCCGCAGGCCGGGAATCCCCTCGGCCCCTCCCCAGCCATTCCTGCCCCCCGCTCCTCTCCCCTTATCTCCCCCCTGCCCCATAGCCGCCTGCTTTCTGCAGTCAGAGTGTTTAATTGCTCGTCGCTGGGCCTGCTTGTTCCCAGAGTTCAAAACCATTATTTTTATTAATAGAATCCCCAAGGTTACATAAGCTCTTTAAAAAAAAATAAAAAATATATATAAAACCCAGCGTTGCCATCCAGTTCTGCAACTCCGAGCCGCCGACACTCACGCGAATGGGCTAATTCAGCGTTGGAGCAGCAGAACGAGAGGCAGCTCAGCGGGAGGGCAGGGGACAGGCTGGTCCCGGAGGGGACAGGCAGTGGCCCAGGGCTCCCGGCCACCTCCTCCAGCTGCGGGTCACGGGGACCCACGCCTCCAGCCCGCAGGTTCTGACTCCCACCGCGGGGAACGAGAGCACAGAAACGTAAATGCCGTGAGCGTTATTGGGCGAGATGAGCGCTGCTCTGCCACCAGGTTCTGAGCTAAGCTTCCAATCCCCGCAATAAGCCTGGCATCAAAATAAACCCAAATATTTCTTTAATCCTCCCCATCACGAAGGCGTATTGCTGGCTCCACCCTCCCAGCCTGCACAGACAGACACTCCTAGAATTTGACACTAAATCCCAAGGCACCCGACAAGAGTGGAGCTGGCTGGGGAGTAAAGCAGAATTTGGGACGGGTCCCTCTCGCAGGCAGGTCCAGCGTCCCGTGGGTGCCCTGGGGATGCTCTGCCCCTGCGCGGCTGTGCCAGCGGAGCCTGCAGCACGCCACAGGCTGGCAGAAAGCAGATCTGGCCACACAGTCTCCCTCTGGCTGGGGGACGAAGGGCTGTGCCAGCGCCTGGCAGGGCCGCCCCGGTGCCGTGTGCCGGGAGGTGCCAGCCAGGGCCAGCAGCTCGGCGACAGCTGGAGAGCCGGGGAGGCACCTCAAGGAAAAGGGCCAAGTGCGGGGAATGCTGAGGGCGGCTGCTTTCCCGGCAGGTTTATCCCCCTGAAGAGTCATTTTTTCCAGGATAACACCTGGAAAGCGCTGCGGTGAGGGACAGTGCAGCACAGCAGCGGGGATTCACAACCCGCGTCTCCCCAGGGACGGCGTCTCCAGCGCCGCTGTCCTGCCCCGCTCCAGCCTGCGCTGCCCGTCTTCAGGGTTTGGTCCCCTCATTACCCAGGGTCCTGCCCATACCAGGCGTCCCATCCTGTACCCAGGGTCCCGTTCCATGCCCAGGGTCCCATCTCTGACAGATGGAAAACCCCTCATTTTGCCTTTTCTTCTAAAATATCACAACTTTAAAGCCGCTCTCCTGACTTTGGGAATAAACTGATTTTGAAATTCTTTGCCCAATCAGTCAGCAAATCCCGCAGCGTGTCTGAAGGCTGTGGTGATGGGTGAGACCCCCGAAGTGCCAGGGTGCAGCACAGACGCCCCCACCTCGTCCAAACCCCAGGGAGCCCTGTCACCACACAGGGACGTTCCCAGGGCTCAGAGCAGCCGTGGTGGGGACAGGTCTCCCCCAGAGCATCCTCCTCCCCCGCAGCTCGTCCAACAGACACACACCGGCAAAAAATCCAATCCGGTTTAGATCGCTTTTCAACTCCTGAGGTGCCAAAGCCCGTGGTGGCTGAGCTCCCCTGGGAAAGGGACCCAGGCAGATGAGACATTACGGGTGCGAGGACATGGGGAGCTGCGAGAGCCCTCCCCGGCTTCCCCACCCACCGGGGACAGTACAGAGAATGGCAATAACAGTCTGTGCCGAGGAGACGCTTAAAAATAACTCCCTTTTCAGCCCAAGCTCCACGCCACCCCCGGCACGGGGCAGGGAGGGACCGCACGGAGCAGACCCCAGCGCCGCCCCGTCTCACCTCCCACCGCGGCTGAGGAGGGGGGAGCAGCCGCGGTCCCGGCATGTGGAGCACCCGTCATCCTGGGTGCTCGGGGTGCTGTGAGGCCCACGTGGTGCCTCCTCCATCTCTATTTTTCTCAGTCCACTTCAAATTTCTCTCTCTGGCTGCATATTAAAGGTGACCAGATGAAAGAAATGAGATAAAAAGCCAGCAGGCATCTTCCTGGGCCTGTCCCAGCAGAAGAACTGTCACCATCCCAGCACCCACCGGCAAAGCCTTGTCTGGGCTCCATCCCGAGGGGTAAATCTCCCTGCCGTGACCCCAGTGCAAGCGTGTTCCCAACATGGTGACAAAATCTGTCCCTCCAGCTTCAGCTTTGGCCGGTGACACCCGTTAATCAATCATAATTAATTAAGTTATCTCATAGAAGCTTTTACATAAACCCAGTAACTCTAATTATCAGGGTGTGGGAAGGATTAATCTTCCCAGCAGGAACCACCTCCTGGTCCTGGGCTGGGGGTCTCGCATCGGCTGTTTATCGGAGGTTGCGATCCACTTTCACCTTTGCTGCGGCACAGGACACCCGGGTGTGACAATTTACCCTCTGCCCGTGGCCCAAGGGCTCAGCAGTCTGAAACATCCCTCGTTTCTCTCCGCAGCAGCCAAGACCTCAGTTTCCCCAAGCAAAGGACAGGACAGAGGAGATGTTAACACACAACCACCTCCCCTAAGCTCTGGCTGATGGAGACGCCACCTCAGGCCTGGCTGAGCTGCGGAGAAGCACCCTCCCAGCGTCAGGTCCCACGTCCCAGGCAGCAGCCAGGAGCCACCGGGGCCACCACTGTCACTTGGAACATGACCCAGGACAGCAGGCTATGGGGACAGGCAGTGCCGGGGTGGTTTGGGGACACAAACGGGTCTGTCCCTTTGCTTTCCACCCTGTGCTTGATGGTCCCAATCAGTGAACGAGTTGCAGCAACGCCCAGGAGCGGGGAGAGTCACCAGTGCCACCAGTAACACCAGTCCTCTTCACCTTGACATCTCCCAAGTCCTCCCTGCTCCCAAAATGGGGCCAACCGCTCAGCTCCTCTCTACCCCTCAGGCAAAGAAAGTGCGTGGAAACATCCAACTGATTACTAATTACAAGAGCTCGCCTTACCCAGATTTGCTCTGCTAATTAGACTAATCTCCATGGCTGGGAAATGAGCCGCAGTCACCCATTGCGAGGAGATCACACGAGCTGGGTGGATGCTCAACTCACGTCAGACCCCCACGAAGGGGATCGTCATTCCCAGCCCCTTCTGACGGGCCATTGTTTAAGGAGACAATAGAAACGCCAACAAATTTCATGTTTCTCCTCCAAGCTGATGCTGAAATCAGGACATCTGCATTGCTCAACTTTTTTTGATATGAACCAGATGCAAATAATTAATAAATCCAAATTCAAGATAATGCAGGCATCTAAATTTAAACAGAAAGTAGATTTCTAATGGCAGCTTTTTGCTTGCTTGGAGGAGGAGGAGGAGCGGGGAGCTCGGGGGGATTTCCTAGGAGAACTCCTGCCCCGGGCGCCCCAGGCGTGCAGCCCGCACCAGAGCGCCCTGGAATCCTCACGGCCAAGAGGCAAGGAAAGAGAAAGAAAAAAAGCTCTAGGTTGGGATTTCCAGGGAATTAGGACCAAACTCCTTCTGAATTTGGCACCGTCGCTGCTGCTCCTCTGCCGAATCCCTGCCAGTGTGCAGGGAGGGAGGGAGGGGCCGCCAAGTCCTCCCTGCTCCCAGGCATGGCCCAAGTTCTCCAGCGGGTCAAACACATAAAGCCCATCTCCTCCCACCCCAGGGACCCACATCCCACTCTGCCTGCAAGCAACGAAGTTCCCAGCTCTATTCCCAGCTGGGATTACTCTTGCCTCCAGCGTTTTAAACCTTTCATCTCTGCTAATCCTTACCCTGCAAAAGCCTCGTCTCCCCGATTTTGTGAATAAGAATTAAAACCCACCTGGAAGCGAGACGGGAGCTGTGGGTCTGGCTGCGGTTGTTCCCCCCCTCCAAGCTGCAAAGCTGAGCCCCTTGTGCAAAAAGACCCTCCAGGAGCTACCGGGATCATTTCCACCCACTCTCTCGAGTGTCTACACCAAATCCTGCACAGGGATCAGCTGCGAGTGCTCCGCTCCTTGCCTCACGCCCTGCGAGGAGCCCCGGGGAACTGCACAAAGTGCTGAGGTTTGGATACTGCGGCCGGATTCTGGCCGTGCAAGGGTGCGTGTGCCCGTGCGTGGGCTCGCACACGAGTGTCCGTGCATATCCGTGTCAGAGTGTGCACGCGAGTGTGCGTCTGCAGGCTGCATGTGTGTGTCCATGTGCTGTGTCTGTGCGTGTTTCTGGTGTCTGTGGGAGCGTGTTTTTGTCCGTGGGTGCCCCGTGTCCGTGGGTGCCCGTTGTGCATCCCGCCGCGGGATCGCTGTGCCCGGGGTTGATGTGCGCGTGTACGGCCGGTGCCGTGCCCGTGGATCCGCGTGGGTCCCCCCACTCCGGGATCCCGACCACCCCCCATCCCGCACTCACCGGCGGCCGCCGAGCCGTTCGCCTCCCGCCGGGGCCGGGGCCGCTCCCCCGGGGGCGGCGGGCGCTGGGCTGCGCCGCCGCGGCCGGGGCCATGGAGCGGCGGGAGGCAGCGGGCAGCCGCTTCTCAGCTCCCGGTTCCCAGCTCCCGGTTCCCCGCTCGCCGCCGCCGGGACGCCTGGGCGCGGGGCGGGGGGGCGGCGGGTTCCGCCCGGCCCCGGGTTCCCGCCCCGGCCGCGGCCCCACGGGGGGCGGAGCGCGGGGCTGGCGGGGAGGGGCCGGGGGGACACAGGACGGGACCCCCCAGCCGCCCTCCGGGACGCGGGCTCCGGCAGGGCCGGTTCGCGGCCGTGGGAAAGTTCCGATCGCTTCGCGGGGATTTTCCGGGCTCCGAGCGCGGCTGAGCCAAACCGGGCCGGGATCCCTTCCCCGCCTCCCCCCGGGTCCCTTCTCTGCCTTTCCCTGCAGGGACCCCCAGCCCGGCACCCCCGCGCAGGATGGGACCCCCCACTGCCCGCGGGATGCTCAGAGCCCCGGGCCGGGGTCTCTTCTCCCCCTCCCGCGGCACAGACCCCCTCAGACCCCATTCCTCCCAGCCAGGCCAGCCTGGCCTTGCGGAATTTTCCCCCTTCCAGCTGCGAGAGCACAGGAGAGTTTAGCAGTTGGGATAAAAGCGTTACTCCAAGTTAACTTTGGCAGCCGAGGCGTTTGCTGCAGACCCCGCAGACCGGCCGTGTTCAGAGCGGTTCCTCAGGCTCTCTCTCCTCCGGGCGGGCACGCAGAGGACGGAGCCTCTGCAAGGAGCCGGCTCTGAGCACAGCACTCTGCTTTTCTTCCTCCGAACTTGCCAAAAAGATACACACAGACCGCTCTGTCAACCCCAAGGATTTTGGCGCTGCATCCTCATCCCCACTTCCCCATCCTAATCACCGCATCCCCATTCTCACCCTCATCCCTCTATCCTCATCCCTGCATCCCCATCCTCATCCCTATATCCCCATCCCACATCCCCATCCTCATCCCTGAATCTCCACCTTCATCCCCACATCCCCATCCTCCCGGGGCACAGAGCAGTGTCCCATGGCTATAAGTGCTGGTGGCACATCATGATGCACCGAAACAACCGATCTTACCAACATATTCACACACCAACACCGCAACACAATGCACTGGTAAATGCTGAGTAGCTTCGGCCCCATTACACTCTCAAACCACTGATATTTTGCAGGCATAGAAGCTGTTTATCAGCCTTTAATTAAAAATGTACCGAGCTTGCGTTCCCCCTCTTCCCAGCGGCTGTGGTAAATCTCAGAGCACCAAACGAGCCCCCTGCTCTCCCCAGGGAGCCACAAGAAACAACCCTGCAACGCCCCGCATGGCTTTGCCACCCGTGCCCCGCGCTCCGCAGGCAGATCCAGAACCCAGTCGGCTCTGCGGAGGGAGCAGCGCCCAGGGGAGGGCTCTAGGGGTAACACTCAGAAATGGGGCACAGGACAACAGGTTCCTCTCCCGTCTTTGGCAGGGGAGCATCATCCAGCGAGTCAATGACGAGAGAACATCCCCAGTTCTTGGTTATGCTGCAGAGATGCTGCACAGTGTCACCTTCCCCTGCCAGGCTCGGTTAAAGCATCATTTGGGAAACTTTGGAACTTCTTGAGCAATGAGGGATTACAGCTGCGGGCTCAAGGTGCCGGCTGCACCGCTAGACTGGAGCGATGCCTCAGTCATCCTCGTCTCATCCTGACAAGCCAACAAACACAACTGCCCAGATATTTGGCTTTTCACGCTGTTCAACTGGCACATTCAAGGTCTCCCTTTGTTACTGCTGGAGACCATCTGGGCACTCCACAATCCAGAAGAAAATAATGCTTTTGAGCAAAATTTGATTTCCATTCAGAAGCTGTACCTGTGCCAGGCGGAGCTGGCCAAACAGCCGGGGGAAGCGGCGAGAGCCCGGCAGCGGCAGCTTCGGGAGCAGGGTCAGGGCGGCGCGAGCTGGCACAGGCGCTGCCCGTCCCCGCTCTGGAGCCCGCCAAAGCCATTTCCCAAGCGCAGCTCACCCAGTGATGCGCAGAGGTGGTTGGTCTCCCCTGGGCTTGCCATTAGTGTGAGAAAACATGTCAGAGGCAGGAATGGGGGAGAGGGCAGCTGCCAGCGGTTCTCCGGGGGTTAAAGCTGGACGGCGCAGAGGATGAGCTCCGGTTACTCTTCCAGGCAGCTCACACAGGGAGAGGCAAACGAACCACTTCTGGGGGAGCAGAGGGGGAAAGGGGAGAAAAGAACCCGCTGTGGACAGAAGTGACAGCAGGGAGGGGAGGAAGGGGTCAGGGGGCGGCTTTGGGGCAGATCTCATAGGACCAGAGACGTGCAGGGCTGAAAGCTCAGAGCATCTTCCCTGATGCTCTGGGAAAGGGTGGGCAGTGGTTGCTCTTACACACGCGTCTTGGATGGGGAGGAAAAACAAAAGACGATATGGAAAAGAATTGATGTCGCTGTCTTCAGAGAGAGGAAAAACAAATCTCATGGTAATTGGGCACATTCTCTTGATTTTGAGGGACAAAAGGGATGTGATTCCACCTTGTTCCAAGGTCTGGCAGAGCCTCCTCTGCTCTGCGCTGGGGCCTGGGCAGGAGGAACCGTGTGGAGGAAGGAAGGAGAACTAGAGAGCGAGCAACCCCAGCCAGGAGCTGAGATCAGAGAGGAGGAATGTTATTATGGAGAGGCTGCAGCTCGGGGTGGGATGACTCATGCTGGAGAACATACAGCTGTTGGAGCGGGATTTGGCATCGGCTCCCTGGGGCTGCGGATCCGTCCCCATTAGCAGAGCAGGGGGAGAGGAGCCCCCGTGGTGTCCCCGATCTGGTAGAGGCATCGGCCAACCCGCGCTAGGGCAGGGTCACCGCCCACGCAGGTATTTTGGGCAGTGGGCTCAGCAGAGACATTTCTTGTTGGTTGGGCCCCTGCTGGCTGAGGGACCCCCAGGGGCTTCTCTGTCATTGGGTGGGGTGGGTGATGCTGCCCCGGCGGGTCGGGTGGCGCTGGGTGGTGATGCTGCCCCGGCGGGTCGGGTGGCGCTGGGTGGTGATGCTGCCCCGGGGGGTCGGGTGGCGCTGGATGGTGATGCTGCCCCGGGGGGTCGGGGGGCGCTGGGTGGTGATGCTGGCCCGGGGGGTTGGGGGGCGCTGGATGGGTCACCCGCTCTGCTCAGCCGCAGGGCTGCGGCCATGAAAAAGCACAAGCTACACAACCAGCACTTCCCTACTAATGGGGCAACTGATGCACAGCGCCAGGACGTGATGTATTCCCACAACCAAGTCAGCCATGGAGGTTAAAAAAAGCCTCTTGGTGGCTATTCCTCACTGCCGCATCCTTGGCCCGCAGTCATGGGGCACCAGGAAGAGACAGAAAACTGTGCGGCTGGAATCACCCTCCAGCTGAGCAGCCCGACCACCATGCATCCCCCCCTGCTGGCAGCCGGCGCTTGCAGGGCATGGGGGATTCCATCCCATTTCCACCAACATCCATCCCGCAGGAGATGCTGCAGCAGCCCCCCCGGTATTCACAAGGTCGCTGCTGAGAAAAGGGGCAAAAGCCATTCCCCCATCCCGTGGCGCCAGGGCAGGAGCTCCGGGCACGGCCTCAGGAGCGGGGAGACGAGCCGGCATCTCCCTACAGGCCCTTTCCGAGGGATTTCTTTGGTATCGCGCCGGAAATAACCACAGCGCCAGATTCGCAGCACCCGGGGATAAAAGGCTCCGCGGGCGCCTCGGACGTGGCCCCGTTTCAGTGGTAAGTGACTGTAAATATAAACAGCCTTGTTATTAATCATGTTCTGTAAATGTGGAGTCATTATCTTTATGTCCCTGGAAAAGTAATTATCTCCAGCTTTTCACTAAGAACTTGGAAAAGCCTAAAGACTTGAGTTCTGGAAATGTCACCCGTCTCCACGTAGAAGAAAACCTGCATATTTTCACAGATTAAAATGAGTTAGCCCAATTAGAAAAAAGAGTTTTAATATATTTCCAAAGCTTTCAGTTAAATGCCTCCTCTCTTCCCACTGATTTATAATCCTGTTTTGCAAACTCTTCCTGTCTTGCACATGTCACACGGTGCTGGGTGACGCTGTATTTCATTCTTTACCCAGCGGTTCTCGTCCAGGGACAAGGTGGATCTGATGTACGGGATCTCTCCTCCGCTGCCATGTGAAGCAATTCCTCCTCGCCTGACCGGCTCCCGGGTCACGCAGCTCCGCGTAAAGAATCATTCCTTCTGTACAAACAACCAAAAAGGAACATTTTCCAGTTGAAGGGAACATCAAGCCGATAACTTCAGGCCAAAACGCAGCTCTGTCAAGTTTCATGCGACTGAAAGGCCACAGAAACGTATCCACGCTTGACAGAAAATATTTGGGAAGATAACATTGCCTGCTGCATTTGCATTCCTGATGCTCAGCAGCCCGGAGGAGGAGGAGGAGGAGGAGGAGCGGCGCCCAGGCGCTGCAGCCCCGGGACCAGCATCAGCCAGAAGCCACTTGGCCATCGCATTTCCAGCTCCAACGATGCAGCGTTAGCACAAGCTGGGGAGGAAATCTGTGCTGGAGCTGGTTTCAATTTCACCCGGTGTCTCTTTAAGGCAGAACACGCAACGCGTGTCACGGACAGAACGGAGCTGGAGGCGCTCGCTCCCATCGCGTACGTACCCACCACCTCGGTGCACGGCCAAGGCTGGGGGTCCGTGCCCTAATTTTAAGCATCCAGAAGCATTCAGGAGAGGCGGTTTGCTCTGAAATTGCCGCATCTGCCCATAACTTCGTTTGCTTGGTCACACGAGGGACCAAGATCCGACTCCTGACGGGAGAGGAGACCATCTAGGAAGGATTATCCCGAAATGCACCCAAAGACTCACCCTTCGAGCTCTTTCCCAGATTTCGGAGAGGTTCCTACATCAAAATATTTTGGTTTGTCATTTCGGTTATGTTCTAAATTGCTAAGCATTAGTGCTTGCTAATGTTGAAGTAACAAAAATAAAAGCTGGAATGAAGTGCTTCAGCTAAAGCTGGGATGGGGCATTTCACAGAAATGCAATATTCTGAGATTGCCTTTTCATTTCAAAATGAGCCATAACAACAACTCCAGCTCCAGGTGGCTCTTGGGGGAGCAATTTGTATCTTCAGCCCACTCCTGCCTTGCGGCACAGGCAGGGACAGGCAGGTACACGGCGTCCCGTCCTGCCCGAGAAACCTCCAACTCCGCTGCACCTCCCGACCCCCCCTTATTAAACCATGCCCTCGTTAGCACCAGCCCTTCATTAGCAGCTTGCTGCCCCCCGTTTGCAGCCCGATGGAGGGACCCTCTTGGCAGAGGTGACACTGACGGGATCTGGCCACGTCCCCCCAGGCAGGACACGGAATTGTCTTGTGCTGAGCGCCCCGTCTCCAGCGCCCGGAGGCTCCGGGAGCGGGGCTGGAACCGAACAGCGGTGGGCGCAGCGCGGGGCGATGGGCCGGGAGCCAAGAGGGAACGAAGGGCAGCAGCACCCAGGCATTCAGCAGCACCTCTGGCTGCCCTCCGACCGCTCAGACACGGCAGCTTTATCCCAAACACTTGATTTTTCCCTCCCTGGGCAGGTCCTGGGGCCCCCTCGGCTGCTCAGCGAGATGGGATGGGGTGGTCTCGTTAACGGCCATGGGGCTTGCACAAGGCTGGGATTCACCCATAGGGCCCATTTCCACCCCAAAAGAGCCAGAGCCGAGCTCATTTGCCATATGGCACTGCCGGCGAGCAGCTGGGAGGAAGGCAGAGCAGCTTCTCCAGGGTTTCATCTCCGCAGTTTTCTTCTGTTGAGCGAGAAGATCAAGAGGAAGAAGCAGCAGAGAGGGGACATTTGCTGGCACCCCCTCCTTCCACGCTGGAAAGGTCAGATGCTGAGGGTGTAAACCCGGCACAACGGAGATTTCCAAGAAACTGTTTGTGCTCCAGCATGTCCGGTGCTCGGCCTTCCCAGCAAAGGCGGGCAGGGACAGGACGGGCTCCAAACCAGAGGAGAGCAGTGAGCGCTATTAAAGCTAATGGGCGGGAAGTGGCCATGAATAAATCAGCAGCATCTTTCCAGCCATCAAAGCCTGAAACCCTCCCGTATGGAGAGAGAAGCGGAGGGGATGTCACCACGACCTACGGTTGCTCTATGATGGGGGCTATTCAACGCCATTACCTAC
Source organism: Streptopelia decaocto (assembly GCF_964273445.1). Classification (NCBI taxonomy): domain Eukaryota; kingdom Metazoa; phylum Chordata; class Aves; order Columbiformes; family Columbidae; genus Streptopelia; species Streptopelia decaocto. The sequence continues at coordinate 5,533,581 of NC_138678.1, read as the reverse complement.
AAATTTAAGACCCTCGGCCCCCCACCCTGCTACGGGCCAGGATTTTGGACCTCAGCCCCAGCCCCACGCACAAACCCCCTCAAGTCCGGCCCTGAGCACCGGTGACGGATCTTGTCGTCTCCGACGGGCTGTGCCGGCTCCACGCTCGCCCTCCCCGTTCGGCGCTGCGGACGGGAGGGAAGGTGCGGGCAGGCACCACCGTCCAACCCCCTCTTGAACCACATGCGTCCTGCAGCCTGACCTCAGTAATCCCAAATCCTCAGTATTTTAGGCATTTAATCTTGCATTTTATCGTGTCTCCTCTTACCGGAGGGTCTGAAATTAAAAGGGAAGCAGGAAGGAGCTTCCACGGGTCTAATTGGTTCTGGCTGGTGCATAAGGAGGAAGGAAGAAGGAAAAGGCAGCGGTCTCTTTTGCTGCCGCTCCTTGGCGTTTCCTGAGCAGCTATAATTATTCCCAGAGAGGGGAAGAGATGCAGCATCAGAGCAGGGAGGGGAAAATCTTCCCGGCCAGAGGAGGAACTTGTGCTCACAGCCCGGGCAGGAGGAGCCGAGCGGCTGGGGGCCCAGGGACATCACTCCACCACGGTCCATGATGCAAACTGGGCGGGCAGAGAGGGGCCATGCGGGATGCGGGCGAGTCGGGGGTTGATGCATGTGTTGTCATCTCCCGCTTGCAGGAAAGCAGGAGTCCTGGGGTGCAAAACCCCGGTTTCCATCCCCCCCAGCTGCTGCGCACGCGCTGGACGCCCCATTGTTCACTCCAGAGCAGAAACCCCCATGCAGGACACTTCACCATCAACGCCATCCCACTCGTCACCCCCAGGTCCCACCAACGCTCACCAGAAATGGAGCTGCCCTGGCTAATAAATGCACTTGTTTAATTATTATTGGCATGAAGAGCTTTTAATTGCATTTCCCCCCCCCACAAGACATAACATACTTTGACCTCAGTTGAAGTATCTATTAGCAACAGGTATATACCTTCAATATACTATTTTCTAAATAAAACCAAGCAGATCCACAGCTGATGGGATGCAAGAAAAAGCCCAGATGACTGATCTGCAATCCTGCTTTTCCATATGTACCAGGAGAGCAGGATGCGGAGCCCCGGCAGCGCGGCTGCGACCAGCGGCTGCTGCGAAGGTCGCGGGGATGCTGCAGAGGGGGCGGCCGCCAGCCCGTGGGGACCCGGCGTCTCACCGGGAGGAAACGGAGTTTGGAAGAACTACGTGCACTTACCAACACAACCTGCCAGGCGCTTAATGCAGCCCAGATAAACAGAACTGCCAGCTGGAGCCTGCCCAGGTGAAACCGCCAGAACCAGAGGGCTCTGAGGACACGCAACGAGGCCGGGGATAAACAAGGCGCTTTTGGACCCAAATCTGTGAGGTCTTTCCCCGCGCGGGTGTGCAGAGGGAGTTACGGCTCTGGGCACGGGGCAGGACGTGGCGGTGGCTCCGGGATCCCTCTCCCCGGCCGCACCGGGAGCCGGCGGCGCCCACGGGGCCGGGCTGTGCCGCCGCGGCCTCGCTGCCCCAATTCAAACAGCGCGAGGGGTGAACCACACTCCCTCAACTTCTTACAGCGGCGGTGCACACACCTCCCTGCTCGAGCTGCCCCAATTCAAACAGCGCGAGGGGTGAACCACACTCCCTCAACTTCTTACAGCGGCGGCGCACACACCTCCCTGCTCGAGCTGCCCCGCCGCGCCAGGCTCGCAGCCTCGGGGAAAGGTGCCCACAGAAACCACATTCCGCAGCCCAAACCCTTTGTGAGAACTGGTCTCAGCCGGCTCCCAGCCCAGCATCCCGGGCTCCACGCGGCAACCGACTGCCCCGCTGCCACGCACACAGACAGACAGACAGACACGCTCCCCCCGCTGCCAGCCTCCGGCCCTTCACGCGCGTAATTAACCCCGCACGTTAACGAGCAGGCGTGCAGAGCCAGCCCGCCTGCCGCACGGAGAGCGGGTGCTGGGGCGGGGTTGGCCGCACAACTCGCTCCTTGTGCTGCTCCATCACGAGCTTCGGCTTTTGGGGAGAAACGTCCAAAAGCTGCTTCTCCAGACGCGGGAGCAGCCGCCGTGAGCTCCCGCTCGCCTGGGACGGGCTCGGTCACGGCACCAGCCCCTCCACAAGCAAAGCCAGTAACGCTGATGCAGCTGAAGCAGCCCGGCCCTCTCCATCGCACGGTCTGGCTCCCGCCGCCCGGCCCCAGGGAGGCTCCGAGCCCTCGGCTGGAGCTTCTTGGCACGGCGAGTTTTCCCTCCCCGGGAAGGACGGGGCTGCCTGGGCTGGGGGGGTGGATTCACAGACAGACATTCAGGAGGTGAAGTGACACCAGTTACCGCGCTTTGCTGACACGTTTTACCTAGAAAACAAGACACCTCGTACAACCCATCCCAGTCCATGCCTGCCTATATATTTTTTTAATATATATATATATATATTTGTAACCCCAGTGGGTCGTTGCAGCCCAGCGCGAGTCCCAGACGGTCACAGCCGATCGGCCACCGGTGCAAAGGCAGCAGCAGCCGTGACAAATTCTGGCTGTAATCCCTCTGGAGAGGATTAAGTTGTGCTGATTTCAGAGTGAAGGTGTTTTATGGCCACCCAAGGACCAAGCACCAGCAAAGGGACCCGGGAGGGACTGAGCAGGGATAACCAAAAACCAGAGGGCTTTTTGGGAGCAAAAGGGGTAACTTTCATTTCAGCAACCCGACACTGTTTTCCCCAGCAAGTTTTCAATTATGGTCTGGCTAATGGAAAATCCTGTAATAATTATGTCAGTGTTGTATTGTTATGGAAAATACTGTAATGAGATTAGGGCTGTGCCGGGGGCAGCGCAGCTGCGCGCACGGGCTGCCCCGCTCCCCACAAAGGTCTGGGGGCTCGGAAACCCCCCTGGTGCCCGCAGCACCGCCACGTTGTGGGCGGACGCCATGGGCTTCTCCCACCATAAGCATGGACGAGAGGGGGACCAGTGAGGGTCTCGTGGAGGAGCCTCTCCAGAGCTCTGATCCTCTTCAGCCTCATCATCTCCATCAGAGATACTTTTCCTGGAGATATTTATGGCTCTTTCTGCGTTGCTTTCCCTGTCCCGCTGAATATTGCATGCGCGATTGCTCCCCGAGGACCGATAGTCTGAAGAAAGCTGGTTCTTCGCAGGCTTTTCTTGAGCTGCTGAACGGCACCTCTTCTCCTCACCGCGTGGTTCTCTCTGTGCGTTCGCCACCGACGGTGTTTGCAGGCACACCGGGTGCAATTGCATTGGGGGCAACTGACTCCTGCCAAGGAGTCAAGTTCAGTTGTTGGAGCGTCTCTGGGGCTGAAGGCAAGAACCAAAAGCAGCATCTTTCCTTTTCACGGGGCACGTGTCGGGTCAGCGGAGCCACCACGCGGGCTCCGAGCCACCCACGCGCCGTCTGTTCCCTCCGGCTACGTGGTGCTTGGCTGCAGATCCTGACCCAGACACAGACACCAAGGACTAGGAATTAACAACAGTTACAAAGAAAAGGGCAAGAAACAGGGTGGAGAGGAAACGTGCAGGTGCAGAGGGAAGGTGGGGAACCTGTGCCTTACAAAGTGCTTACGGAGATCACTATTGCTAATTTATGTAGATCCACACTTGTGCTAGAAGAACTCAGAGCTAATTAAGCAGCAGCCAAGGAACAGCCTGGCCTCGGCGGCCGTCCAGAGAGAAGCAATTCCCGGGAAGAAACAACCCCTTGGTGAGAGGGAACTCAGCTGTCGGTGCCGCTTTCCCCCATAAAATGCTGATTAATCTTCCTAGAAATGATGCGAAATTTGGGATGATTTTCTGGAGAAGAGGGAACAAACAGGCTCACAAACCTCGGAGTTCTCCCAGTGCAAACTCCTTTGGCATCTCCAGGCGCCACAGTGGGCTCGACCCTCCGTGACCAGGGGAAGGGATCAGCTGCTGAGCAAAGACCCCGCACCCCAGGCTGAGCAGAGACTCGGATGTGATCTCCAGGCGCCTGCGTCCAGAGGACAACCAGGGAAAGAAGGAGCCATTTGGAGAGTAATTCACTAACCCTGCTAACAGGCGCTGGAGCAATCACACACGTGGCTCTAATAGGCAGGAAAATAATTAACACTCTGCCAAGGGCTCAAGTGGTGATTTTATGAGTCCTGCTGAAACCGAGCTCACACAGGGGTATCGGAGCAGGGGTTTTTCATTCTTCTGGGATTATTTCACGATCTCATGTGCAACTATTGAATTTTTCCATCTATGGATTTATGCTGAGCTGCCCGAGCAGCAGCACATTTATTAACATTTATTAACCCTCCTGCCCCAGAAGGAAAGACCCAAACGGCTCATCTCGGGACCGCCCGAGCCAGGCGCCCCATCCCCGACCCGCTGCCGCGGCGGCCGGCGGGTGATTTACCGAGAGCCAACCTCGCCGAACGCCGCCAGGAGCCTTTCGAGGCGCATCACGTTCTGCGGAGGAAAACCCCGCCGTGTTATTGTAACAACCCGTGCAATAAATACCAGCGGACGCATCCCGTGCACCCTGCCTGTGCGGATTCCCCACGCCTGAGCTCTGCCGTCCGCCGGCTCTGCCGAGAGCGAGCGGAGAGTCAGCGTTTCCACACACGTCCGACCCCAAAGCAGCGTGTGGGAGAAGGGGGATCCCCTCGTTGCCACAGGTGCTGGTTTATTCTCCCTCGACCAGCACGGGGGCTGAGCTTCCTCAGACGTTCAGCGACGCCAGTTGAAACCAACCGCACTCCTGACATCGGCCCGGTGTCCTGGAGCGGCTCACGGGTCCCGGGGCGCGGGCCGGGCAGACGGCGCTCGCGTGCGCCGGAGCCGCAGCTCTTGTCCTCGCGTGCCCCCAGCCCGGCGCGGGCGCCCCGGCCGCAGCTCTTGTCCTCGCGTGCCCCCAGCCCGGCGCGGGCGCCCCGGCCGCAGCTCTTGTCCTCGCGTGCCCCCAGCCCGGCGCGGGCGCCCCGGCCGCAGCTGCCGGCAGACGGGGCTCCATCTGCGTGATGGTTTCCTATGAAACCGGGCAAGAGCAGCACCAGGTCCCTCAAGGTCCAAAGCTGTTCGGCTTCTGTGATGGGATAACGGAAGGTAAAACTACCATTATTTCCAAAGTATCTCTGCCATAGAGGTCTTGCCCCACGGGATCAAAATAAGACTTTGTTTTCTTTATCCCTTCCAGTAATTTATCAATTTTACTGCTAAACAAAGCCGCCACTTTGAAGGGGAGGTCTCCTATTGTAAATCTTGTTCCCGAGGAAGCTGTAAATGATCCTAACCAGACATGTTTTCTTAAAGGGATGCACTTGCTACTGCTCTGGCTGACTCTGCAAGATCAAAGGCGCCCTGAGAATTCAATTCACTACATCGTATTCCTCTGCAAAGACACCGTCACCCAATTTCCACCACCCAGAAGGACTTAAACACATATTCCCAGCTCTGTGGTAAGGCTGTGATACCCTGATGGTTTGGCTGTTCAGTAAGCACAACACCTGGAACGAGAGCCAAGGTTTGTTCTTCTGCCGTGCCAAGAGTCTCCAGCTGGGCGATATTGGTTTTGGGGGGACATTAGCATATTATACTCCTCTTGGCTATTGCCACAAGCTCTGCAGAAGCTCCAGACCCAAGTTTATAATGTTCCAATGCCCCACAGCCCTTTGGGGGAGCAACTGTTCCTAAATCCAACCTCAACCTCCCCTGGCGCAACTTGAGGCCGTTTCCTCTGCTCCTGGCGCTTGTTCCTGGGGAGCAGAGCCCGACCCCCCTGGCTCCAAGCTCCTTTCAGGCAGTTCGGAGATCAGAAGGTCTCCCCTCAGCTCCTGTTCTCCAGGATGGGGGTAGAGAGCAGGAGAAGCCCGTGGGGTCACCCACGTGTGCAGCGTTCACGGATGAGAAGAGCATTGATTGTGGGACAGTGGCAGGATCAACCGACTGCATGAAGAATTGATTGACGGGGAAGGGGCCGCACGGGGCGGCGGAGCCGAGCAGGCAGGACGGGGAAAAACAACCCAGGGAGGAAAACCGAGCAGGTGCCACTGAGCTCTACAGACTAATCAGGTTCATTGTTTCAGCCCATGGTTCTCTGGTGCAGTGCAAGGAGGAGGAAAAGAATTCATTTCATGGGAAGAAGAAATAAAAGAATTAAAAAAAAAATAAAAAAATTAAAAAATCAATGTTTCAACTGTTTTGTTTGTTCTGAAGACACTTGAAAAGTTCTTCACTGAAACCAAAGAGCGAGACCTTCCCAGCCAGTGACCAGCAGCAGAGATGCGCTCCGGAAAAGGGACATTTATATTCATCCATTCTCTGTCCCTTTTCAATTCCATCCCTAAGAGAGACGAGTTCAAGGTGGTGCAAACACCACCTAGAGACTCGTTGAACAGCTGTGTGGTCCCGCTCTGCAGCGCACAGACATACGGCAGCTTCCCCGCGCCTGCCAGGGGCCGCGAACCCGGTGCGAGCCCTGGCACCAAAGCTTCATCCGCGTTTCAGGACGGAGCACGACGCGGAGGCGTTTTGGCAGCCCTGGTGAAACCACAACCTTGTGTTTGAGGACAAGCCCTGGTGGAAGCACAACAGCCACGTGACCGACGGCGCCGGTACCGCGGGCCAGGGTGGGAGCTGGGGGGGAAGGGGTTTGCGGCGGGGACACCGGACCCCCCACGCCAGCCCCTCGGGGCTGCGGCACCGATACCCTTCCCGTGCATTTCTCAGAGAAACGGCTGGAAACGTTCCAGCAGCAAATGTGTCCGTCTCCAAAAGGGAAAAAAATATCCTGCTTACATTAACAGTGTCTGCATGGTGAATAATGTAGAGGACAAAGCATTGCGGGGCAATTAATAAGCTGAGGCTGGGCTTGGTGGCAAGGATGTAAGGAAATATTAGGGGAAGCGACACGCAAAGACAGTAAATAGCGGAACAAGCGCACTATTTGAGGACAGGACCAGCATGTCTGCAAATACCAGCTCTTAAACTCCAAAAGCAAAGGTCAGCAGCCTCCCCGGCTGTAAAGGCAGAGGATGCTGGTGCGGGGACACCGACACCGCGCGAACCCCGACACCGCTGTCCCGCGCCCCCAGGGACGCCGGGCGCTCCCCGTGCCGCGCGGGGGCTGGTAAGACGCCTTTTCCCCGGTGCCGGCTTTACCCACCAGCCACGTCCGCCCCTTCGGCAAATTTCACAGCAGCGTTAACAGGAGCGAGGGGGATGCTCAAAGCTCTGTGCAAGTGACAAAAATCACACAATCTCCTGTGAGCAAAGCAGGTCACACCTTCCCCGACGGGAAAACGCAGCAGAGAAAGGCAACACGGGAAGCCTTGTGCACGTACCTCGCGGCGCAGCCGGGAACCGCTGTCCCCACAGGGGTGAGGAAGAGGAGGAGGAGGATGATGATGTCTCTTCTGGAGGGGCAGGCTCGGGTCTGCTCACCTGCTCCACTGGAGCACGTGCAATGCAGCCCTTGAGCCACAGCTGCCACCGCTCAGTGTAATTACAGGGGCCTGACGAGCACCTGGGATGGGCAGAGCTTGAAGCGTTTTGCTGGGGTGGCTCAGCTGTGTGAAGGGCTGGAACCAGGGACGTGAGGGGAGAGACCATCCAACTGTAGAACGGTTTGTGCTGAAGGACCTCCCCAGCCCCCCAGTGCCCCCCCCGCCATGATAGGGACATCGTCACCAGCTCAGGGTGCTCAGAGCCCCGTCCAGCCTGGCCTGGGGTGTCTCAGGGATGGTTCATCCACCCCCTCTCTGGGTACCTGGGCCGGGCTCTCACCACCCTCAGGGCAGCAATTCCTTCCCCGTGTCCAGCCTGAATCTCCAAACGACAGTGCAAGAAAGCGATGCAGGTGGCACCTCCCCACCACCATCCTTCATCTTCACCTTAAACCAGAGCCCCTCGGGTGGGTGTGCAGACCCCACCAGGAACTGTGCCAGGGCCTCGGCACGAGCGGAAAACCAGGCCTGAGGAACACAGGACCGACCACAGAACGACCGGAGCATTCAAGCAGGCAAAAAATAAACAACAGCTTTTTCCTGCCCAAGGAGAAATGGGACTTGGGACAAAAAATTCCATGTCTGCCTGAGCAGAATATTCTGCAAATATAATCAGACATGCGGGTGACTAATGCACCCTGTTCTGTTAAGAGCTCTCCATCAAAATCTTGGTTAAAAACAGCCCTTCTGCAGAGCAGTTCAGATCTCACAAGTGCAGCGACACAGGCAGGCGTCCCAGGAAAAGCCAGACTTGATGTTACCGAGCACGCAACAAGCATCCAAGTTAACCCGACCAGGAATCCAATCACGGTAACAAAAGCAAACAAGCCGAGGTTTAAATAGAAGTAAAAAAATCTTGGAAGGGAAAAACCTATGAGAACAAATGTTTACCCTGATGATGGGATAGTTTAGAAACAATGGCTGCGTGCCAGCTCTCCAGTATTTTTAGTTCTGCAGGGTTTGCTGACCTCAGCCACCCTGGTCCCTCCTGCCCTGGGCTTCAGCCTCTGGGTTTGTCAGAAACACCTTTGTGAAAATCAGGACAAAAGCTTCTGCCACCTGGTCCTGGGGAAAACCAGCCGCTGAGTGTTGCAGCGCGGTTTGCAGTTTCTCAGCTGATTACAATTAGAGCAGAAACAAATGCCCAGGTGAGTTAATTAAAGTTGTTACAGCTGACACAGTGAAGAAGCCCAACAGGGCACTGAGGAAGGTAAAACAGACGCAGAGACTCCAAATGCAGAGCTTTAACATAGATTCGTACTGAAAACAAGTCCCTGCTAGTTTTCGTTAAACACTCAGATTTAGGGGGACACCGGAGCCCTGGGATGATCTGCAATAGGAAACGTGCTGGGTTAAAACCCTGGTCAGCAGCAGGAGCGCGGGGAGCGGGGGCTCGGCCGCGGCGGGCGCCGAGAGCGCCGCCGACAACAGAGGAAAGAGATGGAGACGCTGCCCTGTGTCTCCATTGCCAGGCCTGGGGGAGGAAAACAAGGGGACGCAGCCGGGAAGCCCGAGCTCCCCTGCGCGCCGGCCGGGCTCGGGCTCCCGCGCGCAAAGAACGAGTCGGTTCCAACTTATATTAATTTTATTCACATTTCCAGAAGAAAGCGTCGGTGGAGTGCAATGACATGGCTAGTGTCAAAAAGCTCAAGTATTTGGTTTAAAAGAGGCAAACGTTTCAGAGGCTGAACCCAGACAACTCGCTCCCTTCCCCTGCACGCGTTTCCAGTTCAAGTAACAGAATTTCCAAAATAAGCTCGCTCGTCACGTGACGGAGCGGATGTCAAAATCTCTAAAGCTTTCTGTCGTATGAACCCCTGAGCAGCGCATGGAAGCAGCGGGCAGGAAACCTTGTACAGCTGAGCTGGCTTATCCCCGGGCTCAACGTCGGGTTTTTCTTTGGTTGTAGTTTGCTGCCGGTGCTGCCGACGCCTCCCTGTCCCACTTCATGCGACTCGTGCCCAGAGCAGGAGCTGTTGCTGCTGTTTCACAAGGATGATCGCTGGTCATGGCACAGAAAAAACCTAACAGGACTCCCTACCAAGGAGAGGAAAAGAGAAAAATGTGATCATTTTGGATTTCAAAACCAGGGGTATGGGAACAAAACCGTACCCAGAAATAAGATCCATTTTAATTGAGAACTGAGACTTCCCCAGTGCACGGGAGGCTGCCACAGCTCTGGGTTGCTTCCAAGTAATGCATTCATATTTCTACGTGACTTCTGGGCTCAGCTGGACCCACAGCTGGTTTCTGCTGATGCTTCACGGACAACAAAACCTCCTAAGCCAGGTGGCATTAACCAGTTTTCACCACAGAGCTACAACTTCTGGCTTCCTGGTTCAAAGTGCACGTTTCGATCAGACAAGAAGGCACCAGGCAGCCAAAGGCACGTGCAGAGCCCTGGCCCGGCCAGGCCCGGCTCAGCCTGCGAGCAGCCAGAGCCGGGCCTGGCCAGGCGCAGTCTGCCAGCAAACGAGTCACTGAGAAGCAAAACGCATCAGCAACCCGTGGATTCCTAAGGTACGGGGCTACAAAATGAGCTGGTTTAGGTTGTATTTTTGCCTCGTAAGTATTAGGGAATTTTAAACACGTCCAGTGAAGACACTGGAAATCTTTCTGCCCTTGCATTATTGTGAAGCTGCTTGATTTTACTAGGATATAGCTATATTTGGAAAAGGAGTCATAGATGTGTGCACATTCTTGCTTGCTCTGCAAAGACAATTATTGGATTACCAAAAAAAAAAGGCACAAGAAGCACATTCCTCCTGCTTCTATCCCTAAAAGGTTCCTCCTTCCTCCTGCTGAAGTGCTACTCTTGCTGTCATTGAACAAGCTCCAAGTACACATTTTCATCCTTGATCCAGCTGGCTTGGAAGCCTCTAGGATTAAAGATTTCTGTTTGAATAATTTCAGCGACTAGAATCTCATTGCTTGTTTCACTGATTCTCGTCATCCCCTATCTATATATAGTAAAAGAGATGAAATATTACATTTTGTTTTATTGCTGCAGGCAATCCGCTGTCCTCCAGCTCGGCTTCCAGAGGAAGGAGGTAAAACAGAAAACCTGGCAGGACCTGCTCGCTGGAAACCAGAACAGAGCGAAACTGCACTCGCCCCACCTGGCCGGGGTCACGCCGGGGCGAAGGAGGCTCGGGGTCATTTTGGAAGTGGGTGGCGAGCCGGGAACAGCACAGTCCAGCCACGGCTGCTCCGCTCCAGCTGTCAGGGAACCGCTCGCTCTGCCCCGAAGGCGCGTTGCGTCAGAGCCCGGGACGGGCGCACAGTTCGGGTCTCTGCGCTGACGCTGCACGCGCAGAGCGGGATAAGGGAACGTGACTCTTTGGTGAATATCCTGGTTATCATACTAAAAATCTATTTTAATAAATTAAATTCATAACTAGTCCTTAACACTGAATCACATTTCTCTCCTGAAGTTGCCTGGCTGATATGTAATGTTTTGTCTGTTAAATATCCCGCTAGCCCTATGTCTTCTCTGTCGAAGGCTTTAACTCCTTAACACCTTATACAAAAACACAGAGTATGGAGACAAATTGCTCTATATATTAATCCAGGACTGAAAGGCTTCAGAGGTGTGGATTGGGCTCTATTTACAGTTTTCAGGAAGTCAGGACTTTAGGGCAGTCCCACAGACCTTCTCAGCAGCCGGAGGGCTGGACAAGGGACACGGAGTGACTGGGGAAGGAAGACCAAGCGCGTTCCCTCTGTCAGCGCCCACACGTCACGGACGGCGCGTTCCTCCTGTTCCCAACGGCGCTCCACGAGGCTGCGGGGCTGGGACTGCGGCACAACGCTGGTGACAGAGATGCCAGCTACAGGATGGAGGCGGAGGCGCCTACGGATGGATGCAGAGCCCTGAGAGACCCACGCAGAGGCTGAGGGCATGGCTGCCTTCTGCCCTCCGCTCAGAAGGGTCCACACACATAGGATTCAGCCTGGCAGCTCTGAACAAGGGGTAAAAGGCTCTCCTAGCTAAGGTAGGTCTAGCTAAACTCCAGAACAGGCAAATATCTATCAGGGAGAGCAGCCAGAGGAAGAGTGAGGAGCCAGCACGCTGCCGGGCACGGATGGAACACGGAGAGGAGCCCCAGCAGGGCCCAGCGCTTCCTCCAGGGCTTCCACGGGAAGAGAACAGCTCGGGAAGGGCCGGCGCGGAAATCCCCACCCAGGACATCACGGTCCCGTGGGCACATTCATATAATGATGCTCTGAGTTTGAGTGGAGCAAGAAACACTCGTTCCCCGCTCCACCAGGAGAGCACAGACAGAACGCAGCCACAGGCTCGGCTTCCTCCCTGACACAGATCAATTCTCTCTTTTGAGAAGGAATTTTTCCCTCGTTTTGCTGTTTAAACCCCACTTCCCCTCCAAAATTCCCAGTGTGCTCTGCCTGCCTCGTCACTACAGCGGCAGAGGAGCCGCGTCCTGCTGCTCCGGCACACCGACTGCAGAACACACCGGAGTCCATCTGGGGGCTGAAAAGGCTAAAACACTACGTGGTCAGGAGCTTCAATAGCTCAAAAATAAAAGCAAATTGCTTCTAGGAAATCTGTTTGCATCCACACTCACACACTGGCTGCTGCTGGGGTTCCAACTCCTATTCCTGGCATTCACCTGACAGTGGAGGTGACCAAAACAAACCCATCAAATTCCCAGGTGCTCCTGATTGTGCCAATTTGCCATAAGATGTTCCTGGTCCAAACAGCCAACAAGAGAATTACAGCTGAAATACTGATCTTTGTCTCCTGTGGGAGACATTTCTGGAGAGGTCCTTGCCCACCCAAAGCCCACCTACACAGGGCTTGTTTCCTGCTCGCTGGTGACATGAATGAGAACGTTTTACTTGTGACCAGAAACGATGCAAACCGTGGCTGGTGAAAACCCTTTGCCCACAGCACCTTCCAGCTGGGGTGCGAGCAGCCCGGCAGCCAAGGGCATGAGAAGACCCAGGAGACACTGGAATTCAAAAATGAGTCCCAAAAAGGTCAGCTCTGTGGTCTCAGCATCGACGGATACAGGTGAGTTGCTCTGAAGTGCACCCTTTTCCTATTTTCTCAGAGTTTTTATACATACAGACTATTAAACATGCTGGTGATAACACAGTCTGTCTCTCAGGCACTATCACTGGACACAGCAGCCACTTTACTCAGAGCTTTCTTCTCGCTGTTGCAGCTCCACCAGTATTACCCTGGATTCCCCTTATAACCGGAGGTTTCTTCTACATCTCAAAAAGAGATTGATATATCAAAACCAAATGCAATTACAAAATATAATAATATCCTCTTCTTGGAAGTGAAGCTGCCCCGTATTCCAGACTGTGGCAGGATTATTATGTCCTCAAAATATGTTTAAGAAGTTCCACTAAAGTACTTCAGAGCTGCAATCTGCCTGCTGGGCACACTGCAAAGCCGACGCTGGATCCGCTGAAGACCCCGGTGGGCTCTGCCGAAGGGCTTGTCTCAGTTGTCCTCTGCAGACTTGAACATGAGAATGGCGTTGTAGATCTTCAGGGCAGGCCCCAGCTTGATGCTGAGGATTTTAACGATGTCGCTCTGGTTGAGGAGCAGGAAAGCCTCACCATCGATCTGCTGGAGGTTGGAAACACAGAACAAAATAAAGATTAACATCAAGAGATAGGCAGGATTCTCACTTCAAGTGAGAAAGTGAAAAACACTACCTTGTGAAAACACAGGATGCTCTAGTTAGCAGCGAGTGAAATCATAACGTATTAACAAGAGGTTAAAAATTTACTTGGCTTTGCAAGAACATCCACAGAGAAAACACAGATATAATTAATATAAACCCCAAACACTGCAGGGAAGAAGCTGAAGATTAATGGACACAAACAATGCATGTCTCCCTAAGTTATTCCATTAAAGTCCATTTACAGAGACTGACAGCGTCTCCTCCTCTCACTTGATGTTCACCAGTGCAGGCGACACCACCGGACACTCAACTCGTCCAGAATAATAATTCTTCTATTTCTGTAGACTTCACAACTACAGCTTTTTTGGACATCAATGACTGGTGGAAGAGGGTACGCTGAATAAACCTGGACAAACATACAATTAGAGCAAAGAGCTGGGAGCCAGGAGACGCGGTTTCCCGTCTCCAACGGCACAAGAGACCGTTAGCGAGTTCCTTATCGCCCAGCCCGTGCACAGAGGCGGCGGCGCCCCCCGTCCGCACCCCGCGGCCCCGAATTCTACCTGCACGCTGCCCGGAGTCTGCACCACCGCAACAAACGTGCTAAAAACAGCCTGAAACAAATGGACTGCTGCTTAAATTAAATAATAGAGTCAAGAGTAAAGTGCGGGAGAACAGTCCTACACTTCAAAATGCTTTTGAGTCCAATATTATTACTATGCTTCATTTTCACTGCATTGCCTCAGAGCTGCTTATTTTAAACAGATCTTCCCTGAACTGGACCCAGAAACAAGCACAACATCAGTGCCTGTGCCTTATTGTTCATTTCTTTGTTCCATCTCCTTGGGATGTTTTTTAAAATTCTGTGCACAATTTGTTCTCTTCGCTCCCAACGTAACTCACCCCTCTCCCGGCCAAGAAGAGCCTGCAAGGGACTCATTTCTGCTGGAGCAGAGGCCTGATTACGGCCAACGGGCAACGCGGGCGCAGTTCCGCGGCCCTGTCGCTCACACCTGAATTCTGGCCAAAGCCAAACTGCTCAAAGGGTTTTAATTTCAGACTGACAATTTGGTTTGAGCATAAATCTGAAAAGTAGCCCAAGCCCCTCTCATTTGGCAGAGGGAATCGTACTTTGAGGCTGCAGAAGGTATTAAAATAGAACGCGGTTATCTGCTCTCTGAACCAGAAAGCTGTCACCGTGTTCAGGACCTGTTTAAATTATGGCTAGAAGAAATAAAACACATTGTGAAGGGCTGGATTCGTTAGAAGATTTGCTACTTACATTTTACTGACCATCTTCACTAGAAATCAGAACACACCTTTTACTATCAGCTACACTGATTGTTTCATTTGAATAAATGTCATTATTCCCACTATATTAATGAAACAGCAGCCCCCTACACTGTCACACTGATAACAGTGCTTTTTGGGAGCCTCCATTTCTTTTGCTTTTTATTGTGTGTGCATGTTTTTTAAAGTAAGGGAAAATAAAATACAGATACAGAACTCCCACAGAACGCACTACAGCCTGATTCACCTGGAGGCAGCCGGCTCCGGGAGCGTCATGTGCCACAAACCTGCCCTTCGCCGTCACCGCCGCGCGCAGCGCAGGCACGGCCCCGGCCCTCCAGCCGCAGAGTGGGCTGACAGAAGGGGAGGCACGTCTGTGCAGATTCATCAGGGGCTCATACAGCGTCTCCCAGCCACACCTGCGATGCGCCTGGAAGCCAAAGCACCCAACAAAGCCAACGTGCCGATGGTGCGAGAAGCAGCGTGCTAACCCCAGGTTCCCAGCAGCCGTGGCGATGACAGGACACACCGCGCGCAGCAGACACTCCGATTTTCCAACCGCCGCTTGCTGCAGGAACGTTCCCCTCCTGCTCTCACCCTGAGCAGCGGTTCCTGGGAAACCTGCGCCTGCCAGCCTCTCCAAGAGAGGCACGCGCTCGTTAGAGCGAGCAGATGAGATCTCATCGCCCCACGCCATCAGGACATCCTTATAGCGATGCCAAACCCTCTACACAATAGTCCAAGACAGGATGTTAAGCATAAGCTCAGTGATCGGAGCTGCAGGGGAAATTTAAAGCAGCAGAATGTAATTAGCTGTGCTCGATGCTGAAGCTGCCTCCCAAATGTCACTGGCACTTTAATGACAAGCCTGAGCCTGTGTGTGTTCTCTGGAGCTCCAGAGGAACGGGGTCCGAACCCCTCGCCTTACCTCTTCCCTGAAAACAGACGCTTGTTCCTTGCAGCCCGGTAAGCGCTGGATAAAGCTCACCACCTGCAGCCACGTTTGGGACAAGAGAAACACGCACAATTAAAATGGGGTGTCATCGAGCAAAAACGTTGTAGTTCTGTATATGAGTTCTATAAGCAAGAATTTTTAAAACTTCGATACTTAGAGCTCTCTTGTTAATGAAGGGTATATATAAAAAACATTATTGGGCCGTTGCTGCAACCCCTGCAAAGCATATTCTGGCTACCTGTGATACTTTCTGTCTTGCCTTTGGAGCACTTATCTTTCTGTAACAGTCCAGTTCCTCCATTGCTCAAAAGGATCTTTATAAAATATCAACAATATTTTTACAGATTAAAAGCCATATATGGCAATGCTATTTTAAACCCATGCACAACTTCACTTTCTCCACAGTATTTCTGGAAAATAAAATAAGGATTTAGACAGTTTCCCATGATGACATGCCTTCGAGAGACAAGATAAATCAACGGAATGAGCACTGCTGGTTTACCAACGTACAGAAAGCAGGAGAGCCGCGAAGAAAAGGAGTTTTGGGTTTATTTAATCCCTGGTGGGTGGCACAGGATCGATGAAACCAACAGGATTAAAGGAGTAAAAGTTAATTTTACATTTCACATTAGGGAAAACCTTTCTAAGCAGGAAATCTGTTACCATTTAGAATAATCTCCCCAGAGACATGCAAGCAGCCCTTGGGTTACGTTATATAACACGAAGCAGTGCAATGCACGGCCCTGAACGCAGCGCAGGATGACTTAATACTTATTGTCTTCTCCAGCTGCAGCTTCACTGCTTCATAGGAGATTTGTATATCGAGGCATAATCAGATCAAACATCTCACGCTAATTGGATCCTCCCTCGCAGGAACAGCTCTGTTTCACGGGGCATATTCATTTGAGTTATTACAGATGTGACATTTCTCCATGAACACAGACAAACAGTTAGGAGGGGTCACTGTCCAACACGAGCTTCCCTTTAACTCAGGATTGTCAGACTCGCTCCTAACCCTGTCACTGCGTCTCCAGCTGATCCCGCCACTGGGCCGACGTTGGCTCCTCCCGCGGTGCCGGAGCGGCCAGCGCGCGCCCCGGCTGCCTCTGCCCCGGCAGAGGCGATTTGTGGTGAACAGCTCCGACTCCGTTGTTTCTGTTATGCAATCTGAAAGCAGAGCGTGTTTTGCCCTTATCTTCTGCTGGTGGAGACAGCTCCGTTTTAAAGGGAACCCCTAAAATCCATGTCTCCATCAGGCAGTGACTCCAAATTTTCTTCTGTACAAGAGCGAACTCATAAACAAATAACAAAATATTACTTTCCTCTTGAATCCTGTGCCCCCATAATTAGAACACAAAAGCAAATCCTTCTGCAGGGTCTGGTACCTTCCAGAATTTAAGAGACACGTGGAGCCCTGGGGGCAAGCAGATAGGTGCCCTTTAGAGTCTGTGGTGCTGGGGGCGGGTGGAACGATCCGGGCTGCCTGGCTCCTGCGTCCTGCCCTGCGCGACTGCTGCTGGCTATTGTCACCCGCAGCGAGTGACAGGCCTGTGATCTGTCCCAGACCTCGCCTGGAGGACATGGGGAGCACTCTGCACCACAGGAGCGGCCTTTAGAACAAACAGGAGTCCCGGGTTTTCCAGAAATGGAGACAAGAGAGGGAAGAGGAGAAGGCAGGAGAGCGGGGCGCGAGCCCGGCCCTGCGCTTCGCCGCGCGGTGACGGGGCCACGGCAGCCGAGGGGACGGGCCGTGCCGCTGCGCGCCGACAAAGCGCCGCGGCTACAGAAAACCAACGTTCTGCGATTCCATATCCCTCACTAGCTGTGCCCTGAAAACAGGACGGGAAGCTTTTGATAAACAACAAAGCTAAAATAAAGTATTAATAACTACTCTTGTTGACGGCTCAGTGTTAGCAGAGTTTCTTCGCTTGAGGCCCTCTAAATACCACTGCTGCTCCGCCACTTCAGCTCTTCTCAGCCAATGGAGAATTGAAGCAACATTTTTTTTTCCTTAATGTGGGTTTTATAAAATAAAAACAGTTCCTCAGTCTGAAAGCAAAGGAGAATTTTACACCCCGCTGCTCTGTCTCACAGCAGCAGAGTGGCTTCCTTTGTGCAGCAGAGTTCAAAGCACAACCCAAAGGCAAATGTTTGCCCTGTAGGAAGACGTTAGGAGCCCAAATGCCGACAGATCAAATCCACTTTGGACTCACTAAAGCACAGACAGTCCTGCTGCTTTCATCTTCCAGACCTGCGGCTACGTTCACTGCACACGCTGAACCTGCGAGTGCTCAAACGGAGACCAAATTGATTCCTTTGGGAATCTGTGATGAGCATAATTTGCAAAACCAGATCCACTTTACTGAAATTCAAGCCAAAACCCTGTAATGACTTTAGCCAGTGCACTGCGGTGCTGCGACTCGTCCCTTTAATGCACCGCTCACACTGGTGCTGGCACCGGGGCCTCACGGGCTGCCGAGCGCGCTCCGGGCTCCGAGCCGCCCTGCCCGCGTGCCCTGCACCGCGGCCCTGCCCACGCTCAGCCGCTAGCAAACTCATATCCCAGCTAAATTTACCCGGCGGTTGCCTTAAAGGTCAACTGCAAAGGACAAATTTTATTTGGCTTGTATCCCAACTCTCTTCTTCCATGAACCATGTTTTATCCAAAAGAAAGAGATGGTGATTTTTCACGTCAGAGGATTAACTGGTTCTGCCTTAACTGATTTTCTAAGAGACCTTTTGGAAAAATGACTGGAAGCTTTCTCCAGAGGACACTAACAGCAAAGCTTTTAGAGATTTTTTTCCTCCTTGCTATGAATTTAATCCAAACTCATCTTCATCACAAAAAACCCACAAAACCACAACAAAAAAGGACCAAGTTTTAAACCAGCCACACTAATTGCTCTGTCCCTTTCGCAAGTGCTGTGGTTCCCATCTCCTGTGACACTGCAATCCCGCCAGTCTCCGAGCGGCCCGCAGCACCAACAGCAAAAGCAAGACTGGATTTATCTGATGTAAGAGGCGCTTAGGGAAAATGCACTTTCTAAAAGTCTCTGAAGCTCCTCTATAGGCCATGAAGAACAGCACCTTTTTCCTGCCTCCCTGCAAGCACAACATTACAGCACATTTCTCCTGAATTAAATGGCTTGCAATTAAGTGCCAGGATCCAAATCGTCACCGCTTCCCAAGTAGAGATACAAATATTATTTATGCCCAAGGCATCGAGGCAAAAACCAACTACTCAGCACACAAAAGGCAGTGGCTTTTTCACACACCACCTAATTACAGGAGACATTTCCAGAGCTGGGGCTGCAGACGCATCCCCAGCCGCTTCTGTCAGGAACCAGGCCAGGCGGGGCAGCTGTGCTGGGGGAATCGGGGCAGACACGGCAGAGTGAGGGTCTGCACAGCGCGGCTCGAATTGTCTGCAACGTAAACGTGAATCAGCAGCAAGGTCACAGGAGAGGGAGGGAGATGGGAGGAAAATGCAGTCTGCTGGCAGAGTGTTCCAGGCCTGAGGACTAAAAGATCAAGGGCTAAATAAACAAAAGAAGGGAGGGAATCTTGTTCAGGGAAATGAGCCATGGACACCAGAGGGTTAACAGGGATCCTTCCCCTCCCTCACAAAGGGACTTGGGTATAACTTCTAGCTAAGTCAGCTATTGCATGTGCAAAGCAAACGGAAAAGCATTGCCTAGGAAAGGAAAAATATCCTCCAATTAGCACTCCAGAGGAGGAGGGCTCGTCGTTCCCACAGCCCGGGAAAGCGGAGCAGGGAACAGGTAACTCACCTCTTCCACGCTCCATTTGGCCACGTGTTTGGCCGTGAGCCCCGAGACCTCCGGCAGCAGCTTGCAG
The DNA here is from genome assembly GCF_964273445.1 of Streptopelia decaocto. Taxonomy (NCBI): domain Eukaryota; kingdom Metazoa; phylum Chordata; class Aves; order Columbiformes; family Columbidae; genus Streptopelia; species Streptopelia decaocto. The sequence goes on along the minus strand of NC_138678.1, from coordinate 5,514,317 downwards.
TGCTGCTCCCAGCAGAGATGGAGCCGGTGGGTCGGGTTAGAGGCCAGGGAAGGCATGAAGATGGACTGGTGGAGGGCCTGCTGCAGATCCAAATCCGCGTCTGGAAACGAAACGAGACAAGTCAGAACCAGGCTTCAAGTGGGAGCAATTGCAGCAAAGCAGGAGGAAGGGTCACACTCTGGAGGGAAATGCAAGGCAGGGCGAGCACGGCTACTGCGTGGCATGCCGAGCGCTCGGGGCGTTCTTCCCACCCTCCTGAGAGGGGGAATAAAAAGATAAGATTGCCAGGCTGGAGGCTTTATCGTTAGCTTCTTCCCTGGAAAATGATGTCATGCTGCTAACAGAGAAGATGTTTGCAGCATTTTATTGACAAGGTGGAGGAGTTCTGGTAACAGCATCTTCGGCTGGGAACTAATGGCAGCGCTCCAGCTCACAGCTGGAGCCAGCCTGCGAAGAGCCGTCCGTGCGCCCCACAGACCCCCGGGCCGGGAGCGCTGCACGTTACCTCCAGACATAACTCCCTCCTCGTGTGCCAAGTGACGGAAGCTTTAGAAATCAAGGCAAAAAAAAGAGGAAGAAATCACCCCTCCCTAATGAGATCACTGGAGTAGTGCAGAGTCATGGTCCTACAGGGACGTGCCTGGTTATACAACAGGAAGCAAAGCAGAGGATGGAAGCAAGATGGGAAACGTTCTCTGGTATACAGCGGGTAACAGGTGCTGTTCCCTCGTCCCTCGCCCTGCCAGGCTGTGCGCAGGGTGCGCAGGCTGCTGGGCACCATCCCCTGACAACCATATTAAAAAACTCCCATTTTGTTCCTGCCTTCCGAAAGGTTCGGCCTGCCCAGCGCCGTACGGCCACTGGGTTTGCCCGGCATCGGCACAAAGGTTGTTAGGATGGTGTGTAAAGATCTGCAGGGTACGCCCGCCACTATGAGTAAAGCTCAAAGGAAAACGGTTTTCTAAAGAAAAGACAAGTTTCCACGGCTTGCCTGCTGCTCACCAGTCCCAGTGAAAGCAGCGCTGGAGGTAACGCCGTATCTAGCCAAGGTCACTCCCCTGTCCCCAGCTGTGACACCTCACCTCAGCTCCAGATGTGGGACGGCATCACATACAGGTCTCTAATTCTGAGACCAAAAGAGGGAGGATTTTAAAAAATAAAGCCTAAGAACTGCTCAGTTTAGGAGCTGATGCTCCTGGTAACACGTCACCTGCCCCTCATCTGCCACCCCCAGCTCTGTCCCAGGAGGTCCCAGGTCTCACACGCTGCCACGTCCCTGCAGCGGGCACCGCGTCTATCACAATCTCTCTCCTATTCTTCATTAAATTCTCAGGGGTAAGCATCCAAACCACAGCCTAAACGAATTACTTTCCCTTTGAGAAGGAAGCAGGGTTCTAATAGTTTAAACAGCGATGGGATGAAAGCGCTGGGTAATTGCGAAATTACAGGCCAGTGGATTATTGTGTAGTTTCTCTGCACCGATTCCACCGTTCCGTGTGAGGTGCACGCGAAGGGAGGGCGGGCAGCCTTCCCGGCCAGCCGCACGGCGCTGGCGGAGCCCCCGCTCCCGCTGCACGAGTCAGCACTGCCTGAAAACGGGTATTAAAAAAGAGCCAGGCACCTGTCCCAGTTTGTGCCTGCTTAGCTATTTTGGATTGGAGACTTATTACTATGTTAAATCCTCCTAAAAGCCTGGTCAGCTCAGTTCTCTGAAATGGCTTTTTATAGTAAATCTGAAAGTTAAGCATATGGTCTGCCAAAGTGATATCAGAAAGCTTCTCTTCAAACTTAACCTGTCATGTACCAGAAAAAACAAAAGGGCATTGCTCTTCCTTTTCATCCTTAGGAGAACCGTATAAAAGTCACCACCCCAAAGTGATTGCGATTATGTTGCTGAAGACTCAGTGGGGTCTGAAGAAAGGAGCTGGTGGAACTCGGACCTTGCGCCATGTTTGGAGCAAGTGTCCCTGGACAGCTCTGCCAGGCTGCCAGCAGAACCGCCACCGGCTGCTCGGGAATGACAATGCCTTGCCCCTTCAGAAGAGTATCCAGCGGTACCAGACATGGCGCAAGCTTGTCTTCTCAGTTCATAAATACAAGGAGCCGCTCTACGAAGTATTAAGCATTTCACTCCTAAGTAATTTCACCCATCTTCCTCATTTTAAAAAAAGAGTGAGTACCATTAACGTCACCTCCAGCACGTGCTTTCTCTTGACTGCGAGTTCAATGACAAGAAGGCTGTGAAGTTTTAAACGTGACTGTGGTATATTGCACATACACGCACACACAGAAAAATAAACAAAATTTAACTAACCTTTCCCATTGCTTTCCTGTTTCACCAGCTGGAACTTTATGTAGGCATGTGAGCAGGCAAGCCTGAAAGCATGAATGGCAAAACATTTCAGAAGATACACAAATTGAGGTAACTTTCCTCTATACAGAGGTTAACAGGACTTGCAGGAACCAAAGAATTTTCCCTGACCTCTCACTCTAAACTAAGGTCTGTGCTATTAAATTCATGGCTAGAACTCAGATTTGAGTTTACTATAGGAAAGAGAGTGCCTAAAATAATGGGAGGAAGGGAGGAGATTCACCATGTCATTCTAAAACCCTATGCTGCAAATCTCTGATCAAACTGGGCTGTTCTATGCTATAATTCACATCTGTATTTCAGATATAGCAGCGGCATCGAGAAACGCAGCTGTTAATGCATGAAAATCCATCACAAAAATCTTATTTACGTTTTGGGTTTGGCTTTGATGTCTGCAGAGGAATCCTCTTCTCCCCAGTCTCTCTCCTGATTGTTTTCCGACTGCTCCGACAGACTGTGAACGCTGCTTGGACACGACTTCTCACTGTCTTGTGAGGATTTTCTGGAAAGACACATAAATGACAGTCGCTAAGCTGACACCCTCTGTGCCCGTCTCCTGCAGGAGAGCAAAGCTCCTTGCAACGGAGAGTAACAACCACCATCTAGTGGCAGCAGCTTTCCTCTCCACCACCGCTGGCACCGTGTAAAGCGCTTTTTCTCTCTTCAGTGCGGATTGAGAGAGATTATGTGAAATAAACTGGCCCCTGTGAACAGAGGCTCTGATCCCACCAGCTACAAGAAGCCCACTGAAGCATGCGTTATGGGGAAATGCAAGATTTCTGAATCTTTGATACATCGGGATAACATTTAAAAGTCTCCATGGCTGAGCTGGATGCATGAACTGAGCTACACAGCTGCCCAAGGGAGGACAAGCAGCCGGCTGTTACCAGACTTGCACACTGAATTCAGACCTCTCGCCATCAGGAAATGAAATACTTAGAAGAACAGAAATATATTATAATTTTAGAGTATTTATTCTCAAGGAACTCCAAAGCTCCTGAGAGAGCTTTATGGTAACAGTGCACTTGAAATGCAATCAGTTCTGGTGCTGAGATAACAAATTGAGACCCCAGCGCAATTCTGGGACGGGACGAGGCAAACTTTGGCCATGGATGCTGGGGAGGGGAGAGAAATATTCCTTTTTGCTGGCCAAATATATCTTGGAAATGTTATAAATCTAAGCAAAACAAATGAACTTTAAAATGTATAAGCCTTCATATACAACACAGACCAAAAGTGTTGCTGGAGCTCATCCTAGTGACACTGGATTTGTACAGACTAGAGGTGACAATAATAAAAGCTGTCATGTCCAGGTCTGTCCCGACACAATTTAACTGCCTCTTGCAGTCCGACAACTAATGCACAAAAGAACAGAAAATACCTGAAGGGCTCAACTTATTGGCCAAGTGATCCACATGGAGCCGTTACACCTGCCAGGGTAGCGCAGCCGACTCCGGGCTGGGCTGCAGCTACAGTTTAATAGTGCAAAATAACCTTGCCTGACAGTTTTAGGACAGGAAACAAAGGAAAATAATATATCTTAAATTGAAACAGCAAGAAAAAAATTTATGAAGACAGAATGCAATTTCCTTTGTTGGACTGTGACCAGAGCGGGAGGATTAAGGAATCAAGAAACCCATTAAGGCACATGAGGGTACAAAAGTGCAGTGCTCTGTGTTAACGGTGTCTGGGGCGCGGGTCAATATTTCAGACAGGTGAACTCAACGCTCTGCTGCTTCTCCGCCAGTTCCTGTGGTTTCCAGCCCTAGAAACGCTGTTTGCTCCCCAAGAACAGGGCTCAGCTCACCCGGACTGGGGAGAGTCCTCCTGGGAAGACGCGCCCGCTCCCGGCAGGAGCGGGGCAGGAGGCTCCGGCCTCCTGGCTCTCTGCAGGCTGCCGGGGGAAGGCCTCTCCCCGCTCAGACGGTCCTGCAGCGAGCTCTCTCTGCTGAGATTCACGTCAGAGTACGGGCAGCCAACTAACCTGGGTCAAAGCAAAACCAAAGAGATGACAATGCACGTTTTTAAGTCATACAGGTGTACCAGCCCCAAGCAGACGTATCCATCAACAAATCCAGAAACAGTGAGGACAAAACCACTCTGGGCGATGCTGTTCCTCAGTTTGAGTTGTGGAAAACCAGGGGACTACCTGGCAGAGTCACCTCAGAGAACAAGCGCTTTTCCTCTGTAACCCGCTTGTCTGAACAATATTTCATGAAATGAGAGTCCTGCAGCTTTCACTCTGAAAAATTCAAAGCTCTTTACCACATTATATGCTACAAGATCTCCAGACCTCCCATCCAAAATGGTTTTCTTGCTCTTTAAAGTAGTTTAATCAAGGAAAACCTTCATTTTCCAAGAGCACATTTCACATCAAAAGGCAGAGCACAAAACATCAGCTAAATCTCCTCACTCTTATACTTTAATAACCTACCCCTGCTCTCTCCCTTTTTAACTGGCTCCCTGAATGCTGCTTGTGTATATTAGTTTACCAAAAAAATATCTTCCATTTAGCTGAAATGTGGAAATTGGAGTGAATTAATCTATGTTGGATTGCTCTGCAGTTGCAATGATTATACTGGTATAAACAGAATTTACGATGAAACAACACATTTAGACACAAGAGGGAGCTGCAATTGCAGTTATAACTATCCAGAATAAACACCCTGAGATCATTTCAGTGCAGGTGCTTGTTGCTGTGTTATTATTACAGACAGCAGTCAGACAGAACCCGTCTAAGATCTCATATACATACGTATAATGTGTTCCGTATCGTGGTCCCCTGACGTGACCGATACCGTGGCAGCCTGGAGTAGGACACGCTTGTCCCACTGTCCCCACTCGATCGACAGCACCTGGCAATAAGGAAATGGAACAGATTCGTCAAATCCCTGCATCTGAAGAGCAGACTGCACTTCAGAAAATTATTCAACGTGACAATATGATGTCAGCTACTTTACCTAGAGGGACTTGCAAAGCGTGTCCAGTTTTTGCACACCAGCCTACTGGATGAACATCGGGGCTGTCTGCATCGACCCAGAAATCGTAATTATGATCCCAACCATCAAAATGAATCTAAAAGAAGCACAGAGTCTGGGTGAGATACAGCTAAGGAGATGACTCAGCTTTTATTTTAACTTCCCCCTTTGTTTCACCTTCTCAGCTTGGGGCTCATTCAGCCAAGCTTTCAGTCAAGCACAATTGTCCTTTGTGCTCAGTGTAACTGTTTGTTTTCCTGACCCCTGTATCTGTTTTACAGAACACCCAGATTCTGGTGACACCGTCAAATCCCAGGGCTGCAAGCAAGCACAGACTAAACCTATGCAAACAGAATTGCTTATTTAATGGTTTTGTTTTCTGAGGATCCCAAAACACCATAAAAGCCAAAGAGTTCCGTAAGTTTTGTACTGAACAAGCTAGAATTTTCTGCTGGATGAAGGAACTAGTAATAGCGCAGATACACATCAGGTTAACAGAGACCAAGGGTCACTGTGGTTTAAAGGGTTATCCATGCAACAAAATTCCCAATGTATGAACTGAGTATCGCACTACGATATATTGGCAGAACTTGACTTTCGCTTGTAATCACAGCGATGAAACCGAGAATCAAACGGCTGATGGAGAGTGAACTCCATTCCTGCCCACACCACCATCCTAGGAAAAAAAACGTTAGGGAGCTTCCAGAACATGAATGCTGCCATCACACAGAAATCACTAAAAGATGGAAAATAACACTGCCAAATGCTATTTCAAAATAGTTACAGTTAAACAGTAACCAGCAATACCAGGCAATTCCATCAGATTTCAACAGGACAAAACAACAGAAATCATTCCAGTCGGGCAGGCCTGCAGGCTAGATCATCTGCAAGGGGCCTGTTCGCTGCTCCTTATACTAAATGGGTATATTTTCTGTACTGCCAATCACTATATTCCTCAGCACAAGGGCCCTGCACTTTGAAGCAAGGTCATACCTTAATGCGATGGTCGTCTTTGTCAACTATTGTTGCCACTCTTATCAAGATGGGATTTCTTCTGTCCACCGCCTCTAACTTCATATTAACTTGGAAGCCGTGGGCAGGACGCTGTAAAAGAGGATTGCGAGCAGAATGCTAAGGAGTCTGGGTGTTCAGAGCCCGGCACCGGCTCGGAATAAAACGCGCTGAAGCTTCCAGCAAGCACTCCAGTGCCTCCGCAGCTCTGGCCCCCGATCCCGCACGGCAGACTGCCTAGGGGGTCGGATCAGACCTTCCTAGAGGATTAAGCCGTCTGTTTGTCCTGGGAGCAGCTCCAGCGGCCGAGTGTCCCACCCGCAGCCTCTAACCTCTCAAACCGCTCTGTAAAACCCCACCATGTTCTTCGGCCTGACGAGGGCTCTTTGCAGCACCCACAGATGTAAACCTCTAAGTAACAGGCGGCGTTTACCAATTTTGCCATTTATCTTTAAATGACTGTCTGCAAATTCCTCCTCTGACCTCCTCAGCTGGGGGTTATGCAGCACTGGATGCTCATTCAGAACACATCCTGCTTCACTTCTGCATGCAAAGGTCAGGATTTTAGCAAGAAATGATAAATTGTGTCTTTGAACAAGATCAGGTTAATGAAAATGTGATTATAATCACTCTTCCCTCACAATCTTCCTCACGCTTCCTCACTGTGGGATGTTATGAGCACAGCTCAGAAAAAGGCCGAGCCTACGCTGGGGAAACAAATGTGTCCTAGTGACCAGTTTCACTCCCTTTCCTGCTCCACTTGTGCTGCAGGATCGAAGACGTTGCCTTCCCAACCCTGGAAAACCTTAATCCAAGGGATGTTTTCGAGTCCAGCTGTGCCGGAGGTAACTGCAGCTGTGGCCTTACGGTTCTCAAAGAGGCAGAACCAGCTGACACTCACCTCGCAACCTGCAGCAACTCAACTGCACACCTGCTGAAATCTAGCAATTATCAAACTGGTCTGGCTGCATTTTTGCCTCCCTGGTTGCTGTTCCTCCCCAGTCCCAGGCAGCTCACCAACAGAACGTGCGGGAGGGCGGCAGGTACCAACCTGCGGCACTAACTTCACCGACAGGAATCAAGACAAGTGTCACAATGGCACAGAAAAGCTTTTAAACATATTGCAACCTTTACAAGGTAAGTCAGCAGTGTGGAAGGAGCTGCTATGAAAAAATCAGCTTTGAAGTAGGAGGGTTTTTTTATGAAGTTATTTTAAAGACTTTTGTTCTGTTTCTGCTCATGGTGAGCTTCCAGATAAACGCACTGAACTCCAATGCAAGAAACAAGAGCGCATGCTCGCAAGCTTGAGAGAACCATCTTGGGATTTAGTCTGCAGGATGATCTTAGTCCAGTCTTGTAGTCTGCTGTGTGTTTTGTTTGAGCAGCAGGGAGAGATGATCTTAAACCAAGGCTCAAAGTAAAAACCCAGTTTCACCCTCTTGGCACAAACGTGGTGAACCACCATCAAATAAAGCACCTAGCAAGAAAGAGCAGATAACAGCAGCTCCCCACCCTCCTGATCAAGGACAATCAAAGAGATTCACCAACCAGTTTGAATGCTCTTGCTGGGGCTGCCTGGGAATTAGTTTCTTCCAAGTATTTCTCCCAAGAGAAGGCTTTGGAATCCTTGTATCCTGAAAAAAACCCAGAGAATTAACACTTAAGTAAGAAAACCCCACACTTATTTTTACAAACAACAGAAAGGCAGCTATGTAATACATCGCTGTTACGCTAATTTAGCGCTGGAAGGTGGTCTGTTTATTCACACCCACCACTGGCAGCACCACAGGTTTCCCTGCCTTCTACCCAGGGCCTCCACCCCGACCTGAAACACCGGAGGGGCTCCCTCCTGTCCAGCTTCACCAATTCTTATTCTCTAGAGAAAGCTGCCAATTAAGAGCTAGTCAGAGTATTCTGTGACATGCGATGGCATCATTAAATTAACTTCCTATTTTATTAACTATTCTGTGTGTGTCTCCGAGACTGCAGAAACTTCTCTTTTCTTGCTACCTACTCACCCATTGCTGAGTAAAACCAGCAAACTGGAGATAAAAGGCTCCAGCGCCGTTACCATCACCTCAGACACCTACATGGGCGCGCTACTCTAACAACAACAGGATGTCTCTGGTAGCTACATTTAAGAAACTCCTCTATTTTTTCCCCTTCCTACTTCAGTATTTTTCGTCCTCAGTACCATTTCCTTCTGGCAGGAGGGTGCAACGACTCACTGCGTAGGACAGTCTGCAAACTGCTGCACGTAAATCTCTCAGCAGAGAAATCGGAACTGAGTGCAGATTCTGCCGGGGGCGCAGGTGAGACGACGCGACCCCCACAGCCTCGGTGCACGTTCCAGGAGCGGGATCAGATGTGGTGGTGATGAAGAATAAGCACTTACAAGCCCTTCTGCATCTGCAGCAAAGGCACAGAGGCCGATTCCTGCGGTGCTGAGGGATCTCGCAGTGCCGCCCACTCTGCTACACCTGCTACGCAGCAGTTACAGAAATTCTTGCTCCCGGGCTGCCAATCTCCAAACAGCAGACATGGTTTTTTAATTGTTGTTACTTTTAAGGTGAATGAGCACTTCCAAGGCCCGAAAACAACACTGATTTTCCTGTAGGCTCTTGTCCCTTTTCATTTGCCAACATTCTCTTCATTTACTGAATTCCAGTGCAGCAGAGATGCGGCTTCAGTTACTCTTTCATTTCCAGAAATTCCATCTTATCTATGAAACTAGGATACTGACTCCTCTTTATTCCAGCTCACCTTAAAGGAAATGTTGCAAATACTTTACAGTTCTTTCCCTTCTGAAATCAAATTCAATTACAAATTACCAAACCCTGCTGCATTTTTTGAAAGAGCCGTGAAACAAAACACAAGAGAGCGGCGCAAAGTATGAACAAGAATAGTTTTCAGTCAGTAAGGAGTATGGAATGGAAACTGTAACTTGCAAATACGTAATTAAGTGGAAGATAAAGCTTGCAGGTTTTTTGACTGAAATAAGTCTCACTTTCAACATACCAGGTGGTGTTGTCAGCGGGGTTCCAGTTTCTTGGCAGTAGCCAACAGGACGAATATACGGGCTGCTCGCTTCACACCTGAATCAAAGAGGGAAAGTTGGCACCAGTGATATTAAAGCAAAAAGAAAAGCAGAATTTCAAATGCTGTCTGATACGCTTTGCTGGGTTAGCAGATGCTTTCAGTGGGTGTGATCATGGTGTAGAAGACAAGCATTACCTCGGTAGAATTTCTCACGCCAAGTTTTCAAGGCATTCAAGCTGCCACAATGATAGGGAAATACAGAGAATAATGTCTGGTGCTTTAAAAAAACCAACAAAAAGCCCCCCCCACGGACCACACCAACCACAGCTCAGCCTGGATCATCCAACCCCAAACGCAAAGGAAGCGAGAAACAAAAACCAAACTGTTGTCCCAAACTAAAATACCATTACGAACGGGAAATTAATTTTAAGGTCTTTGCCAAGAACTGCAGATTATCCACTAATTCTGCTGCAATCTACTGGTAGCTTGTCTGGCTCCCAATGTGATTGCAAGTTTAGCTCTCTGGAGTCCTGAAGGAGGTGGCAGGTCAATGTGAGACAGCCCCTTTTGTCACGTCTGCTCCGAGGAAGGGACCAAAGCAGCCGTTCAGATCTAGGAAAAAACCTGAGTGCTTTCAGCCCAGGTCTACTTTGAAGCTTTGTTTGCTTGCTTTGTGGAATTTCCAAATTCCACACGAAACACGGCATGACAACAAAGGTTCATGGGCTACGATGGTAAAAGAACGAGATCTGAAGTCCTGCAAATGGCGACACCGGTGTTACAAAGCTCTGCATGACGTACTTATGGCAAAGAAAGAAAAGACCCACGTGCCACCAAACAGGTTCCTGTGCTTAAAAAAACAAACAAGAGAAGATGGGGGATAGGACACGGAACACTGATCACATCACTGCCAGTTTGATAAGAACGTGCCTTGTGTTGCTTTCGCAGACAAACTCAAAGAACGCTGCTCCATTTACGTAGGCTGGGTGACACGAACACTCCCTGGCCCGACCCAGGCTGCCTCTCCTCGAACACGTCTCGCCTCGCACGCTTCACGGGGTTCGGGTAACCCCGCGGGGTCCGGCCTGACGAGCACTCACACACAGGGGAAGCTATGGGCAGCTGGCACTTTGTAAAAACCCAAATTAACGATTCAGATCCTTGAAACCTGATTTTAAACCCCAACTTCGGTGACAACATTTGAAATATTAGATAATACCCTTACTGGAAAAGTGAAATAAACCCCAGTCTATTTGCAGATATATATTAGAAATAGAGTCTCTGTACCAGTAGTCGTAACTCTCATCCCAGTTATCGAAATGAATCAGCAGGCGGTTATCCACCATGTCTGTGACGGTTGCAACGCACAACAGCGATGGGTTCTTCTTGTCCACGGCCTCCAGCTTCATTCCCAGGCGAAAACCAGAGGGGGTGACAGGCTGGGGAACAGGACGTCACGAAAGGGAAATCAGCCACGGTCTAGGGCAATTACCCTGCTTCAATTACCCTTATAAACTCATTAAGAAATGGGGCTGTAACCCCAAAACCTACAGCCCAAACCACACTATAGTTAACAGCAAGAGGTCTACAGACGAGATTTCCACAGGTTCTGGCAATGGTTGCTACTATTTCTAAAAAAGAGCCGAAAATTGCAGGTCTGGCCTTAGCGGTGGAAAAGTGAGAGAGCTTTCACGGCACACAGGTGACTCGGCAGCAGAGCTGCACAGCTGGGCCCCGACCCTCCCGAACTCCAGATCTAATCCACCAGAGCATGGCACGAAACGGGAGCGAGTGTTGTACAGGAACTGAGGGTAACAGTCAAAAAACCAACAGTGGGTGCAGGAGAAATGCTCAAGATCCATTGCCTCTAATGAATCCCATGGCGCACATGAGTGTGCTGCTGGAAACCAGAAATTATTTTGGAAATCATTAAATTAGAGGAGAAGTGACACAAATATCTTGACTGGAGGGACACAGCAAAACACTGTTGCAATATATTTAATAAATGGGAGAGTAAATCTTTTCCTCCAGTATTAAGGAGAAAGGGAAATACAAATTATTTCTCTGAAAAGCCGGTGACTGGGAGAAGGAAGAGAAATTGTACTCGTTTCCATCTTAAAAATAAATCACGGCAGGAGTGACTTGCAGGGGATTGTACCACGGCTGCACCTCTGGCACGGGCGTATTAAAAACACGTAAATATTCTGGTCAAAACTCACTTGGCATCAGACCCGTTTCAAACATTCTGTACTCAATATCACCACTTACAGTGCTGAGGGTCTTAAAAAGGCTTTTTGGAGCTGCTTGAGCTTTGCAGTTCTTCAAATAGGAAGTCCAATTAAATTCTCCTTCCTTGAAACCTAGCAAGAGAGATAAAAAGATTGTTCTACACAGCCCCATTACATTCAGATTGGTTTTTCAGAAATGGAAATTACCTGGGAAGAATATGAACTTTGCATGATAACCGCGCTCCTGCAGTCTTCAGGGGTGATACACTTCAGCTAAAACAGCTCTCTTTTTCAGTATAATGTCCAATCATTAATCTCAACCTTGAAATGTTTCCAGGAAATTGAACACAGGCAAGAAGCAAATTCTGAACCCCGGAGAGACTCCTTGCGTTAAATGCTCATCCAATAGAAAGTTTCTAATCTGACTAACAACGTCAATCTTTGGGAATATCAAAAGGAAGCTGTTCTGTCCTTTGGTGATTCGCTGTCTTATTTGCACCGCTTCCCTTGAAGCCTCTCACATAGTTTCACAATGAAATCCAACTAAAAATGAAACATGCAGAGCCAGGACAACTAGTTCTTAGTAGAATTTACAGTTTCTTGTACACCATTCTATTTTTTTCTTGTACCTTTAGGAGGGAGCAGCTTATGCCCTGTTTTTTCACACCAGCCGACAGGATGGATGTCTGAGGAATCAGCGTTAACCCAGAAGTCGTAGCACTCCGGATAACCGTCAAAGTGCAATCGCAGTCTGTACCCTTGGACCTATAACGAGAGGAGCTGTGATTATCATAAAGGGTTATGAAAAAGCTAAAGTAAAACACCAATTCAACACTCCCTCAATATTTAGATCTCTAGACAAAAGTAAATATAAGATCTCATTTATTTCTCAAAATTTTTCCTCATTTGTGTCTCCCGGTTTCCACGCTGCTCCTTCCTCAACAGCTGAAAACAAAACTGGTCAGTGTAACTCCCCTGGCCTCCTATTCCACACTCAGGCACATATTACTGTGTGGCAATATCTGGAGTATGAATGCAGCCCAAGGGCTTTTACGTCTGTACCAGATCAACACAGACTCCACATAACGGAAGCAGTGTCAAAGCACTTTGACTTGCTTGTATTTACTAATTCTTAGGGCCTAATTGCACTGTTTTTTCATATTTGTTCATTGCATGCAATTAATAGGTTGACTATCGTGAGTTACAATTGCATAGAGGCTTAACTATGCAACACTACTCCTTCAGCATCACCCTGAACTCCTCCTAACCATTAATTCATTGAAGTGTTATTATTCTTACGTTTCTACCTTTTACTGAAAAAAATCCTGAATGTACATGGGACTTTTGGAATCGAAAATAAGAAGAGCAACTACCTCAGCCACCGTGAGAACGCAAAACCGAGACGGGTGTTCAGGATCCAGCCCCTCCAATTTCATTCCAACTTTAAATCCATTTCGGCCTTGTGGAAATGATTGATACTGTGAAGGAGGGAAGAAGGAAACATTTGGTTTTAAGTCCTGAAGTCAAATATCTATTGCAGAGCAGTCATCAGATATACTTAAGGCTTCGAGTTTTCAGCTCAGAGAAGAAAATTCTACCACCAAATGATTGTTGCTTGAATGACAGGTAGAGAGATCAATAACGACATGATCACCACATTTCAGATTTACTTCTTATTCTAATTAATCTCTCAAAAACACTGAACCATGAGCCTGTTGCAATTAGCTATGACAGCAGGACAGGGAACTGCTGGAGAGAGTCCAGCGCAGCCACCAAGATGCTGCAGGGAGTGGAGCATCTCCCGGGTGAGGAAAGGCTGAGGGAGCTGGGGCTCTGGAGCTGGACAAGAGGACACTGAGGGGGGACTCATTGCTGGGGATCAATATGGAAAGGGGGAGTGTCAGGAGGATGGAGCCAGGCTCTTCTGGTGACAACCAGTGACAGGACAAGGGGCAATGGGTGCAAACTGGAACACAAGAGGTTCCACTTAGATTTGAGAAGAAACTTGTTGGGGGTGAGGGTGTCAGAGCCTGGCCCAGGCTGCCCAGGGAGGTTGTGGAGTCTCCTTCTGTGCAGACATTCCAACCCGCCTGGACACCTTCCTGTGTAACCTCATCTGGGTGTTCCTGTTCCATGGGGGGATTGCACTGGATGAGCTTTCCAGGGCCCTTCAACCCTGACATTCTGGGATTCTGTGAACACATCTGTGTTCTTCATTTGTTTGCAGCCTTAACCCATATTAAACATTTGGAGTAGAGTTAAAGGCTTAAGAAGAAATGTGAAGCAGAATTGCGAGCGGCTCATTGCACTCACTGCAGCTTCCTGACTCCTCATCGCACTGTGCAAGGTGCCAACAGCCCTTGGCTTGGAGAGCTGAACTTTTCATGTGGGCTGGTGCTCTGGAGCGCAGAAGCAGCTTCACCAAGGCCAAACTCCTCCTTTCCCACCTTCAGACCGTGAGTGAACACAACTTCCACCCTCGCTCCTAACAGCCGCTTCTCACCAAGACAACCCGCAGCATCCAGAGTTAACCGAGCTGCAGTTTTCTCCAAGGGATGGCTGGACAGCGTGTTGTACAACCACAGACAAAGCACAGGACACAGGAAAGACATTATGCTGTCCCTCTCCACCGTTATTTGCAGGTTGCCCCACAGCCCCTTTATCCAGAGCTACCCAAAGCAGTTCGACACAGTCACCGTGAGATGCAACCAGCATTTTTACACCCTGCTCTGGGATGAGACTCACAGGGCAGACGCTTGTTTCCACAGCGCTTCGGGGCGGGAAACAAAACTGCGTGGGTTTTAGTGCCTGTTTGCACTGAAACAGCTCCGAAAACAACCTCTGGCTTGAGGGCAGTCTCCAGTCCTACCTCCGCTGAGTAACTCTGGGATGTTGCCTGAGAAAAACATAGCAAGAGAGCTGAAAAAGCTGCCAACCTCTCTGAACAGTTTGAGGGGAGCAGCTGGCATCCGTTCCTCTTCTAAGTAGGAAGCCCAGTTCCATACCTTCTTCTTTCCAGGAACAACTAAGCAATCAAAAACAGAGAGAAAAATGAATGTTCTCCTCAGCCCCCCCTGCTCTGCCCCCTCCTGCTCCCGCGCACAGCCCAGCGCTGCTCTGCTGCTGCGCCCGGGAGGCAGCGAGAGCCAGCGTGTGAGGAGAGCTACCAGCTCCAGCAGCAGGAAACTGTGCTCATTGCTCATTAAATTATATATATATATATATATATATATCACAGGTCAAATTAATTGTGGCTCCCAGATTGCTGGCAAGCTGCCCATCGAAAGGTGCCACTGTAAATATGGATGAGATATAATGATTTAAAATGGTGGAAAATGGTTCCTTCTCCTGATATTTCACAGAGGAATAAGGGGTTAGATATAAACTAAAAGACAGCAAAAAGAGGCATATAACTTCAGCTGAAATAAACCTAAAATAAAACACATGAAAGACCAAGTGCATTTTTGTTCAGTCACAAGGTTGTTTTTCTATATACATATACACACACATATATTTATAAGCTGCTAATACCACAATGCGTCTACTAGAGAGGCAGCTACCAGCACACAAACAATGGAAACAACAACGTGGGCAGGTGCTTGGATTCATTCTAGTAGGACCATGTTTTAAATGCATATTAAAAATCTGCCCCCAGTTTACATATACTAACTCCTTTAAAGCATATAATAAATTTAACCCATAGGCTATAATCAATCACATGTTGTTTACAACCGATTTTCGATTTAGCATTTGCAGTCTGGGGCTATGAAGCTCTCCAAAGTCAATGGGAAAAAGGTTTTTATTGGCTTCGGTGAGCTCTGGATCAGGCTGCCTCCTCCTAGACCCCCTACGCTGTGCCCGTCACGCAGGCAAGTCGCGTATATTCTTGCTAATGTATTTCATATGACTGACTGTGGTATGAGGGTTATGGACCTACTGAGCTATCTGGAATGTGAAATGAGCTCTACTGTCCTCTCCTCTTCTCTTTACTATCATTCATTTTATAATAGCTAGTAAAAAAAAAATCTATAAACATTAAAGAAAAGAGACTATGAGCTTAGCTCACCTTGTTTTATTGGTTTAGTGTTTCTGCGGCTTTTCATATTATTTGATTTATTCTTCTCCTAGACACAGATATGTTAAAAAAAAGTTTAGCAATATTGGTTTTTTCCTCCCTCTTTGATCATCTCACAATGCAGGTACAATAAGGATGTAACAAGTAACTAACAGGACTATTAGCCAGCATTATTTCCTTGTGAATAACCCTGCAAGAACATTAGTAGGGTATGTTGCATATATATCTTTGATCCTGCAGTATCCCAAAGCACTTTACAAATTATTTAATACACGCTACTAAAGTTCATTTAAATGCGGCTACTGAAGAGCAGCCTGGGCCCAAAATCTCCATGACAATGCACAGGATCTGCCTTCTGCAGCGCAGGATCTCCTGCCCACGTCAGCAACATCGCTGTAATGCTTCCTTTTCCTTTCAGAGGTTCTTATGTCCATCTATGCCAGGGAGTGGATACAGAAAAAAATCAGTTATGAAGGCCCGACAGAAGTTTCAAGTAACTACCATCATAGATGAACAGCCCGGAAAGCGTGGCCTCCCTGTGGGACAGTCCCGGCCAGGGCGCCATTCGCATTTCTTCTGTGTGGATTTCAAACTCATGTTTAATTCACCCAGGGTTGTCATTTCTCACCAAAAAGGGCAAAATCTGAAATGCAAAGCTGCCTGCCAAACACGGCCCAGAAGAGACGGGGGCAGAGGAGGAGAAGTGGGGAGAGACAGAATGCGAGGACTTCGGAAAACTTAGGTACTTTACAACATCTTCTGCACGTCACAGAGAAAAGCTGAGCAACAGATGAGTTAAACTGTTTGTGACATCAAAAGTTTCAGCTTCACTACCAACAACCACCTACCCAGCATCTCTGCACTACAAAAGTGTGTGCAACAGAGCGCAGGTTTGCACAAAGAGAAGTCCCTGACGGGACTTAATGAAAGTTAAGAAAAGATGAGGTCAGGGCTGAGGAACTTGTGTTCATCTGCCATTAACGCAGGTCTCTAGTAGCGCAGAGAGTGTACACGCAAGTACCTATTAATAATAAAAAGCAATCGAACTCCGCGGTTTGACACTAATCTTCAATATCATATAACAGTACTTGACTGTAGTTAGATCAAGTATTTTTGGAGGCGTTTTGATTACTGTGAAGCGCACTTGGTGCGCAGGGCTGTGGCTACAACTGGAGAGCTACAGCCTGAAACGCCGACTTCACACGAGCTGCTCACCCTTCCGACTCCTCAGGCTCCAGAAATGCTCATTACTGATGTAAACCAGGATCAGACCCAGACCATTCTCATGGCTGCGGAACAACCTCCCCCAGCTCCGCTTGCATTGCACAGTGAAATCTGAGACACAGAGCTGTCCCTGCTCTCTAAGGAAAACACAAGCAGCCTCATTTACCTCATCCTCATCTGCGTTTTCCTCATCATCCTCAGACTCCAGCAGCAGTCTTCTCTTCCTTCGGAGACGCTTGACAGGTCTGTCAGCCTCATTCACCTGACAGCCACTGCTGGTATTAAGATTTCTACTATTTCCCCTGTTTCTGCAATCATCTGGAATGTCTCTTGTATCACTAAATATTCAAAATTGAAAACAAAAACAAATTAAAAGTGCGACAATCCTCCTGCAGTGTACCCAGCGTCTCTGCACCTCTTCAGGAGAGTGAGGATGGCTGAGAACCTAAAGAAGCGAATCGAACTGGGCAGACACTTGTCTTTTAAAAGCGCTCCAAAGTACCAGCACAGCTCTCACCAACAAAGCAGCACGGGAGGGGTTTTAATTTTGCCTTTTTACAACAACAGGAAATGAAGACATCAGCCTTATCTGTAGGATGGGGAACTAAGGCATCAAGCACACAACCAGCATTTCTGGGCCGAGCTCTGGAGAGGAGCTTTGCTGGGTGCGGGAGCCTCACGGTACCGGGACGGTCACCGGGATGGTCACCAACAGCTGCGCAGGTAATACGTGCTCCGAGCTCTACTCACAGCAATGCTTCCCTTCAACACAGTGTCCTCTCTAAATGTTTTTAAACACAGACCAGGAAGAACGTGGGGTGCCTTTACCTGTCCCTGTGCTGCTGGGAGCCCGGCTGAGTCCCGAACTTGCCATTCTCAAAGCAATCCATGTGCTCACAGGTTTGGAAATCGGAGCAGGGCACGTTGTCTCTGGGCACTGCAGAAGCAAGGAAAAAGACAGCTCTTAGACTAAGATGCTAAAACTTTGTATTTTTAAACACCTTTCATGCCATCAGTTCTGTCAAAGTCCTTTATAAACTTTCATTAAGTGAATCTCGGTATCCTATGGTGAGAGAAGTAATTATTGTCTGTGCACTGACATGGAGGAAAACCCCTTTTATGTATAATATTTTCATTTCAGAGAAACCCTGCCCTCTGTAGAAGTGATTAAGGGGGATATAATCTCAAGGCTACGATCAGGACACGATGACAAATCTTTTTGTATTTCTTTATTCCTAGTAACCCTCTAACCTGAAAGACAAATGTCGAACAAGTCCATCTTGTTTGGATACTTCTAACAGTTGGTTAAGTTTAAAAAATTCAGCCTTTATATATACTTTGTGCATATGAAAATCCTTCCCAGGCAGCCTCTAAAAATAGTACATTATTGATGGGAGAATAGAAACTATTATTTCTATATCTAGCAAGGGATATATATCAATCTTTCATCTGCATAAAAGCATGAAAATGTAAGGAATAACTACAATATATCATTTATGTTTACTTGCTCCTGTGATGTGAGTTCTTCCTAGTGCAAATTAATTTATGTTCATTATTTTAACAAAACAAAATTGCAGCGGTCCTCATGATCAGGCACCTACACTATCCCGAGGTACAACTGCTCAAGTAACCTCACACGCAGATTGTGCGGGGGGGCTCCTACATACACATCATTCCTATTCCGCATTTAGCGGCACCGTTTGTGTGCGCTCGTTCCATCAACCCATTTCAAATGCCTCATTAAACACTTTAAGAGAAAAAAGAAAACAACCCCACACCACATCACACAATCCAGAACGCTGAGACATGAGTCACTCTCCTCCTTGTTTAAAGCCGTTTTCATAGTCTCCTGAGCAGTACTTGTACTCGCTCTGCTGAGACGACTGACATTTTTCATTTACATTTGGTTGCTCCCTATAGCCCGGCGTGGCTGTGAGACGCTGCTGGCTGCAGAGCACACACACGCCTGCGCCTGCCACGACCTAAACCCTCTCCCCGTGCCATTGGGACCAATGATTCCAGGCACGGAAAAGACAAAACAGAGAAAACTTACAAGAACCGAGAGCGCTGGAAGAGCTCTGCTCAATGATCCCACCGATCTATGGGACGCACTCGGACTAACAGCGTGCGACGAATTTTAGTGCGGACGTGTCCGTGTAAGAGCCGGTTCTTTACCTGATGGATTGAAATCTCCTCAGCTCGTGCAGATGAGGAGAATGACCCAAAATCAGCAGGAGCATAAGCGAATGCCTGTAAGTGTAAGCGAATCCGCACCAGAGAGCTTACAATGAAGTCTGAGATGAGACAAGCGGGCAGGGAAAGCAGGTCCAAGGCATTCCTACCCCAAAACAGAAACAGTTCCATCAAAATCCTGGGAAGCCAACTGGCAGATGCTTGACCAGGCAGGCAACGAGAGATAGTTCTCTTCCCAAAGAAGAAATGCAAGAGCTCAGAGATTAACATACAAAGATTCTGGTTTAAGCAACTGGTTTCTGGATAAACAGAGTAAGAACAGGTCTACAAAGAACCGAGATTTTTTTTGTCCATTACATTGACGTGTGTGTCCAGTAACATGCTTGTATTATCCTGTTAAAACTCAGGTTTTCCCTAATTTTAGGTACGGTAGCCTCGGAAACCTCAAAAGTCTTGTGGCCAACAGTGTGTCTCTTGTGGTGAGCCTGGTCAGAGGAGACTCTCATGGATGTTCCTGCAAACGTAACCAGCACTACTGGGGGTTCATCCTGAGAGCATTCTGGTCTCAAGGCCGCAGAACAGGCAGTTCAGTTTAATACAGACTCAGACTCAATCGCTGTCACGACAAGTACATCACCCATGTTAGGGACAGACATTGGTGTTGTTGCTGGAAAGAAGGGGCTCCAGCTTCCCAGAACCACCACTGAAAGAGATCCCAGGAGTTCAGCCTCAGCGTGAGAGCGATGTTTGACCACGTGGACCAGCCGAGCCCAGACTGTTTACAAAACCACACTCACCTTGCGCCAAGGAGAGCACAATGCGTGCACCACGTACTGTTATGACTAGGCGCTAATTCACTCTAAATACACCTAAAAATATTCCAAATGAGACAGTGACTCACTGCACACGCTGCGTCAGGGAGCACCCCGCTACTGAAATACGCATTTCAGTTAGACCTGCTTCTAGAAGCTTTTGCAGAAAACTCTATGTTCTCTTCCCCAGAAAAGGCTCACCTTCCAAAGCAGCGCTCGAGGCAGCGGAAACGTTGACAGCAGCAGGAGCAAAGCTGGTTGGGCTGGCATTTACTGCTGAGGATGAAAGAGTTTTTATGGCTTCTGCTTCAGTAATGATTTCTAGCAGTCCAAACTCATTTAAACAGAACTGCAGGTAACAGAAGCAGGTCCTCATCCTTTCCCCCTCAGCCCTTAGATATAAAACTCCAGCTACTTACAACCCTGCATAATGGTGAAGAACAGCGGCACCGAGGCCAGCGAGAGCGAGCTGGGGAGGGCGGGAAGGGAGCGAGCGGAGCAGCAGCTGAGCAGCAGTTCAGCCGCCGCCGGTTTTAACCAAAAAGCGGGTGCAGGATCCGCAGCCGGTGTCCGCGGCTACGCGCTCGACCAGACCCGCACCAGCACCAGTGCCGCGGCTGCACCCCTGAATCCAAGCAAAGGAGCGTGTGTAGGGTGCTTTTGCACAACTGCAGCCAAAAGCTGGCCATATATTAACGTTTAATGTAGCCTTGTAAATCTATAAACACTCATTTGTAGCCAACATTTTTATGCCAGTTTCAACAAGGGTTAAACCATCACTTTTTAGATGTTATTCTTTGCATTCACGCTTTAAAAATAGAGAAGCTCAGACACCAAGACTATGCACAGAGCTCCCTCTGGGACGGGGGTTTGGAAGATACTTGGGGAGAAGGAATTAAGTTGTAAAATTTACTTAAACCTGAGGCAGGAAAACTGTCAAAACTCACAATGTAGAAAATAACCTTACACTAGCCAGAGAAGACCTGATGCAATAATGGGCCTTTTTCATCTCCGTATTTTGTAAATCTAGTAAAATCCCTAGAAAAATGTAATAAAGAGACTACTTTCCTTATAATGTTCCCTATCAGTAGAATCTACAATAAAATCAAGATACCCCAATAAAAGGAAGCAATCCATGCAATTAAAAAGACAGCAGAAACTAACTTGAAACACTCCGAAGAGCCGTCACCAGGCACGAACGTTCCCATTTGTCCCTATTTGTGATTGCTTTTCATCTTTAACATCTTAAGACTCAAAAACATGAACGCAAAAGAAGATACAGCAAAACTGAGTCATTCAGTGCCGAGTCGCAGATTCAGATTTATGAAATGATAAATGACTGCCACGCTGGCAGAGATAATGGTTCATAATTAATACGCTACCACCCGGACCTCTGTGCTTTATCTTTTGGTAGGGAATCCACAGGCAGAGGAGGTCAGAAACACTCAGGTTTTGATCCTGTCTCTGTCGCTGAGCCACCGTGCAGCCTCGGGGAGCTGCTTCATCATTAGTGTAAAAAGCCAGCTTTGCTTTTAACATCCATCTTGTCTTAGTTATGAGACAAAGAGGAAAAAGGAAAAAAGGCACAAGTTCATACAAACAAACAGAAGTGTGTAGGTTAAATGGGTGCTCGGGGGTTCACTGTTCTTCTCTAGACACCATCAAACCTAATGGGAAGAGAAACATTTCCACAGAAATTCCATTTCAGATGCTGCCAGGTTGATTTCCAATTACATGAGGATTTCAGTATCTGGATATGAGACTAAAAGTGATAAACACAACAGTGCAATAAACCCAAAGATTGTAAATCATGTAACACCACCCAAATTTGCAGCCCTTCTGGCTAAGCCTCCACATACCAGGAGGCAAAACTCCATTCAAGAAGCAGCTGGCATCAAGAAAACCATCTGACACCGAGCTGCTCTGGGAATAACCGACTCACAAATCACCTTTCTTCCCCGAAACCAAATGGGTAACCTAGCAAAGCCGGTCATTTAACTCAGTGTAATGTATGTGCGTTCAAAGCGAGCTGGCACTCCGAGCTCCACGCGTCCCCGGCCTCTCGTTCGATTTGGCAGCGGTGTCTAACACCCACCGCGTTAGATCTGCCAGTCGCTCTCATGACGTTAGCGGGGAACCGAACTGCAATTTAAACGGAAACAAAAAAATCATGACTTCTCGCAGGGCACAACTAATCTGGTCTCAGGAGCTGCTCTGAACACTTACCAGGTCAGACACAAAAATCATTTGCCTGTCCTTTGCTGTGATGATGACTGATGATACTTTACTCACCCATCAAAAGCGATTACTCACCTAGGGCAAGTAATATTTTGCAAGGCTGAACTAATACCATTACAAAAGAAAACCCAAAACAACCTCACCTCCAGGAACCTCATCAGTCAGGGACTGAAATGAACTTTCAGATCCTGCAATGGAACCGCAGCAGTGCCTCGAGAGAAAGCGTTAGCAGCCACCGGCAAGCGTTCAACAGCAGGAAGAAGAGTTAAGTGCTTCCACTATCTATGTTGGTGAAAGACAGAAAAAAAATACATATATACATATATATATATAAAGTTCAGAACTGAGGAATTCCAGGATCCATCCATTGTACTTCCTATTAATTTTTGCTTCACTCACCCAGGGACTTTTCCTCAGGGCCTGAGACCGTGACTCTACTAATCCCAGTCCCACCAGTATAACACTCACACACAGCAGTGAACGCCACCCAGCGCCACACCATAAAAACCACCAAATTCAGCAGCACCCAAAGCAGCCCCTACCCAGACACTGCAACTTCGGCCGCTTCTCAATCCGATCCGATTTGTACAGCAACAGATGCAAGACATAAATACTTTCCATCACCCGTAATCAGAACTGTTTTCACACAAAACTTAATGACCTGTAAGGAAGCTGTAAGATTTGATATTCGAAATAAAGTCAAAATTGCAGCGCTGGGGGAAAAAAAGCGATTCTGCTAATGGAGAACCAGACGTTCAGTCACACCACGGACGTGTTTAACTAAGACACAAAAAATCAATTCTGCAATAAAACATGCCCTTAAAGTGGAAGTAGTTACTGAAAACACAGATGTGTTCACAGAATCCCAGAGTGTCAGGGTTGAAGGGCCCTGGAAAGCCCATCCAGTGCAATCCCCCATGGAGCAGGAACACCCAGCTGAGGTTCCACAGGAAGGTGTCCAGGGGGTTGGAATGTCTGCACAGAAGGAGACTCCACAACCCCCTGGGCAGCCTGGGCCAGGCTCTGCCACCCTCACCGGGAAGAAGTTTCTTCTCAAATTCTGGGATTCTGTGATTCTGCGAGATGAGCCGCACGACCTGGAGCAGCGGTGACTGTTTCCATGCCTGAGATCATCTCATGTGACAAGGGCACTGTCCTGCTACAGCTACAGCACAAATCAGGCTATCAAAAGAAATCCTGTGTGGTTCATGAATACGTCTTCTACCTCTGCTGAGATCTACCATGCTTCATTTAGCAGGATTCAATCAGAAATTAAAACAAACAAACAAACAAATAAAAAACACAGGACATGAGCCAAACGATGCTAAACCTAATAATAAAACATCCATTCCTGGGAGGTGAAGTATTTTGCCAGTAAGTTGAGCCATCCTCTGGAAAGTAATCTGCCTAACGGCCGATGCTCCTGCCTTACAATTGCAGTAAATACAGAACTGGTGGTAAAAGGTGCAGCCAGCAGGGCTGAGGCAAAGAAAACACGGCCTTGGGCTGCGAGAAGTCAGCGGGTCAGGAACCCCTGCGCAGCACGTTTGTAACCACTCGCCCACTGCAACTCAATTATTATGGCAACAAAAACCACAAAGGCAAGAGAAATTAACTCTGGCCAAGAAAAATGGAACGGGCCCGGCACAGTCTGCCCAGGAGCTGTACCCCGTTGTTATCGGCAGCTCGAATTCAGGCCCCATTTCCACCTCTGTGCTCACAACATAGTACCATTTATTTAACACGCGTTCAGCCTTAATGGGATTATTTGCAACGTAAAGTGCAATCAATTTTAGGCCAAAACTAGAGCACAGAGGCCAAAAATGTCCTCTGTTTTAATTTAATCTGTAATTACTTTATAAGACTACAATCCAGCAAATCACCCTGGGGACTCTTACTAATTAGTATCACATATCTTACACCGCCAAGCAGAAATACTGAGGAAAGGCCTGTCCCCACCCTCCAAAATATATAATCTAGACAGATGGGACAAAGAAGCGGAGGGAAGCAATATACTGATGCTAACGAGACCGTGTCGGGCTGCTGTTAATTGCTGCGTGGTAGGAAATCTGCAGCCTCGACCACCCGTTTTCTCTTCTTTTACTTCTACTTTATTATATAATAACACATGAACCAGAGAGGCCTTACGCAATCGAGCACAAAAGATGAGAGCTCTTTATCCCTTAATCCCAATTACAAACCAATGTGTGTATGTTTTTGTTCCTTTTTTAAACTTATCTGGGCAACACTTGAATACATTAATGTTTTCATATTAAAAACCTAGTGCAATTCCTTCTGGCACCAAGCGTCAATAAAACTGTCCTAATCCCTTCCTGCTGAACACCAAACATCACTAAGATTGACCCATACTGATCTCTACCCTGAGCACTGATCAGTACTTTTAAAGTATTACATTTATCCCTCTATTTATCTGGCACTGTCCTTCTGTTCATAAAATATGGATATTAGTTCCAGTCTTTGAATTTGCTGTCAGAAAGTTTGACGATGTTTTTTTCCCCTCATGTAAAAAACTATTTTCAAACCAGTGTTTCTCTCTTGGGTAAGTCTCAAAAATCTACTTCCAGTGCACTGTATTTGCGTTTTCAGACTCGCGAGGAGTTCACGCCAGAGCGGGACCGGGCTGGGGCACTGCGATCTCCACCGCTACCGCTGCGGACCCGCTGGAAACGGGCCAAGAAAACACCACAGGAACTCTAAACGTTTTGTCATTTTGATCCGTAGCCCGTGAACAACTTAAGCTCATCTTCCGCACACCTCCTCAGCTGAGCTTTACAGCGGACTTTCTCCTTTACAGTGCTTTAAAACGCACTTTCCCCACCCAACCGGGAGCTTTAACCCGAGGGGTTTCCCTCAGCGCCCGGACGGGAGCAGAGGAGACGCCCGAGGGGGCTCGTCCTGGCCGGGGGTCGAGCTGTGACGGGACGCGGGGCTGCCCCTCACCCCAGAGGCGCCATTTCCCCTCAGACCCCGGGGCCCAGACGAGACGGGCCGAGCGGAGCGGAGCGGCCCAGCCCGGCCCGGCCCGTCGCCCCCGCCACAAGATGGCGGCGGCGGCTTCCCGCGCTCCCGCCTTCCCCCCAGCCGCCTCCACTCACCCCGGCCCGGCCGCCCGGTGCCTCTCTCGCCTACCGGGGCTTTTTCTCTTTAACTCCGGCAACAATTCGTGCCCCGGCGGCCCCGCGGGAGGGCGGAGCGCATGCGCGGCGGTGCCGCTCCCGGCCCCGGCTGAGGCGGCGCCGCGGGCAGGGCGGGGAGCTGGAGCGGGGACCGGGACGGACCGGGACGGGACCGGGACGGACCGGGACGGACTGGCACTGGGACGGGGCTGCACTGGGACAGGCTGGCGCTGGGATGGGGATGAACGGGACAGGCTGGCACTAGGACAGGGCCACCAGCTGGACAGGGAGACCCTGGGACCAGCGGGCGCTGGGGTCGGGCTGAGCCGGGGCGGACAGCGGCAGCGCGGGTCCCGGTCACGGCCCCACGCGGGTCCCGGTCACGGCCCCACGCGGGTCCCTCTCCGCTGGGCCGGCCCGCGCGCGCCCGCGCGGGGCTGAGGCGCGTTCCCGGAGATCGGGGAGCGGGGACGAGCCCGCGTCCCGCCGCGCGCCCGCGGGGCCGCTCCATCGCCCGTGGGTGAGGGAGAGCGCTCCCTCTTCCCTGCATTTGTTAAACTTGTTTTTCTTCTCATTATTTCCCTTTGTATTTGAATAATGAAACAATAAAAGAAGCGGCGGTAAGATATTTTAATGATGCTTTGGGTCTGTTGTTTTTGTCTCAGTGGTGAGGAAGGAGAACGAGCAGGCCCCAAGCTGTGACGACTTAAATGTAATGGGATTTCATGGAAATAATAAATGAGATTCGAAATGGCTCATTTGAAACACACATCATAATATAACTCATCCCTCAAGTGAGGCACATAAAATACCCATCTTTAAAATCAGAAAGCAGATGCGTTTCTCACCTGGTCTGGGTGTTTGTGGATGGCGTCCGAGCGCTCGCCGGGTCCAGGTTTACAGGAGCCCAGAGCTGGCAAATCACTGAGCTCTCCATGTTTATTTAGACTTGTATGTTGGTTTTAATTGCAATAACTGAGAGGTACCTACTTCAGGGCTTCTCACACTCTATCCCACACAGATTTCTGCTTCCCTTCCTTAGACTTAGCCTGGACTTTATCATTCGCAGATTTTCTTAAAGGCATTTTTCAGCTAATTATCGCCTATTAGCAAACATCTTGCCTAGCCTGGTTTGGTTCTATACTAAGATTAAGCAGCAAAAGGGATTAGAAATGTTATGTGAGCCTAAGATGTTAAAGCACTAAATATATAGAGCTGCAAAAGGCTTTTCCTTCTACAGGAATTAAAGATCACCTCTGCAGCGCTTTCCCACGGTGCTGCGGCAACGCGACCCCTGGTAGATCTGAGCTGCTCCCCAGCCCCGACCCCTCCGGAACCCCACAGAAAGACCGTGCTGAAAGCAGCTCTATCATCTGCCACCCTTTCATCTTTTCCCTATGGAAGGGCAAGTTTTAAATGATCCAATTAAACAGAATCACTTGCACCTATGAAGTCAACATCCAGCTGCAAGAACCACTGTTGTAAGTATTGTCAGTGTGAAATTTCCTAAAGAAAAGTTGTTGATAAAGCCATAAAACCTTTTTTTGTTCCCCCCCCCCAAATAAAAACCTCACAAAATCTGATTTGCCCTTTATTTTTCAGCCCATAGCTGGCGGGCAGAGCAGGGTGCTGGGACGTCGCTTCTTTATTCAAAGCCACCCGTGCAACAGAAGAGCTTGTGGAAAGATCCCCTGGAGCAATTCGCCAATGGCCCAAATCTGAAATTGGGATATTATTCAGGAATATCTAATCTTTATGACTCAGGAATATCTACAAAATTCCTGCCAGAGCTGCTGCCCCTCCTCCCCCCGCCCCGCTGACGAACCCAGCGACAGCCACAACACACCATGCAACCACCACCAAATGTCGTCAAGCAAAAATAGTCTTTATTCCAATTTCATGGAAACAGGAGTCACTGCACTTTGCAAGACAGGGAAAAATAAAATAAAAAAATCTTAATATAAAACAAGGATATTGTCACAATACCATATATGGAACTATACTTTTCCCTATGGATTACTGAAAGTACCTATTTTTTTTCCTTTAGACTGTACTATTCACAACTTTGTGAGCCCAAAACCAAAAGTAGTATGAACTGAAGACTTAGCACTTCCACTAATGTTGTACATCGAGGGGCAAAGACTGTTGAAGCCATCGTACCTACCCAACTGTCCTCCCATAAACCCACCGAGGTGCAGCGCTCCCTCTCTGCAAGGCTTTTCCTGGCAAACAGGACGATTTTGGTGCTCTAGGAAGAGCAATATTTAAAGAGAACCTTTCTGTCGGACAGCAATGAGCTGAACAGCCTTGCGCCAGCGAGCAGAGCGAGGAGGGAGCAGCGCAGCTCACGGCAGACGTACCGTCAGGGTTGTTCAGAATATACAGCGTCAACGTTTCTACTTCAATCCCTTGCGCTACAACTACTGAACATGTACAAAAGACTTTTCCGACCGTTCCAGCAAGATTAGGATCTGGAGCGAGACCTTGACCGTGATCGGGAGTGTGACCTAGAGGCAGACCTAGATCTAGACTTGGACCGGGATCTGGGCTTTGAAATAGATTTGGACCTGGAACGAGAATCTGATTTGCCACGTGGTTTTGACTTGGAAATGGACCTAGACCTGGAGCGAGACACCCGGCGTGCAGCTCCATCCTCGCCCTCCCCCCTCGCCTCTTTTTTGTCAGAATCTGGTTTTGGACGCTCCTTTTCCTTGGAGGCTGACCTGGACCGCTCGCGGCTGTCCTTCCTTTTCTTCTTGCTGCTCGGTTTGCCGTCTCGCTTGCTGCGCCTCTTGCTTTTCTCGCTCTTGCTGCGGCTCCTGCTTCTACTTCTGCTCTCATCCCTGCTCCTCTTCCTGCCCTTCCTTTGATCCTTGCTGGGGCTCCTGCTCTCGTCCCTGCTCCTGCTCCTCGCCTTGCTCCTGCTCTTCTCCTTGCTCCCGCTCCTCGCGCCCTCCCTCGCCTGCCCCCTGTCCTTACTCCCGCTCCTACTCTTCTCCTTGCTGCGACTCCTGCTCTCTGCTTTCTCATCGCTGTTATGGAGAGCGCCCTCAGATTTGTCTTTACGTTTGTTTCGGGACTTCTCTGCACTCCTGCTGCGGCTCCTACTTTTATCCTCTTTACTTGGAGTCCTGCTTTTCTCTTTTTGGCCTCTGCTACGGCTCTTGCTTCGACTACGGCTCTTGCTTCTGGAACGGGACACAGACCTGAAAGCAAAAAGGCAGGAGACAGCTCCAATTTAATGTGGCTTAAATACTGTGCATAACATGGCAGGGAAAGAACAGTGTTCCTACTGCAAACCTAGGATGCTGCTTCTCATTTAAGTGGGTAGCCCCCATTTCTTCCGCCACAAAGACATACCTGGATCTTGATCTACTCTTGGAGCGACTACTACTGGCACTGCGGCTCCTGCTCTTATGAGAATGTCTGCTGCGCGAGCGAGACCTGGAACAAAAGCAACCGGCGTCACGTTAGCGCGTGCCCACGGGAGCTCGCGACCCGCGTGGGCAAAACCCACAGCACTAAAGCGCCTTGCACGGAGCCGAATGGTGGGAGCGTTACACAGTGGAGTCAGACTCGGAGTGCCCTTCTCCCCACTGCTCAGCCCCTGGGGTCTGGGAGTGAGCAGGCTGCTAATCCGGGAGGAAACACGCACCCTTATTTGAGATAAGGAAGCAAAACCTCTTTCAAGTCAGAGTTTGGATACAGCGAGAGCCTGGGACAGAGCTCTGACTACAGCCTTTGGTTTAATGTTCCACGAACAGCAGGAGTTTGCCTGAGTTTTCTCATGACAAGTTCTACCCCCGAATGGAAAGGAGAAAATAACTCAGTGTGGTGTGCTGAAGCAGCTCTCGATCCTATAATGAAAGCAGCAAATCTCTAAGAAACAGGGAACAGGTGAAGGTTTCCAAGCTGAGAAAGAACTGTTAGTCCTGGTGCTTATATCAGAACACAGTGTTCAGAGCCAAAGCGTTAAAAGCACCTTCTGTTTCATCCCGCAGGCTCAGCCGCACCTGCCGGCGGCCTCATCCTGCGCGAGCTGCGGACCGGCCGCGGGGGGAGCGGCACGGTGCGGGCTCGCCCAGCACCCTCCGAACAGCGGCCTCGGTACTTCTGGCAACTCACAGATCCTCAGAAACTAGATTTATTGAGGACTCGGAACCCCTCCAATATTTATGTAATTGCAGCTAGATTCGGCCGGAGCTGCTTCAGGAAACGTACCTTGAGTGGCTTCGGCTTCTGGAGTAAGAGCGGCGCCGTCTCGACCCAGGTCTGTCTTCCACTAATCTAATCTTTCTGCCATTTACTTCTGTCCCGTCCAGCTTTTCAAGGGCTCTTTTCATGTCAGAATAGGATTTGAACTCAATCACACCTTCATTTTTCCTTCCTTTGTGTGCATCTGCATATGTCACCTCCCCTGCCTGACGCATATAATCCTGGAGGGAGAGGACAGAACAACCATCGCCTCGAATCCAGAGCCGGGCTCCCATTTCTGCAACGACGCTCGCTTAAACCTCCTCTGTTCACACGGATGTCAGCGAGGGTTTAACCAAAGCGCATTTGCCAAATAACACACCAGGACTTCACTGAGTTTGTGCGATTAGAATCAAGGTGGTGTCGATAGTTTGGAACTAAATGATAATTTAAGGTCTCCCATCTCATGTCTAATAGCAAATATGCTCTGGACTAAAAGTTTCAAAGTAAAGAAGCGATTAAAGAAATAAAACGCTTGCTCTCTAAATCTTGTTTTCAAAGGTTCCTTGGGAAAGGTGATAAGCTTAAAGGTCAGATCTGGAGAGGAGAAGCCTACAGGCAAGCGGGCGCCCCCTCACCCTCCACCTCGGCACCAGGTCCCGTCCCGCGGGAGGAAACCCCCTCTCCCCCACAGCTGGACTCGTCCCCGCTCCGGCTCCCCGGCTGCTCCGTTCCAAACCCCGAGCGCCGTGTTTATGGGGGTCGCTCTGCCCTGCCCGGAGCGAACCGGCCGCGTTCAGCAGAAACGGGCGCGGAACTCGGGCTCAGACCCTTTGCAGCCCAGCTACTCCCACCTTCAGGTGACTGCAATGAAAGCTGTTCAAAAGAAAAGCGATGCGTCCAGGAGAGGATTAATCATGCCATGCTCTACTTAAAACTTTTAATACCAGAAGCAGAGAAGCTATTGCCGGTGTGAAGCATTAACAACAAAAGGCATTCGAAGAATCTCGGTACGTACCTGAACTAGTGTTATATATTCAATTACAGACCAGTTTCTACTACGTCAAAGTTTGTTTAGACCAAATTTTATACATCCTTAAAAGAGAACCATAAAAGAAAATGCTCTTGTAACAAGTGTTTTTAACCATTGCTGCTAAGTTTGATAAGGAAACACTATCTTTTGGGAGCTACTATTGAAATTGCGCTCCCTGTCCTGCCCCATCCGTGCTGCTGATATCACGAGCCAGCCCTTCACCTCCAGCGTGCTCGGGGGTGCTGGGGCTGCGCAGTCACCACGGGCTCCGCTGCCCGGAGCCCCCGCTCCCGCGGGCGCTGAGAAGAGGCGCTCTGAGCAGGGCTCTGCGTGACTGCTCACGCTGGACCATCCTTGCCCTGGAAAACTCTCTTTAAAGCAGCTTTACATGATGCAGAAATTCTTACGAGAGGCTGTGCAAGAACAATGCGATCGTTTCCAAATAGCTCTAACGCTTTACAACTTGATAAACAAAATCCAAAATGACAGGGGTGAACTCCTCCATCTCTAGTGAATCCTACCGCTGGCATCATTAAAGTCTGACAGGGCTTACACATAAAACACAACCTGTACGTGATGGTGGTTTGTGTCAAGGCAAAAAGGTTATTCCAGTGCCCAGCGACACCGGGTCTGCACCTGCAGCTCCCAGCGTCACATTAATTACTTGCTATATGCAAACACATTTCCACCGTGACTTAACATGTGTATTACTTCCCAAATAGTACACATACGAGTTCACAGACTTATTAACAAGTTGGAGTCCAGAACACAGGTGGACACCAGTTTTCCTTGTTGAAAAATAAGCTTTTTTACCCTTTGTGCTCTTTAATAGAGAGGGTAAAGAAAGGGGCCTCATACCTTAAGATCTTGCCAACTGCAGCGGCTTGACAAGTTTTCCACAATCAATCTGTATTCTGTACGGGTCGGAGGACCGTACTTATCTCTTCCGCTTCTTCTATAACCATATCCACCTTTAGGAGGTGACAAGCAGACAGCAGCACTTGAACCGGGAACGGAGCGCTCGCTCGACACCCCCCAGCGCCCTGCCCGCGCGACAGGGACACGGCAAAGGAACCCCCCGGCCTGGACCCCAGCCCCTCGTACGGAATAACGGGAGAAGTTACTCAAGCACATCATTAAAACAACATGCACAACTATAATTATATTACAATTAGCATGCAATTAAATTTATCTTTAAAGCGGTTCGAAAGAAGAAATCAAATTAAGCCAGTTTACTAATGTTACTTACATTGCTCAAAGGCTTTCTGAATATCTGACCTGAGCAAAGCTTTTCAGGCACCTATTTCAGATTAATCTCATCTGTCTCTAACCCTTGGGGTCCTCAGCACCCAGGTCTAATGGGAAAAGGCTGCGGTCGTCACATGGCTTCCTGTTATTTTTTGGTCAGCCAAGGGCCACAAAGGTCAAAGAGCCACTCATGGAAAGGTAACCCGGGTCAGCACATGGGACGGGCAGTCATCTTAGCCTCAAAGGACTCTTTCAATTAAAACATTGAGGTCTTTGTTAAGTCTATGTTAAACATCACAGAGCAAATAAACCATTTAAATAGTTAAACAAAATTATAATAGTAAAAAATGGTACAAGAAACCGTGTTTATTAATTTATCAATTAAAATAGTTTAATACAACGAAGTTAAGAAATATTCAGATCAACAGTTACATTTACAGTTACAGAACACTGTTCACAACTTCATAGCATTTTCTTTTAAAGTTACTTTATTTAAAATTACTTTTATTTAAGGTAAGTCGGGACACAAATGCGAGTGCTTACTGCGTCCGGCCCCGTACGCGCTGTCGCGGCGGGGGCCGCGGGCGTGCTCCACGATCACGCGCTCCCCGCACAGGTCCTTCCCGTTCAGCTCGTACACCGCGTCGTCCGCGTCGCGCACGTCGTCGAACTCCACGAAGCCGTACCTGCGGAGGAACGGAGCGCGGCGTGAGCCGCTGACGGGCAGCGCTGGCCTCTCGGTCCGGTTTCAGCTTTCTTGGCTCCAGCTCTGCCCGTAACGGTGCCTGAATTAACAAAATGTTTCACAGCGACTCCAAATGCCGCAAATAAAGTTGCTGTTTCTCACGTGAGTGCTGTTGTTTCAGGGGAGGAACAAGCGTGATTGATTTATAACAACCGAAACAATCATAGTTGTTATAAAACTGTTCAAATTGGAACTTTCTTCCCTTCAATACCAAAAATAGAGCGAGCGCAAACATTTCAACGAGATCTCGCCCTAAAAGCGGTTACTTGCCAGGTGAAGTGCCTGGCACGTGCCAGCCCTTTAAGGACAATAACGCACAGACTTTTGAAGCTAGAAAAATGGAGGAATATCTGAATTCGATGATGTTTATTTTCCCATCTCAGGTAAACATCACTTCAAGCCTTCGAACTGCAAGCTGAAACTACAATTAGCAGCAAACGAGACCCTTCCAGGACTCTGCTGCAGTTCCATCCTCTCGTCCAAGCTCTTCAGCCCAACTGCGTGAACACCAACGGGCCGACCCGCCGGCCGAGCGCCCGGAGCGGCTGCTCAGGAGCCCGCCGCTCAAACACCGGGCGGTAACGCTCAATCGTTTGCTAAGCGCTGCTAAAAACAAACCCTGGAGAAAGTGAATTCACTTCTGAAGTGAAACTAACAATTAGTTCTTCTGGCTAACAATAATAAAATCCATTTTCCACTTGGCCTTTGTAAGGAAGACTTCAGGTTGGGTTTCTTGTAAGAAGTAAAGATGCCAACATGCATGAGGCTTCAAGCGTTGGGGAAAAGACACCACAAGAAAGCAATTTGTTTTCTCTTGGAAAATCCACACTGGATGCGCTGAGCAGGATCCAGACCCCCCAGCTGCGGGAACACGCGGGGCGGGGGGCAGACACCCCCCAGCTGCGGGAACACGCGGGGCGGGGGGCAGACACCCCCCAGCTGCGGGAACACGCGGGGCGGGGGGCAGACACCCCCCAGCTGCGGGAACACGCGGGGCGGGGGGCAGACACCCCCCAGCTGCGGGAACACGCGGGGCGGGGGGCAGACACCCCCCAGCTGCGGGAACACGCGGGGCGGGGGGCAGACACCCCCCAGCTGCCGGAACACGCGTGGGGCGGGGGGCAGACACCCCCCAGCTGCCGGAACACGCGTGGGGCGGGGGGCAGACACCCCCCAGCTGCCGGAACACGCATGGGGCGGGGGGCAGACACCCCCCAGCTGCCGGAACACGCATGGGGCGGGGGGCAGACACCCCCCAGCTGCGGGAACACGCATGGGGCGGGGGGCAGACACCCCTCACTGCCGGCCCTGGGCCCCCGCCCGGGGCTCCGAGGACAGACCCAGAACAGACCCGCTGCTGCCACAGGGCCTGGAAATCGGGGGGTCTGCCCCCCAATCGGGCTTTGGGGGTGTTGCCCTGGCTCACCCTTAGGGGGGCCTGGGGACACAAGGGAACCCCCCAGGGGACACCGGCTCCCCACGGGGGGCACACACCCGGCCACCTGACCGCCCCAGCACCCCCGTAACTGAAGCAGGGACCCCGCCGTTGCCATGGGAACACAGGCGTCCTGCCCCCCCCGGCCACAGCGGCCCAGGCTCCTGCCCCCGTTGCCATGGGAACCCAGGCGTCCTCTGCCCCCCCATCTCCCCACAGCCCCAGGCGCCCCCCCGTCCCCAAAAGCGACTCAGGTGCCGGGGAGGCCCCGCCCGCCCCCGCGGGACGCCCAGCCGGCCCAGCCGCCCTGCCCGCCCCTCCCGCCGCCCCGGGTTCGGGCCGGGCCGCGCTCCTCCGCGGGCGGCAGGAGGGGCCGGGCCGGGCCGCGCTCACCCGTTCTTGAGATCCACCTCCAGGATCTTGCCGTAGCCCTTGAAGAACCGCTCCACGTCCCGCTCCCGCGCCTGGTAGCTGAGGCGGCCGATGTAGACCCGCGGCATCGCGCCCGGCGGGCGGGACGGGGACCCGGGACCGGGACCCGCGCGGGCGGGGCGGGGCCGCGGACACGTGACGGCGCCGCGCGGGGCGGGAGGCAGCGATAAGTGTGGATACGTCACGGAAGGCCACGCCCCCCTCCGGGGACTCGCGGCTCTTAAAGGGGCGGCGGCGCCGTCTGGAAGCGGCGCGGTGACAGCGCGCTGGTGGGCCCCACCGGCCGTGGGGGTCCCCCTCCTCGTATGGAGAGAACGCATCGTCCTCCCTTCCCCATATGCAGGGCACTTGCCCCACATGCCAGGGTATGAGTGGGGTCTGCCTTCCCTATGGATCAGGGAGCTTATGGGGTCCCCTCTCCCCATACAGCAGGTGTTTTGGGGGTCTCCCCCTAGGTTGGAGAGATGGTGGGGATCCCCTTCTCCATGGACACGGTGATGGTGGGGGCTCCCCTACCCATGGGTCAGGGGGCTTGTGGGGTCTCCCCACATGCCAGGTGCTGTGGGGGTCCCCCATGTGCCATGGTACTTACGGGGTCCCCTATATGCAGGGCTTTGTGGGGTGCCCCCCCCATATGCCGATACTGATGGGCTCCTCCTTCCCCAAGTGCAGGCAGGGATGGGGGACCCATCCCCACAGCCCGGGGTGCATGGTGTCCCCATCCCCGGACACCCCCAATCACACCAAACCCCAGCAGAGACCCTCGGGACCTTCCAGCATCAGCAGCCACCCCCACCCCATGACCAAAAGATTGATACGTGCATCACCAGCCGCTGGTTTTCCAACCACGATCTTGCTCATCTGGCAAGGAGAGTTAAATCTAATTATTTATTCCTTCGTGCTCTGGTGTAGGAGTAACGCTTGGGAACATTCTGTGAAAGTAAGAGAGTTCCCTAAAGCGTGCTAGGCTTTATTGCCCAATCAAATAAACAAGGTGGATAAAGCTTTGCTTTAATTTTTTCTGGTTTGTGTCATGCTTAATAGTGCTCTTAACGATCTCAGAGTCATTGTCTTGCTTTTTTCCCCTCGCTTTATTCATCAGGTGGGAAAACTCTGGGACACACAATGCTGCCCTGCCTGCAATGCCACCCTGCCTGCATAATATTGGGGGGTTTCATAGTGGTGGGAGAAGAGATGGGAGATGCTGGCAAGGACTTTATCACGGGTTATATCTAGTGGCTTCTTGGTTGGTTTTTGCCTAAGGGAGGTGTCAGTGCGAGGGGCTACAGGGGATCAAACGGCTTTAATACACCCAAGCAAACTCAGCTGCTGCCACAGGGCTGGGAGGTTTAATTGCAAAGTGGTGTCACCCCCGGGGAGGTCAAGATGAGCTCGCGGCCCTTCCCGGCCGCCAGCAAAAGGCACCCACGCCAGCCTGGGCACTGAAACGTTTATTGGCAGCATCTTAACAAATACATATGTATATTAGACATTGATTTCCAAGAGGTTCTTGTCACAATCAGTGGTGGCAGCAGCAACAGCAGCAAAACTCAAGTCAAGTCCAGGTAATGCAAAAAAACTCCCCTTGTCCGCCCCGCGACCTGCCGTGTCAGTCCTGTCCCACCTGGAATGCCACCACCCCAGCTGTCCCAGGGGCTGACGGTGCTTCCAGCTGTCACTGCTGTGGGGGCACTTGGTGGTTTGGCGTTTCTTTTGTTTTTTGCTATTTGTTTTTGAGATGAGGTGATGCCGAGGGCTGGAAAAGCCTCTGTGCCCTCGTCCCGCCGGCGCCGGTGTCCCTGCCCTCGTCCCGCCGGCGCCGGTGTCCCTGCCCTCATCCCGCCGGCGCCGGTGTCCCTGCCCTCATCCCGCCGGCGCCGGTGTCCCTGCCCCCGTCCCGCCGGCGCCGGTGTCCCTGCCCCCGTCCCGCCGGCGCCGGTGTCCCTGCCCCCGTCCCGCCGGCGCCGGTGTCCCTGCCCCCGTCCCGCCGGCGCCGGTGTCCCTGCCCTCGTCCCGCCGGCGCCGGTGTCCCTGCCCTCGTCCCCCTGGCGCCGGTGTCCCTGCCCTCGTCCCGCCGGCGCCGGTGTCCCTGCCCTCGTCCCGCCGGCACTGTGCGGCTGCCCAGGGAAAAACTAAACAAATGAATTTTAAAGGTTGTTTTTCTCTGCAGTTCAACATGGGGAGCGGCCACTTGGGGGCTGAACTTCGAGGAGGGACATGTAGGTGGCTCAGAAGCTGCAGCAGCGCCGGGGGGAGCGACCAGCCCCGAGCTGCCCAAAGTCACCAAAAATCACCTGGAGGGACAGTGCCAATGGCAGAACAGCCCACAGCTGCTAAGCCAGGCAGACGGCAGCTGCGCAG
Source organism: Streptopelia decaocto (assembly GCF_964273445.1). NCBI lineage: Eukaryota > Metazoa > Chordata > Aves > Columbiformes > Columbidae > Streptopelia > Streptopelia decaocto. The sequence continues at coordinate 5,477,563 of NC_138678.1, read as the reverse complement.
CCCCGAAAACACGGACGTGAGGGGAGCTGCTGCTCCGCAGCCACCCTGAGCTGCACGAGCTGCCGCCCGGTTCCCTGAGATTTCTCTTGCATCCCAACTCGCCCCAGCTAAAGCCAGCCCCGCTCCAGGTGCCGTTACACACAACGCACCCGTGCAGAGCTGCAGGGCTCTTAAAGCTCCAGGTGGGCACATAGAAGTTAATAATAAAACCAAGAAAGCTCAGTGCACCTGGAGGGTTTTCGCCGGTTTCCCCGCAGCACCTCTGGTCTGCAGACGGAGCAGCCCGGAGCAGCCCCGGAGCGCAGGTCAGAGCAGCAGGATCTGCTTGGAGGACGCGAAGGGCTTCATGGCGTTCTCCAGCGCTGCCCTGTACTCCTGCAGCGGGACCGGGGTGCAGGCCGGCGCGCTGAGCTGGCCCCGGCGGATGAGCTGGAACAGGGCGTCCATCATGCTGCTCACGCTGTCCCGGTCTGCGCGGGAAGGACGGGGCTGTCACCGCGGGCTGGCGGCCCCGGGCAAACATCAACCTCCTCTAAACCCCAGCTCCCTCAGCCGCTCCCATCACACTTGTGCTCCAGCCCCTCACCAGCTCCGTTCCCTTCTCTGAACTCGCTCCAGCACCTCAAGGGTTTCTTGTTTCGTCATGACACAAACAATACCACCGTACCCATGCCATCCCTCCGTGCCCGGGCTCACCCTGAGCATGGTCCTTCCTCCACTGGCTCATCCAGAAGCCGCGGAGCCGCACGTCCTGGAAGATGAACGCTCTCTGCGGAGAGAGGGAACCACGCGCCCCATGGGACCTGCATCCCCGCAGCGCGACAGCAAAGGGAGGCGGCAATGGGGGCCCCTGTGCGTTCGTCAGCGCTCTCGTTAGTGAGCTGGGGCACAGTGGGATGCAGACGCGACTCCGAGCTGTGGACTCGGGACAGGTTTGGGGTTGGTGTCTGTGGGGCCGCTTCCCTGCTGGAACTCACAGCAGCCCAGATCCTCCATAAATACCGTGGAGACACCCGCACTGGGAGGCAAAGCAGTTCATGCCATAATGACCCCATTGGCCAAAGGAAAAAGGCTGGAGGCTCTGAATGTGCAGGCAGGGGAGAGGGAAGCCCCCGCGCAGGAGCCCAGGGACGGGGCATCCGCAGCGGGCACAGGGGACGTGCCCCGAGGGGAGTCGAACACCCCAGAACTCACCACAGGCACCGTCACGGGCTGCTTTGCCATCCCCCCGTAGGTGACCATGGTCCCTTTGGGCCTGAAGAGGAAGCGGGTATTTGGTTATCGGTCCCCAACGTGCAGCTCTGACCTCGCGGCCTTTCCCTGCGCCACATCCAGACCCTCCACCGTGCCGATGGGCTGCTCGCCACCAGAGCCCCCAGGCATCCCTCAGGCTCTGTCTCCACGCATTTCCCTGCTCCAAAATCACAATTATGGCCAACATCAGCCAACAAGACCTCCGGCCACCTCCCGCCCCCGGGAGCTCTGGAGCAGGACACCCCGGACCAGCTGCTGTCCCCGGGCCACCCCAGCCCCGCTTACTGCAGGTGCCGCAGCATCTCCGTGGTGCTTTTGCCTCCAACGCAGTTCAGCGCGAGCCGGGGCTTCGGGGTGTTCTGCAAGAGTTCGTTAAGAAGGTTCCCAAATTTTAGGGCACCTATGAGGATGTGACTGTGGTTCTTGAGCGAACAACTGCCTTAAACCTCAAAACGGGGCAGCTAGGAGTTACATGGCTAAAAACCTATGACCTGGCCCTTGTGGCACCATCAGAAGCCCTCGGGGCGCGGGGCTAACTCCTCATCTGGAGAGAGGTTTGTCCTCCCACCATCCCCGCGCCCTCCCCCGTGCTGAGCCGCAGGGACAGCCCTGGGCGGCCTCTCCGGCGGGATCAGCATTGAGGTACCTTAAATATCTCTTTCATCTCTGGCTTCCTCAGCATCTCCTCTGTGATAACGTGGTCTGCGCCCAGGGCCACCAGCCTCTCCACCAGCTTTGGGAGATCAGCTCTGGGGAAGGGAAATAAAAAAGGACTTCAGAGCCAGAAAGCAGTGTCACCTTTTCTTTTCTGCTCAGACGTATTTGGGGCCAACAGGGCAGAGGCTGGAGGAGGCTCAGAGGAGCAGACGGGGCGCGGGCTGAGCCACGGGGGGAATCCCAGGAGGGAGGGGCAGGACACCCGTCCCCTCCCCGCGACCCACCTGTCCCGCACCACGTTGATGGTCTTGATGCCAGAGGCTTTGGCGATCTGGATCACAGCCTGGCCCACGCCGCTGTTGGCAGCGTTCTGGATGACCGAGTCCCCTGCACGTAAATACATCCAGGTGTTCATTGCAGCAGCAACCAGCAAATCCACTCGTATCTCTTTCACAGAGCGGCTGGGGCTGAAGGCACCTCTGCAGATCATCCAGTCCAGCCCTGCTCACGCCGGGTCACAGAGCAGATTGCACAGAATGCACCTGGGTGGATTTGAATGTCTCAGAGGAGACTCCACACCCGCTCTGGGCAGCCTGGGCCAGGCTCCGGCACCTCCCAGCAAACAAGTTTCTGCTCATGTTCAGATGGAGCCTCCTGTGTTTCAGTCTGTGCCCGTTGCCCCTCACCCTGGCGTTGGGCACCACTGAGCAGAGTCTGGTCCATCCTCTGACACCCACCCTGACATATTGATCCATTGATCACATCCCTCTCAGCTTCTCTGCCCCAGCTCTCAGTGTCTCCCCAAAGATGCTCCAGACCCCTCAGCACCTTCATGCCCCTCCCTGGACTCTCTCCAGTGACTCCTTGTCCCTCTTGAACTGGGGAGCCCAGCACTGGACGCAGACCTGCAGGTGGGGCCCCCCCAGGGCGCAAGGGCACGTTGCTGGCTCATGGTCAACCCCCTGTCCACCAGCACTCCCAGGTCCTTCTCTGCAGAGCTGCTTTCAGGCAAACCAGCCCCAAGCTGTGCTGGTGCCGGGGTTGCTCCCGCAGCTGCAGGACCCCGCACCTGCCCCGGCTGGATCCCATCGGGTCCCCTCTGCCCGCTCCCCGCCCGCCCGGATCTCGCTCAGCGCCGGCACAGCGCCCTGGGCCGCCAGCCGCCCCTCCTGCCAGAGCCGCGGGAGCCGTACCTGGCGCCAGGCGCTCGAAGTCGGCCAGCATGCGGAAGGCCGTGCAGGGGTTGACGCTCAGCGTGGCGGCGCACAGCACCGGGACGTCACCGGGCACCGGCAGCAGCGCCTCCTCAGGGAACACCCCCTGCGTCCGCCACGTCCCTGGTCCCGGCGCCGTCGAACACGGGCAGGGGGAGGAAAAACACATTATGAGACCCCAACTCACGCCGCAGCCTTAAAACCCGTCGCAGCAGCATCGGCAACGTGTGCCCGGGGGAGCGGGCAGAGATACTCCAAAAACCATTAAAAACAAAGAAACGTGGCAGAAAGAACAAAACTTCAACCACGATACAAACAGGTGAGAACTGAAGACGCCTTCGAGCAGCTCCAGCGGTTCCCAATGCTTCTTGTCTGAGACAATCCAACACATTATATTCATGATTAGACTAATAGGGCAAGAAATGGGCTCCAACTGCTGCTTCCCTCGCCTGGAACATTCTCTAACGGAGCTTTTGTTTTCATTTTAAGCCACATCCAATTAGCTGTAATTGCTGTAAGCGTGAGGGGCATGTGGCTGTACCCACATCCAGCAAGGACGGTGCTCTGGACAGGGTCGGTTTTGCTCCGGGACCCCCAAAATCCCTGCACCAGTTCACACAGGGTCACGGCCAAGGGCTGGCCCTTCGTGCAGACCTGGGCAGCTCCAGGCAGCCTCCAGCATCCCCAAAATCTGCTGGGAAGACGCCCTGCAGGGGGCACGCAGGAGAACCGCGCGGGTGGGCAGCGGCTCAGGGACGCGCTCACCGAGGTGGTTAACGGCCAGGATGACCCTGTCCCCGGGTTTCAGAGCCGTCACACGTCGCCCGACCTCCAGCACCTCCCCGACGCCCTCGTTCCCGCCCACGGCCGGCAGCGGGGGCAGCGTGGCGTAGGTCCCTGCGGGGACACAGGTGACATGAGGAACCCACCATAGCCCGGCCCTCCCCACCCACTGCACCCGCACCTCGGATCCTGGGGCAGTTCTGGGCCCCTCACACCAAGAAACCCTTGAGGTGCTGGAGCGAGTGGAGAGAAGGGAGCGGAGCTGGTGAGGGGCTGGAGCACAAGTGTGATGGAGCGGCTGAGGGACCTGGGGGTGCAGCTGGAGAACAGGAGCTGAGGGGAGACCTTCTGATCTCTGAACTGCCTGAAAGGAGCTTGGAGCCAGGGGGGTCGGGCTCTGCTCCCCAGGAACAAGCGCCAGGAGCAGAGGAAATGGCCTCAAGTTGCCCAGGGGAGGTTGAGGTTGGATTTAGGAACAATTTCTTCCCCAAAGGGCTGTGGGGCATTGGAACAGGCTGCCCAGGGCAGTGCTGGAGTCACCATCCTGGAGGGCTGGACAGACGGACATGAAGTTCTCAGGACATGGGGCAGGGACAGGGTGGGTTGTGGTTGGACTCGATCATCTTGAGGGGCTTTTCCGACCAAAATGATTCTGTGATTCTATCTCAGGAGCCGCCTCCAAACCCCCAACACATCCCACCAGGAGCATCTCATAGACAATTAATACACAAAAAAGATGCAGCCGGTGCGTTACCTTGGATGACATTGATGTCGGCGGGATTGATGGGGGATGCCAACATCTTGACATGGACATCAGAGTCCCCCAGCTTGGCCACCTCGAGGTCCTTTAGTCTGAAAAGGGAGACACAAAGGAAAAATGCATTGATACAGGCTTGGCTGGTGCTTCTGCACCTTGGTTTAAGCTGGAAAGAGATGCCCATGTCACATATGCGTGTTAGGCTTAAAATAAACAGCATCGTATTCTCTACCCCATCTATATCGCCATAGCCTGGTCTCCTCCAGCTACGAACCCCAACATCCACCTTAGACAAGCCCATCAAGACAGATTTTTGATGGAGGCCACTAAAAGCCAAAAAACCAAGCAAAGTGACGCTCACTAATATTAACAAATTCAGCAGGTTGCATAAAAAAGCCGCTGTTTCAACTGGCCGGGGATTTTCCAGCGTGTCCCGCCCCACTTTAGTGCGGGTATTTTCAGAAATCTGCAGAAAAGAGAAGTTCTAAAGCGTGAGACCGGCCTTGCACAAGCCATGGGGCGAGGGCGGCAAATCTCAGGAGCCCTCAGGGGTGACAAGAACCATCGTGCATTAAACGGTCAAAAGGAAAAGTGATCATCCATCCCCAAAATCCCCAGGGGTTTGGCGTCCGGATGCACCCGCATCGGCACCTCCCGCACCCCTCGGGGTTCAACAAGCCCTTGAGGTCTCCTCCTTTTTTTTTTTTTAAAAAAAAGGCTTAAAATCTAGATAATTGTGACTTTCTCCTTGCAAAGTTTTTCAGTTTTTTGGTTATTTTAAAGGGAAAATCCTGCACCAGCCGCTGTTTCCCAAACACCGATCAGCATGACACCGGCTTTGTCCCACAGTTGGGAAACCCCATCAATGTGATGCAGTCGAGGACGAATTTGGGGCGCAGCGGTGCCGAGGGCTCAGACCTCCGCATTGTGCCCCTATAGAGCCCTCCCGTACCTGCACCCCCAGCGCCGCCCCCCGACTCCTGCACCCCCCACTGCAATGCGCTCCGGTAGAGCCCCCCCGCCTGCACCCCCTTGTGCTCCCCCTTACTGCACGACCGCCGGGGGGTCCCCGTGCCGCTCGAACAGCAGCCCCCGCGCGGGGGGCCCCGTCCCGGACGAGCGCGCCCGCACCGGGAGGGTCCGCGCCCCGCGCAGCGCCCGCGCTGCCGCCCGCTGCATGCCGCTCCGGCTCCGCTCGGCTCCGCTGGGTTCCGCTCGGTTCCGTTCGGTTCCGCTCGGCACCGCTCGGTTGAGCCCGGCGCAGCCGCCAGTGGCGTCACGAGGGTAGCCCCGCCCCCTCCGGGTCGGCCCCGCCCCCTCGCCCGCCTTAAGGCGGCGCGGCCACAGCAGCGATGAGCCGGCGGGGGCTCTGCGGGTCCTGCTTCGGGGATCCCGGGACATCCTTAACAGTATCAAACGTGCCCGTGTCGGCGCAGCGGGGCAGCAGCAGCGCCCTGTGCGAGCCGCGCCGGCCCCGTGACGGGTGCTGGATCGCGGTGCTCGTGTTGGGGGGAAAAGCCCCTTTTCCCTGGTTTGTTCACCGCTGACTTCCAGGCGCGCCGGCAGGGACGCGTGTGCCGCCGCAGGCAGGGAAAGCTGCGCGGCGAACGTTCAGCGGCTGATGAGTTAAAATACCAGATGCCTGACACGAGTGATGAGAAGAGTCCTTAGCAGTAGTTTACTTCAATGTTTTGTATAATTATCTTGAAGGAAAGGTCTCATTTATTCTTCCAATTAAAACTGATTAGATTGGAGGGAAGAAAGGGAAGCGGCGACGCTGCCTTGCGGATCGACCTGTCGCAGCAGAATAAACACCGGGGTTTAACACAATTCATCGGCTCACGTGGAGCCTGGGCTGCTCTGGCTGGGAGCGGGAGCAGCTCAATGAGTCCCTGTTTTCTTGTCATAGTCCACTTCTACGTGCAATTAGCAGATTCCTTCATTACCACCTGTAAACCCAGCCCCGTTCCCGCCCCATTCCCCTGTCCCACTCTCAGGCACTCAGTATTTTATTCAGATAAAATTGCTTTGCCATCAAACAACCTATCACGGAGTGACAATTAACTCAATATTTATATTTCTAGTGTATTAAATTCAATACGGCACCAAAGAAGAGAGGGGAGATGATCCCATGGATCTCAAACCTCGTTTTCTTGCTCTAACTGGCAGCACCCCCTCTTATTCCCCATAGACCGCGGGGGGGCTGATGTGCTCCCCGCTCTGGCGGCGCCGGTGCCCGGGCCCTGCGGTGGGTTCCAAGGGCTCAGACCATCCTCACCGGGGCGGTGGCGCCGGGAGCCGCTTGTCCCGCCCCGGGCGCACGGTTCCTGCCGGGCGGGCCGTCCTTGGGCGGCCGGCAGCCTCAACGCAGCGTTTCGGTCTAACCCCGGCAATTAAATAATGAGGCTTTAGTAGCCTCGAGGGCGGCAGCTTCGGGAGGCCTTCGCTCGGCGGGGCCGCTCGCGGTGCCTGAGCCTGCGTGCGGGACACACGGGCGCTCAAGCTCCGCACCGCGTGGCGAAGGGTTGATAACTAATTACAGCAGCCAAATGAGACGCCTTTCCATAGCCTCGGAAACGTATGCGCCCGCAAATCAGGGCTGACAGACAATTTATGATTATTTTGTTAATGTTTCTCCCGTAACAAGCACCATTTCCTGGTGATTAATGACTGCTCCAAGTACTGAAATTGCCTTTTTTTCTTTTTCTAGGAGAGATGCATGAGAACTCCCTTTGTAGTTGAGGTTTCAGGAGCGGCTGGGACAGGAGGCAGAGGAGACGGTTCCTCTGGCCGGGGCAAGGAGCGATGCTCCCCGCTCCCCTCTGCCTCGATACCGTGTTACCGTTAATGAGCTACGATTTATCACAGCCACTGATTAATTTGACTAATTCATACTTATTCATGGCTGGAAAGCAAAAGTGCTGCTGATGAGGTGGGTTTATTCTTGCAGACGCGGAGCCTGGGGGGGCGGGGATGGGCAGAACAAGTGCCTGTGAGAGCCGGGTGACAGCAGGGTGACATTCGCTGTCATTTTATCCCTAAAACCTCGACCCTGTTGGGGATGGAGGCTTCATCCCCTGGTTTACAAGGACAAGCTGAGCCCAGCGGGTTCAGCCCAACCCGAGGAGCCTTGTGTGTGCTGCGCTGCCCTTAATCAAGTTAATGTGGAATTATTAATTCACTCCTTACAAGACTGACATACTTTTTAATGAAGGAGAATAATAATCTATTGCCTTTATTAGGTGGAGAATTTGAAGGTGTGTCTGCTTCTCTTGGGAATAATTAAGAGAGCTTTGCCTTAAAGGCAGTTTTCTTTGGGGAGGTAGAATCACAGAATCATTCTGGTTGGAAGAGACCCTCAAGATCATCAAGTCCGACCATAACCTCACTTGGGATGTTGGTGTCACCTCTCAGTGGCTTCCCATGGCAGCCAGATGTGGTCCAAGCCCCCTGGACCTCCCAGGGACCTCGCGGGTGTGTTGGGTGGGGGTGCTGGGCTCCCAGGGCCGGGATGCACCGACACGACAAGGCTTGGAGAACGATCTGCAGAATAACTCCCTTTCTCAGGCAGAGAAATGGATGCTCAGAAACCTCCTGTGGGGTAAGGTGTGGACGGGCTGCACGTCCCGTCAAGCACAGGGGTCCCGTCCATCCTCCCGTGTCCATCTCAGGGTCCTGCGCCTGGACCCGGCCCCACCACCTGGTTTTTATAAAGCTTGGGATCAGCTCAGCTGTTCCTTTCCCATTTCGAGCCCCGTTCACCCCAAACCAGCCGCGCTGCAGAGCTCCATCGCTCTCACGTCCATCACCTTCTTATTAGACATGCCTGAGTCTTCGAATAAAAAATACCTTGTGCTGAGAGACCCACTTTACATAATCCTCCACTTATCCCTGAATCCCTCGTTCAACACCTCTGACCGTGCCGGACAATCCCATAAACTGTTGGATCCTTCACGTAAAGACTTGAGCCCGGTGCACCTGGCTCACAGTAGATGTGACTGGATGCCCAAAGTGGCTTCACGTTTTGAAGGACACAAATGGCTGCTTCTTGCCCTCTGATTTTTTAATCCCTCTTTAAAGTGATTCATTGTCAGATTAAATATATATATACAGAGAGAGAAAAATGCAACATTCCGTGGCTAACAGCTGTCGCTTTCCCCATCACCGCTTTTTCCCGTTCTGCTCGCATTGGGCTGTGGGTTCTCGAACTGGTCCGTCTCTGGGTTCTCGGTGGTGGTCAGTGCAGAAATCGGCCCATGGGGCGCTTTTCGGCCGGGGCGGCGCAGGGCTGGCCTGAGCGGGTCTGGGGTGACGCTGACCCGCGCTGCGCTGCTGCTGGGACCCGTGTCACAACAGCACCCAAAGGCACCGCCCTGGGTCTGCCTGCGGATGGGGACACTGCACGCAGCCGCGGGAGACGCTTCAGAAAGCTCCTTCTGAGAGGAAGAGGAACGTTCCTCCTCGCAGTCGGTGGCGGGGGCGAAAAAATGGCCATTTTCTGGCTGCGTTTGTTCCTCAGACTCAGCCACGCGCTGGGCACCCGCGGGGCCGCGGGAGCAGCGCCCGGGGGAGGCTGCAGCTCGGGGGGTTGGGCACCGAGCTCGTTCTTCCAAACCCCCCACGGAGCACAAACGCAGTGGCAGGTTGGAGGGGTCGGATCTTAAATAAGCCATTTCCATGGCTATTTCCTCCGGGAACTCTGGTTCATTCGTTGCGTTGAAGAAGAATAGGGAGGTTTATTTGGACGAAGGCACAGAAGTTATTTCATCCTTTCAGGCTGTGATAACTCATCTAACAGCCCCATTACATCCGGCCGCGGCACCGCCGGGCGTCTGACCGCCGGGGCTGGGCGGCGCGGGAGAGCGGCGCATGAGATAATCTGTTCTGTCTGTTGAGGAAGAAAAAAGGGGGTTTGGCATTAGTAAAAGGCAGGTGATTTGAGAAAATAGCAGAGACTTATTAGAGATAAAGGACTGGATGGGGGTGTAATAGTTGGAGGTGCAGAAAACGGAAGAGGGACGTAGGGGAAGAGGGGCTGGTGTGGAGGGAAAAAGAAGCGGAAAGTGAAACTCTGAGGGGTGAAATTGCTCAATGGCAGCGCAGGCTGCCGGGGTCGCGCCCCATCGCTCCGCAGGGGCCGCTGGCTGCGCGGGGGCGCGGGGGAGCGCTGCTGCGGGGGCGCGGGTCCTGCCCGGGGCCTGAGCAGGGAAAACGGGGAAATGGGGAATTACTGTGCTGGCGGAAAAAGAAAAATAGTATTCTAAAGATCAACTAAAGAAGTGCTGTTGGCTCGTAAGAGATTCAAAGCGCCAAAGTCCAGCTTTTTGCCCTCAGCCTGGGGAACCCGGGAGACGTGTTCAGAGCTGCCGGCCCCGAACACCCGGAGCTGGAAACATTCACCCTTTGCCATTCAAGGGACGGTTTCGGCGGAGAGCACCTGTGGTCACGGCGGGGCCTACATCCATCTCGGCCCACGGAGCACCTGCCGTCGTTTACTTGGCAAAACGCTCTTCAGCTCCCAGGAAAAGTTCGGTTTGAAATGAAGTTGCAGCGACGCGGCCGGGGCCGGGAGCAAAACTGCGGCAGCGACCGCTTTTCCTCACCCGGTGCGCGGTTGGGGTGCCCGCTCCTTCACCCGCAGCCCCGGAGCCGGCTCCAGGGGTGGTTTGTCCTCCCAGATTTTCCGTGTAAACCTTTATCCAGGCTGGGTAAATGACAGATAACTCAGCGTGACGTGGCGAAGCGGCCCGGCAGCATCCCGGGATGCGCTGGACCTGGGCCAAGCCTTTTGGCGATGCTGTTGTCCCGCTGCCAGCACTGGGAACTTCCCAGAGGGTTCGTGGGGCTCAGTGACGCCCGGGTGCCGTCCCCTGTCCCCTCCCTCCGGGTGCTGCCGGGTCTCGCAGGACGGGGCTGCATTTTGCAGGGTGCTGCTGGTGCCCAGGCTTCTCCCTGCGCAATTTGGGGAAGAAGTCCCGATATTTCAGCATCATTCCCTCCAGCCCTCCAAGTCTTCACCTGCCCGAGTGGTTTCCCAGCGGAGTCGCAGCTGGGGCTGGGATAACGCCAGGAAGCTGATGCAAATCTCCCTCCGTTCCTCCCCCCAGACCTTTGGAAAAACATTTTCCTCCAGAAATAAGGCTGGAGAGGATGTTGGTGAACAAGGCGCCTTTCATCGCCGCTGGCACGGCCGCGGGGACACCCGGGGGCTGCCAGCGCCCTGTGCCGCCTCCTGCGCCCGCAGCCGGGAAAGGACGGACATCCCTCCCTTTACACCCTTCTGGGTTTCTCTCCTTTCTGTTTGCTCCAGGTTACATCCCGCATCTCCCTCTCTCCATCACTGCCTTCCCACCCCAAGGGACAGTGGCTTTGCTGGGTGTCACCAGGGTCCCATGTGCCACTGCCACCCCTTGTCCAGGTTTCCATGTCACCATCCTGCGAGAGAAAGCACCATGTCACCATGTCCCTGTCGCTCGAGGACACCCAGCAGGACATGGCAGCTGGGGGCGGGAGACCCCCCCAAAGGGTCTGGGGGCACTGAAGACACTGGGGCACCCACCAGCCCGCCCCAGGGTGGGTGTCACCCCCCCTTTGCTCAGCTCTGTGGGGTGCAGGAGCCCCACACAAGGTGCTCTGCACCCCTCCCACCTGCAGCTCCCACCACACCCACCACCAGCACCCCGTCTGCAGCTGTGGACCCTCAGCTTAGTGGGGACCCCCCCAGCCTGGGGACACCCTCTGCTCCTGGGGACCCTCCTGCACCCAGGGACCCCCGCTCAACCTCCCTGCAGCCTTGTCGCCCCCCTGCAACCGGGGAACGCCTTGCAACTGGGACCCCCCCTCCAACCGGGGACCCTCCTGCAACCGGTGTCCCCCTCGCAGCCGCACTCCCTCCCTCCTGCACCCGGGGCCTCCCGTCTGCACCCGCCCCCCGCCCGCAGCCCGCCCCCCGTCCACCGGGTGCCAACCCCGCAGCCGCGCCCCCCAAGCAGCCGGCGCTCCCGGGCAGCGTCCTCCGCCACCGGGAAACCCCTCCGGTAGCCGTGCGCCCCCTGCCCCCCGGGACCCCCATCACCGGGGCTCCCCCATCACCGGAGCTCCCCCCCATCACCGGGGCTCCCCCCCATCACCGGGGCTCCCCCCCATCACCGGGGCTCCCCCATCACCGGGGCTCCCCCCCATCACCGGGGCTCCCCCCCATCACCGGGGCTCCCCCATCACCGGGGCTCCCCTCCGCCATCTCCGCCGGGGGGCGGGAGCGGGGCTGGGGCTGCGGGTGCGCGCGGCGGCCGGCAGGGGGCGCCCCCGGCCCGCCCGGTGCCGCCGCCGCTGCCGGTGCCGGTGCCGCGCGGCGCTGACGTCAGGCGGAGCGGAGCCGCCGCTATTTGAGGCGCGGGGCGGGCGCGCGTGCCCCGCTGCGCCGCCGCGCAGGAACCGCGGGCCCGAGCGGCCCCGGCGGCCCCGGCCCCTCCGCCGCCCCGCCCTCCCCGGCCGCACCATGCGGAGCGCCCGGGCGCTGCTGCTCGCCCTCGCCCTGCGGGTCTGCGCGCTGGACACCGAGACGCCCGCCGGTACGAACGCAGGGGGTACCGGCGCGGGGGGGGTGTTCGCGGGGGGTCCTGTTTGCTCCGCGAGCTCGGGGGAGCTCCCCAGCACCCCGCTGGCGGGGCCACCCCGGTGCGAGCGGCTCCTCCCGTCCCGCCGCTGTGGCTTCCCCCGGCCGTCGAGTTCGGGACACCGGAGCCCGGGGCTCCCCGGAGCCCGCTGGCGGGTACAGGGGCTCGGCTGCACCCCCTGTCTGCACGGCCGGAGCTGAGCCCACCCGAGCCCGGCGGCCTCCGGTACCGGGGCGACCTCCGTCCCTCCTCTGTCCGCCGCTCCAGCTGCACCCCCGGGAAGGAAAACTCCCCCCCGGTGGCAGCGGGGGCTCGTTTGCAGGGGCAGCCCTGCAGCGGGTTCGTGGCTCGGGCGGGGAGGACGCACCGGGCACCGAACGCCGCCGTCGGGAGCCCGTTTGGGCGGGGGTGCAGCCCCGGGCGGCGGCGGCGGGTCCGGGTGCGTTGTGTGTCACTCGGTCCCGGAGGGGGCCGGGGGACTGGGGACCCGCGGGAGGAACAGGTGGCGCCGAGGCCGCTCTCCGGTCGCAGCCTCTCGCCGTGGCACGGGATACAATTCGAGTTGTACCAACGCACGATCGGTTTAAGAATTCTTTATGTGGGGTGTTTTGTCGTCGTTCCTTTGGGCAGCTCGGCGTTGCGACTCGCGGCTCGCCCGGCCTGACCCTGCGAGCGGGGAGCGGAGGAGTGAGGAGCAGCGACCGGGTGCTGCGGGGGGAGAATTTGGGGCTGCCCAAGTGCGGCCAGGGACTGTGAGGGCTTTTTGCGGGAGAAACTGAGGCACGGGGAGGAGGGAGCTGGTGCCATGCTTGAAGGACCTGGTGCTGTAGCTCGGTACATTAAGGTGCATTTTTGCCTGGTTCTGTATTTTTTTCCTTTAAAATGAAGCAGCTCACCCGCATGCAGTCCCTGTGTTGGTGTATTGGTTTCTTTCTGGTTTTTTTTTTTTTTGGAGTAATGGCCTCTCTCAAAATATTATAAATAGTGACACCCATCAACAGTGAGCAAAATAAGCGCAACCCATGCAGAAGGGGGAACGGTGGATGGATGGATGGATGGATGGGGGAAATACGAAGCAGCCGAGGCTCCTGATGCGAGGTGGAGGATGGGGGGGAAGGAATGGGTTTATGTTCTGTTGGGGCAGCTGGTGGGGGCAGAGCCGTGTGCTGGGTGAGGGCTCAGCTCCGGGGTGCAGCCGAAGGGCCGGGTTCAGCTGGAGGCGGGGGGGCTGTCCAGCTCCCTGTGTCCATTGTCCTCGCCGTCGGCTGCTTTTCACATAAATCTCAGTGTTTGTTCCTCCTGGTGCGGCTTTACTGGCTGCGGGGACGTGTCCGGGCGGTGGGGACATGGCCTGGCTGCGGGGACGTGTCCGGGCGGTGGGGACATGGCCTGGCTGCGGGGACGTGTCCGGGCGGTGGGGACGTCCCTGGCTGGTCCCCGCAGGGCCGGGGCTGCACAGCGGGCAGGGCTGCTGAAAAATACTTAAACCATCTGTGTGTGCTCTGGGGTCACTGGAGACCCCCATGCCCATCATGCAGAGGACCAGCTGCTCATCACTGTGGGTGTTTGGGAGATGGGGGGTTTTCTTGCCACTCCTTTAAAAGAAGGGGCGCAGTGTGATCCTTCCACAAGTGGGGAAACTGAGGCACGGCGTGGCTGGCTGACCTGGCTGAGCTGCGATGGGAGCTGGGTGCGGCGTTGCAGCTTCCCCACCAGCCCGGGATGCTCTTTGCTCCTTTCTGCAGCATGCAAACTTTTGCAGTTTCAGATTTCAGAGTGACTAAGCTGTCACTGCTCGAAGTGTTGGAAAAGCATTTACTGGCCCTCCAGCCCGAGGGGTCCCTTGTGCTCTCACGGTGTCAGCGGCTGCGACGGGGATCTGCGAGTTGTCACTGGTGTGTTTTGCCAGCCCCACCTTCCCTCCCTGGGCTCTTTGCAATAAAAACTAGAGCTTTTCTTTGCTCTTGCTGGAAGCGTCCATCTGGGAGCAGGCTGGGCCGCGGGGCAGCGGGTTTTGCAGCCTCAGCTCATTTTGTCCCCTCCTTTTGCCTTCTGCTCGGAAAGGGTGCAGCTCCATTCCTCTGTATCGCACTCATGCACCCCAAATCTTCAGCAGTGACTTGCTTGTGTACCCCAGCCTGTGTCCCCCATTCCTGCTGTGGGCTGTTTTGTGACACTGGGGACACGCGGTGGGGACACGCGGTGGGGACACGCGGTGGGGACACGCGGTGGGGACACGCGCCTGCAGCCGCGCGGCACTCCCGCTGTAATTATGCGGAAGCTGTTTGCACTTGGTTTGACTGCGGGAGCAGCAATTAAGCAAATAAAATATTTGAGTTTGGAGCTTTGACTTAGTTGGTGCTGCTGGGGAGCCCCGCGTTGGGGTTGGTGGCATCTCTGGGGGCGCTAGGACTTGTTCAGGGGGGTGGTTGCTGGTTGTCTTGGCTGAGCTCCTCGCTGGGGACCCCGGGGGGTCCTGCCGCCGCCGGGACAGCGCAGCAGGGGTGACCCTGACCCCGTGGCGGTTGTGTTGTCTCAGTGAATGGGAAGCCCTGAGCAGACGCCGTCCCCAGGGCTGGGATTGGGGTCGGGGAGCGGAACAAATCTGCCCGGTGTCCCCCGCCCCAACCGTTAACCGCAGCGTCTCCCTCCGCCGGCCGGGGGGGGGAACGGGTCCCAGGGGCCGCAGGGGCACACGCCGCCGGCAGCCCCTGCACCAGCCCCAGGTGCTGGGGATGGGATCCGTGTTCGATGCTCTCCGGGTGCCTGATCCTGCTCCTCGCAGTGTTTATTTCCCTCCATCTGGCTGCCAATGGGCTTTTCCATGCCAGGGCATTTTTTCCTCCCCACCCTGCCTACACCAAGCACATAAAATGTGCGAGAGCATTGTCAGCTTGTTTCAGGCTTGGATTTTTTTCCCTCGCTGCTCTGCTGTGCCAGGGAAGAATCTCTGTCTCTTGTTGCTGTGTTTTCCATGCTCTGGAAGTGCTGTGGCCTCTCCCAGAGCCCCAAATGCTCCTGCCCTCTGGAACATCCCGCGGGTGAGCCCCCGTGTGCCCGGGGCTGAGCTTTCCCGCTCTGCTGGATCCCCTCTCCATGATCTTCACCGTCCGTGGGGCTGGGGCAGAGTTACGGGGGCTGCGATGCTCCTGTCCCTCTGTATCCCGCGGTGGAGGGTCGGTGCCTGTGTTTTCCCCTCCACCGAGCCTTGCAGTTGCGTTTGTTTCATTTTAGCCTCCCTGCTTGCTCCAGCGCTCCCGTGTCATGTTTTCCTGGGCGCTCGGCCCTGCCCCTGCCTCGGGAATGGGATCCTGGTGAGTCACCTCCTGGACCAAATTCCACTTGTTTTTTTCCCCTTTGTTATCCAAACTAAGACAAACCATCCCCATCCAGCTTCCCTGGGAGCTTTCCCGGAGCAAAGCCCAGCAGGATCCGGGCCGGGGGCAGGGACACGCCTGGGAGACAAAGGCTTTGACCCTGCCCTGGCTGTGACAGCCTCCCCCACTGCACCCGGGATGGACCTTTTCCATCGCACTCAACCCATTGCAAAGGTGCTGAGAGTCCCGAGCACCCCAGCGCACCCCAAAAAACTCCTCTCCTGGCTGCAGCCCCCCAGGAATTTGCTGCTTTGCTTCCGGCCGCTGTGCAAGGGTTAAGCGGGAGGAGGCAGCGCAGGTAAATCCCTGCTGTGTGCTCGGAGCCGGGAGGTAGCACGGGCTCGGGAGAGCCTTATCGACACAGCCCTGCCATCTGCCTGCTTCAACCTCCACAAATAAGCTTTTTAATAATCTATTATTAACATGCACTATAATTGTCTTATTAGACATGTCTGGGAACCTTTAGCTACTGCATGATTAAATGTCGAGATTCCCAAACCTCCTCTTCTCCCCCATGGCAGCTCGGGATTTGTTTTGCAGCTTTCCCTGGATCCTGCTCCAGGCTGGAGACCCCGCTCCTTGTACTCGGGGAAACTGAGGCTTGATTTCTGGAGAAGCAGGATTCCCAGCAATTCTTCCCTCGGCGCTAATTGCCTCCTTGTTGGCGGCCTTAAAATAAGTCCTGGAGATGGAGGTTTTTCTTCGTGCTGCAGGTGGCCTGGCAGGAGCTGCTGCTGGTTTGCCCTGCGTGGGGATGGATGTGGGGGGTGGGTGACAAGGGGGTTCCCTGGCTGGGGGTCCTGGGGACATGGGGCCTGTTCTTCCTCACGAGGAGGAGGAGGAGGAGGAGGAGGGCTGCGGAGCTGGCTGGTGCTGGAGGGACTTTCCTGCGTGTTCCCTGGGCTGGTTCCTTCCCTGGCGCTGGGAGCGGCTGCTCTGCGCCCTGTGCCTGGATCAACATCCGAAGTCCAGCTCGTCTCCAGCTGCTGGAAAGCAAAGGCAGAGCCCCTGCCCGCGTCTGCGTGTGGGGACAGCCCTGTCCCTGCCCGAGCTGCTGCTGCCGCCGGGGGGTCACACATCAGCTGCTCTTTCGGGCTTTTTATGTTTTCTCTGTTGAATCTGGAGCGTTGCTCCCGCTTGCTGGGTGGTCGTCAGCTGCAGCTGCTTCCGGGGCTGCTCTCGTGCTCTCTGGGTCCCACCCGGGGTGTCACAGCCCTGCTCTGCAGCACACGGGGGACACACAGAGGTCCTGGGGCACCCCATGGGTTTCCTACAGACTTAAGGCCCTCAGGCTTTGCACCCCAGTTTCTCCCACCCAGAGACTGAATCCCACCACAATGGGGGCTGGGAAACCCTGTCCCGGGTGGGGGTGCAGTGGGAGCGCAGCGTTGCCCCCTCGCTGCCCCTGGGGTGTAAATGTGGTGCAGCCAGAGCAACTCCGAATATTTTTGTTATATGCTATTTTTTTTTGGCTTGCAAAACGTTGGCGAATTGCGCGGGTCCGTGCGCCCGCAGCTCCTGACCGTGCGGGGTGCTGGGGGATCCATCCATCCCTGTTTGTGGCTGCGCTGGGTGCTGGGCTCTGCCCCAGTGCGGCACCACCGGGTGCTGGGGACCCCCCCAGGGAACCCTGTATGAGCCAGTGAACCGCTTTGACATCCCGGCCCCTGCTGTGTGGATCAGACCTTTCTCAACATCGTTAAGTTAATCAGGATTGTGTGGCTGGGATGCAGCAACCGATCTGGCTTGAGATGTTCTGAGCTCTCCCAGGACAAGGGACAAGGACACCGATGACCTGATGTGTCTTAACGAGGCCGCTGTCCCCACGGCCATTCCTGGTGCCCACAGATGACCGTGTGTGCAGACGAGCACAGTGGTGGCAGCCCCTGGCGTGCTGCTCCCGCTGGAGAACTTAAGACTAATTAGCCCAATTAGCCCAGCTGGGGAGTGAGCGCTGCTCCGGTTCAGTGTGTTTCACCCCGCAACTGGATCATCAGCCGCTGGTTGGGGCAGCCGGATGTCACCGGGAGGATGTCACCGGGGGGAGGATGTCACCGGGAGGATGTCACCGGGAGGATGTCACCAGGAGCGGAGGGGAAGCACTCACTGCAGCCAGGGCGGGGGGCTCGGCTTTGGGGTGCTGCCCGGGGCTCTTCTCGCTGTCTGGCAGATCACAGAATCCTGTTGGTTGGAAGAGACCCTCAAGATCACCAAGTCCAGCCGTTCCCCACCCGGGTGCTGGAGCTTTCCGGTGTCTTTGGGGAGCAGCAGCTGGGGGTGACCTGTGCAGCCCTGGGGCCAGGGCAGGCGCTGCCGCTCCCCGCGGGGCTGGGGCTGCACTGGGGGGTTGGCTGGTGCCCAGCTGAATCTTTTCCCAAGGACTTTCCCATTTCTGCTTATTTTTTACTGTAGTTTCATCTGTCTGTTGAGTGATGATGTCCAATTGATTTCTTCCCCCCACAGCCAGCAATCAGCCTGCTTCCCTTTGATTATAACGATATCAAACCGGAGCAGCGCATCTCTGCGTGGGGCTATTTCTTTTTATTAGTTGAACTTTTAATTTAGTAAATCACCTGGGGACCTGCTGCTCACTGCGCTGGGCCGAACTGCATCTCTGGGTGCAAGGCGCTGTCTCCTGCCTGTTTTTCCTGTGGGACGGCTGAGCTGTCCTACTTAGGCTGGGTTTGGTGGCTGCAGCTGGTCTGGGTGCAGGGAAGGGGGGCACAGTGCTGGGCATGGGGGCTGCAAGGAGCTCACCTGGGGTTGAGGTGCTGAGTGCCCGTTCAGCACCACCGCAGGGGCTCATCTGCCTGGTTAGAGAGGTTCGGACCTCTGGGAGCGCTGGGTGGCACTGAGGTGCTGATGGAGACCCCGGAGAGTTTGCTGGAGCTGCTGGTGTTTACCTGGGATGGATAGATGCATGGATGCATGGATGCCTGAGCCGACACCGACCCTGGGTGGCTGAGCCCAGCGTGGCACTGGTGAGAACACCCCTGCCGATGTTTGGGTCTGGGGTCTCGCTCAGCCGTGTCCCAGCTGTGCCTGCTGCCGGGCAGCGGCTCAGTCCAGCTCCTCAGAGCCATGACACGGACCCTTTTCGTTCCCCACGGTGGCTTCTGCCGGAGCCTCTGACCTGCCGGCCGATGCTGTTCCCCGTGTGTGACATCGGAGGGTTTCGCTGAGCGTTGGCGGGTGATGGATGTGCCCACGTCAGCCGCTCCGCCACCTCTGAACCTCGGTGCCGATCTTCCCACGTGGCTTTTCCCAGTGAAATGGGAGGAGGAGGAGACCGACCTGGATTCTGCATCGCACTGAGACGTTCTCCTGCTCTGCCCGACCTTCCTCCTGCTCCCCTTCCTGCTGCTTTTGTTTTCCCGAGGGCTGGGGAGGGGATGCTGGGCACAGTGGGGACCGTGCAGCCCATCACCAGCTCAGAACGAGCCTTCTCCCTGCTTTTTAAATTCTATTTTAGTAGTTTTTCCCCTTTTTTATCCTCCCTTTTTCCCTCCTCCCCCCAGGCAGGTGGCTCCGTAGTCCAGGAGCTACAATTGCACAGCGAGCGATCAATAAAGCAGGATGGAGGCTTCCAGCTGCCTGCCTTGTTTTTTATTCCCATGGAGTCGAAGAGGCAGTCCTGGCTATGTTAATTAAGTGGTGGTTAATTATTAAAGCACTTGCGTTGCAGGTTAGTGGCCTCCTGGCCGGGCGGTTTCAGGATGTTTCTGCGCTGCAGGACCTTTCATGGCCTGGGTATCAATGACGGAGAAGCGATGCTGGTCCTTCCCTGGAGCAGGACTTGCTGGGACAGGGACAGCACTTGGATGGGGGTTAAATTCACACGTCCCCTCTGGCCACGGGGCCAGCACCTCCCGCCTTGTGCCCCACAGCATCACAGCACAACAGCTGGGGAGCCGCAGCCCTGGCTGCATTCGCATCGGGGTGATGCAGCACCCTGGTCCCAGTGGTCCTGATCCCCCTGGGACCTGCTTTGGGGGGGTGGGAGGAAAGGGGAGCTGCTTTTTGCAGCTGGATGTGCCCCAGACAAGGACTCTGCCAAGATTAATTCTTCCCTCTTTGCTTTTAAATGCATCTTCATGAGGGAGTGATGCACGTGAGCTGTGAGCCAGCCCTGAGTTGTTACAAACCCTTCAGGTTGTGTGTGTCCCGGTTGTATTTGCTCCCCCAGGTCCCGGGGTGTCCGTAGTGAACCCACATGTCCCAGTTCCCCAGTCCCTGTGCCCAGGGTCCCCAGAGGCTCCTGGTGCTGGAGCTGGGACTGGGCACCCACTGTGGGGGGCTCAGCACCCCCATGGGGACTTGCAGGTAAAATCCATTGAGAGCTGGAAAAAGAGATTTGTCTTCTGTAGTTGCTGGTGGACGGATATTGTTCTAGTCCCGCGCTTTCCGAACACCGAGGTTATCGGGCATAAGTGACTTATTATGCAAATCCTCTGTCTTAATATCTGGCTGCTCTCTCCCTGGAATTGCATTGGCTGAACCCCACGCGTTATTGGAGCTGCTAATGTTTACACATTAGCTTCTTTGGCTAATATACAAGGCTTCAAGTTGCAAATTGATGTTTCTTACAGCTGAGCAAATTATTTTTCTATTAAATGCAATATTTAAAATGATTTGGAGAAGGAAAACAAACTACTGGTGAGAATTTTAATGGCGCTGCTTTCCATATTCTTCTAATCTGCTTTTATCGGGGCCAGGAAATCAGTAATTTTTTTAACATTTCTATTTTGCAGAAGTGGGGAGCAGAGATGACAGGGAGGGTGTTTATTGTGATCTCCGGTGTGTGTGATGCACAGAACACGTTTGCTGGTGCCCCAGGGCCTTCTGAGCATGCAGAGTGCCCCTCGGGGGATTTAGTCCTGCGCTTGCCTGGGCTGGAGAGATGATCCCACCGCTGAGCCCCAGACCCGGGTGTCTGGGCTTGGCTGGACCTGGCCGTGGAGCCCCCCGGGCGATGGTCGGGTTTCCGGGGCTCCATCGGTGCGAGGTGCTGGGGTGCGGGACCCGCTGTGCTCGCCGAGCTGGATTCCTCGGTGCCGCATCCCCCGAGCGAGTCCCAGGCCCCCCAGCATCATCCCCCGGGGATAAAAATGGGGTTTCCGATCCCATTTCCGTTAATAACCTCGCCCGGGAGCCTGCAGCGTGGTACGTGTGAGATTTTGCTGGGTGAGAAGTGTGCCTAATTTTAGACGGATCGCAGTATGTGTTCCCTGTCCCCCGCGTCTGCTGGCGCCTGCGGGAAAGCAGCTCCCGGCGTTTCCTGCCCGGGGCGCGTTCCCGCCTGCGAACAGCGGCGGATCCGGCGGGGGGCGCTGGCCGGACTCGGGGTGGGGGGGGGCGCTGGCCGGGCTCGGGGTGGGGGGGGGCGCTGGCCGGGCTCGGGGGCGGGGGGCGCTGGCCGGGCTCGGGGTGGGGGGGGGCGCTGGCCGGGCTCCGGGGGCGGGGGGCGCTGGCCGGGCTCCGGGGGGGGTGGGCGCTGGCCGGGCTCGGGGGCGGGGGGCGCTGGCCGGGCTCCGGGCGGGGGGAGGCGCTGGCCGGGCTCCGGGGGCGGGGGGCGCTGGCCGGGCTCCGGGGGGGGTGGGCGCTGGCCGGGCTCGGGGTGGGGGGGGGCGCTGGCCGGGCTCCGGGGTGGGGGGGGCGCTGGCCGGGCTCGGGGTGGGGAGCGCTGGCCGGGCTCGGGGGGCGCATCTCAGCATCGCTGCAGCGGGCTGCGTCTCGAGCTCTCCGCTGTCCCCAGCCATGGCGCCGGTTGCTGCTGGTGCTGTGGGGCTTTGCCAGGTCACCTGCGTGCCTCAGTTTCCCCATTTGCAGCAGCAGCAGCATTTGCTATTTAGCCTGTATAAAGAACTTGATCGTTTGGTGCAGAAAAAGAGCATCTTTTATAGGCATTTAAGAGAAGAGGTCTTGGGTACGATAGTCCAGGGCTGTGTGACTCTGTGTAGCCTGTTGCTCCATTCCTGCTCCCGGGAAACACTTAAAACTCTGGATTTGGGAGACAAAGGAGCTCTGCTCACCCCCGCCCCACCTCAGTGTGGTTGGATGGTGGTGGTGATGGGTCATAGCCTGTTTTGCTGCAGGTGATGGAGCTGCTTGGCCGCTGGCGTGGTGCACAGTGAGTCCTGTGGGTACCCAGGTCCTTCTGATTCCTGCTGGTAATTTCCTGGGCCGGGGGCAGGAGAGGCTGGGAAAGGCTGGGGATGAAAGGTTCATCCTGACTGCAGGTCACCTGTGTTGTTTCCCAGCTGCTGGGGCTCGTGGCCCTGAGACGCTGCACCCCAGGGTGACCTTTGTGCTAATTTGGTCCTGGCTAAGCCAAAATGGGAACAAAATGGGTTTTTTTTCCCATCGATTGGCTTTGCTTCATCCTGGACCACAAGTCCTGGGTACCTGCCCTGAATTTCATAGTCCTGGTTAGCCCACATTTGCTCAAATTTGGATATAACCCTGGTTTTTCTTATAAAGCCTTTCCACTTTTGGGTGTGATATTCATGTAGCGTCCCCATCCGATGATGCCCCAAAGGGTCTGGGTGGGGTTGTTACCCATGGTGTACAGAGCGTGCGATCCCGTCGCGGGTGGTGCTGGGCTGCTCTTTACCGCCAGAGCCTTTTCAAGGCTGCTTGATAAAAGGAAAGAGAAGCCCGAGGAGCATGTCCCTTGGTGCAGGAGGTTAAACAGAAAAGGTTTGAGTGTGTAATTAACTCTGAAGCAAAAAGAGCGTGGAGTCGGTGGATGAAAGGGCGCGGGGCGGGCTGGCCGGCAGCGGCCACGGTCCTCGGTGGCCACGGAGATTTAATTAGACACCGTCCATGGTACTTGGTTGTTTGGTCTTTGTTTTCCTTCCTCTTCTTCTCGGACTCTTCGTTCCTCCTCTCCAGCCCTGGGTACCCGGCAAGGCTCTGCAAAACCCTTTGTGTTTTTTCCTTCTGCATACAAGTCCCAGACAAATTTGTTGGCGGGGTGGAGTGGTCGGGGGAGCCGCCTTCGTTTGGCTCTGCGGATGGGAGGGGACGCTCGCGCTGGGAAGATCCATACCCATAAAGCTGTCTGAGGACGAGATGGATCGTCCCGGCCAGCTGTGCCTCCGCCAGCAAAATACCTACTCCCTGTAATTGCATTTTAAGCTTCTGGAGCTTGGGCATCATCTCGGGGGCGGCCGAGGACGCGGCCTCGGGGTGATGGGGAACTGGGGCGCGGGCCGTTGGGGGATGCGGGTGCTGGGGATGCCGCCCGGGGGGGCAGGTTACGTCTCTGTGTCGTTAGTAGCTGGGAATAACTTACTGGGGGCGAAGGAGCCGCTTTTCCTTGGGACGCGGGCTCTGCCGCCCCCGCTCCGCTTTCTCAAACCAAAACCAACCCAACACTAGGAACATTTTTTTCCTACCAGAATGTCCCATTCCAGCAGATCTTGGAAAGAAACTCTTTTTTTTTCACTAAATCCCTTGGCACTTGGTTTCTGACACTTTGTTTTATTCTGAATTTCTTTTCTTTCCTTCCTGGGGAATTTTGACAGGTTTGTGCTGTTTCTTCCATGAGGAACCGCGGCCAAGTTTGATTCTTTCCAATGGGGTGTCTGTGGCGGAGCCGGGGGAGCCGGCGGCGCCGCTCGGTGCCACGGGGGCACGGGGCCGGCGATGCTCCCTTCTGGGAAGGATTTTAGGGAAACTGGGTTCTTGGTACCTCTGAGCATGTGAATAGGAAATAATTTGCTTTTAGATCTTAAGAAGTTTCTTGTGGGTCTGGGAGGAAAAAAACAACTTGTTGATGGAGCTGGAATGCACCCTGATGCTTTAAAAAATGAGCATGAAGTTGGGGAGAAGCCCCAGGTGTGTTCTTACGTATGAGAAAGTTGGGAGTCATAATTTTCTGTGCATTTTATGGGCTTTTTTCCCAGTGTTTGGACTTGTTTGTACAAGCGACGCATCCGAGCATCCCCTGACACGGGGAAGCACAACCCGCCTGGCAGCGGCGAGGCCATTGAGCGGCAAATCCCCCGGCAATGGGGGAATTACTGATGTAATTTGGGGATAAAACAGGAAAAAACCAACAACTAAAAAAACAAACCCAGAAGAAGTAATCCCCTGGCCCCGCTCTGCTTTCGCCGGCCCATTAGGGGGAATTTGCCTTTGTTCGTTCTGCTTGCTCAGGGCTTTCCTATTGTGCCTGCCCTGCCAGCCCAGGGGCTCCTGTTAATTAGCGCTGCTGCCTAGTCCCGGTGTAATCTGGGGGTTTAGCGGAACAATGGGTCAGTGTTAATGAACCAAGAGGTCAGTGTTAATGAACCAGCTCGATGGGGCCACATGGGCAAAGGGAGCCCCAGAGCTTGCGGCATGCGGGGCCGGATGCGGCATGCGGGGCCGGATGCGGCATGCGGGGCCGGATGCGGCATGCGGGGCCGGATGCGGCATGCGGGGCCGGATGCGGCATGCGGGGCTGGATGCGGCATGCAGGGCTGGCCACCATCTCATGTGCCGTCTCCATGTCACCTCAGTACACATGGGGACAACTGGCCTCTTGGCACTGATTCCGGTTCTCCATGCTCAGCCCAGCACCTTGCAGAGCAGGGAGGCGTGCGGGGCTCTCGCCTTCGCTCTTTCCAAGGGACAAAACCCGATCCCCAAACCCAAACGAGGAGCAGAAGCGCTGGAAGTGCCAGCCCCGGCTGGCGGGGTCGGTGGCGCGTCCGCAGGGCTGCGAGCGCTGCGGTGGTTGGGGCTGAGAGCTGCCGCTCCTGTCCGGGAACGGCCCGACCCGCGAGGGGCTTTGGTCAAGGGAGGATTTTTGCAGGAGCCCTCAGGGTCGTGCGAATCCGTGTGTGACCACAGCGAAGTGCCTGTTTCTTGGGAGAAACCCCCGGCTTGGTGATCGGCCCCCGGGAAGCAAAGCTGGGAGCTGCATCCTGCTCCCGCGGCTGAGCCCCCCGGGCGCTGAGACCTGCCCGTGCCTTTCACTGGGGGGGACCGAACGGGAGAGGTGGGGGTTGGCGGCAGACAGGCCTGTACCCTTGCTTGTGGTACGTGTAGGGGGATGCTTGGGGTTCCCTGGTGTTTGGGGGCAGCCCATCATCCCAGCAGGGCTTTCGGGGTCTGACGGGTCTCTCTGTCCGCAGCCGGCTGCACCTTTGAGGAGGACGGCGACCCGAGCCAGTGCGAATACAGCCAGGGCGAGGACGATGACTTCGGCTGGGAGCTCATCCGCAGCTACATGGTGCCGCACCTGACGGCCGACCTGCCTCACGGTGAGTCCTGGTCCCCAGGGGGTCACACCTGTCCCATGTCCCAAACCTGTACCCCAGAGCCAGTCCACGTGGCTTCTCCATCTGTAATTCACACAGCGTTTTAGGCTCGTCTTGTCCTGGGTCCGTGGGCAGGTGCTGGTGAGGTGTGACGAGCTGTGTCCGTCCTCAGCGTGGTGGGGACGGGGGACACGGGACGCTGCTGCCGCCGAGGGTTTTAACAGCACAGCACAGGGACACTGGGTGGCACCGGGTACTGCTGAGGCTCTTGGAGGGGTGTATGTAACCTGTGCCATCCCAGCCCCCTGGGGCAGAGGGCTGGGGGAGCCGCAGACGCTCCAGATGTGGTTTTGGGGTGGAAAGCCAAGATTTCCAGGCGCGCTCCCTCTGCGCGTCCCCTCCACCACGGCCACGTTTGCTGCCCTTGTCCCCGGGGGGCTGGGGCTGCGGGGGGACGTCCCCTCGCCCGCGATGGCAGCAGCCCGGGCAGCTTTCCACGCTTCCCGCGGGCCTCGGCAGCGTCTCCGGCGCTGCCAACTTCCCCATCTGGTGCCGACCGTGGCAGCTGCAGCTGCCGCCAGCCGGGACGCGCCCGGTCCCGCTGCCCGGGCACCTCGGGTCCTCCCCGGGGTCTGCAGCCGCCGTTCCGCTCGGGCACATTGGCTCCTGCTGCCGCGCTGCTCGGGGGCTCGTCAGAAACTCCTTCTTCTGGGAGATGTGGAAAACGGGGGGAAAATGTATTTCTGGCTCTTGCAAGCGTAGGGAAAAGCTTGTGGCTGTGAGCTGGAGGCATCCCTGAAGTCTGGGGAGCTGTGAGGAAGAAAATGCAAATAGGTTTTTTTGTTTTGGTTTTAAATCTCATTGCTTTTAAGCCATTTTCCATTATTTTCTGGTCCATCTCCTCGCTCGGATCGCCGGGCTGAGGGAGCGGAGCCGGGCGGGCGGCGGTGCGGGTGGCACGGGCGGCGGTGCGGGCGGCTGTGCGGGCGGCTGTGCAGGCAGCGGTGCGGGCGACTGTGCGGACAGTGCGGGCGGCGGTGCAGGTGGCACGGGCGGCTGGCGGTGCGGGCGGCTGCGTGGGTGGCGGTGCAGGTGGCGCGGGCGGCGGTGCGGATGGCTGTGCGGGCGGCGCGGGCGCTGTGCCCGGGTGCGGGTCGGGGGCTCTGCCTGCTCCAGGTCTGGACTGTGTCCCGCCGGGACCCCCGAGGTGTCCCTGTGTCCATCTGCACCGGGGCCGAGTCTCCTCATTTTTGGGACCGCTGGCTCCTCCCTGGTCCCGGCGCTCCAGCTGCTCAGATCAGGTCCCAGCCTGATGATGGGCATAAGGAGATGAGAACTGGTGCAGAGATCGATAGTAAAAATGACTCTTTTTTTATTAAAACATTAACTGCTTTATAGAAAACTCGTTACTGCTCCATCAATCTGCCTCCAGCTGTTTATCTGGTGCCTTGTTCATGCCGGGGTTTAATTTGGCTTTTCCCTGCTAAACCTCCCTCTGTTATCTCCTCTCCCCATCGCCTTTTCCTCCCTTTCCCATCCCCGCTGGCCCGTCCTGGGCGCCGGGGGGGCAGAACAGCACTGACAGATCCTGCTCCCCCGCGATGACTTTCCAGATAATTGCTTTAAACTGAACTGTCCTGGTTTGTGTATGTCCTGGGGGTTCCTGGGGCAGTGAGGGGGGAAAGCAGAGCTGGGGATTGAGATGGCTCATGGTGGAGGGTCTTAAACCTGTAATTAGTTGAGTTTTCTGCTCATTTTTCAGCTGTAATTGAAAATCTGGAGCAAACTGCCCGAGTTTAGAGCCGGGGGGACTGTCGGGGTCTGCTGGAATGGGGCTGTGCTCTCTGTTCCAGGAAATAACTCCGGCTTAGCAAGAGCAGGGGGCTTAAATCAATGTGAAAAGTTAAAGAAATAAACTCCAGAGCTGCCGGGGAGGTGGATGCAGCCGGTCCAGGTCGGATGTGCGAGCACGGAGGGGTCCGGTCCCCAGGGAGACCACCTGTCCCCGATGGTGACACCCAAAGGGCTGCTCGTCCCCGTAGCCGGGGGTCCCCTAATAACCCCCCGTCTCTTCACTGCCGAAGGGGCTGCGGGGGTGCAGGCGGACGCTGCTCACAGCCTGGGGGCCCCAGCGGGCGCAGGGGTCCCGGTTGTGTCTGGTTTCGCCCCCATACGCGTGTGGAGCCGGTGGGAGGCTCCTGCAGCCCCGTGGCCCCTCGGTCCCGCAGCAGTGCGGCGGATGCAGGTTATTTCGTGGCGCTGGGGCCTCTCCAGGGAGCGCTTTCCAAAGGAGTCTCGTGGTCTCAGATTAAAATGAGTTTTTGTTGGAGATCAGCCAGTTTCAAGGAGCGTAGGATTTATTGGAGCGGATGCTGGCTGCCGGCCACCCGCCTCCTCCTTCGCATCCCTCTTTCTGCTTTGGGTTTTTTCCCCTCTTTTCTCGTCTTGACTTGTCTCCCTCTTTCACCTGAACACAACGGCTGGGTCTCTCCTACGCTGCAATCGCCATGTTTCTCATCTCAGCTCTTTGTTATTGTTGTCCGAAGGAGCGGTTGCGGGGGGCGGAGGAGGCAGCGCCGCCCTGCACCACAGCAGCTCTGGGTGTCGGGTGCTGTTTCCCGCTCTCCCCAGCGTCGCCTCGGTGAGCGGCTCGTCCCCCCGGCCCGTGGGCCCCGCGGTGTCTGATTTCATAGCCGAGGGCAGGCGGCGCAGCCTGTGCCTCGCTCAGCACCGGCGCTGCCGGGCGCCCCGGGCTGGCGGAGCTCGGACGGGTCCCGAGGCGCTTGGGGGAGCGGGGCCCGGGGTGGGGCGTCCTGCAGGCGGGGTGGCACAGGGCACTCAGATCGGTCACTGAGCTCCACGTGTGAAGCATGAGTTGAGTTAATGAGTATCAAAATGAAGCAGGGTGTTTAGGTGAAGCTTTGCAGGGATGTGGACGGAGCACGGAGCAGAGGTCCCTGTCCTCGCCCCCGCGGAGGTGCGGGGTGACCCCTGAAGGACAAGGGTGCTCTGCAGGGTCTCCCCGGGAGAGGCGCAGGTTGAGTTCACACGTGGAAATTCAAAGGAGGCAAATTGAGTTGGGAGAAACTGTGGCAAAAGTTCCCCTTGGAGCCTCGTGCCCTCCGCAGCACCCGCTTTCTGCCGCTCCACGCAGCTCTGCTCAGAAACACCGAACCGTCGTCTTTGTGGGTGGGTTTTATTTCCAAATGGCTTTTTTTCCGTAGGTTTTCCTTCCAAACTCGGTGACAGTAGAAAACGCTCCATCAGTCGGAGTTTCTGTTCCCCGCTCATCTTTTCCTCTCCACACACGGAGCTGCTGTCGTGTGCGGCCACATCGCGATGTCCCCGCGTGGCCGTGTCGGGTGACTGAGCCGCTGTCCCCACCCCAATGAGCTCCGAGGTCCCTCGTCCCCTCCGAGGAGTCTCTTTCAGGCGATAGCTCCAGCACCACTTCCCAACCGGCTCCTGCTACGTATCCATAAAAACCTTGAAAAGCTCAGCTGGATTTTTGGCTCCTGAGGGATTAGACTGGTCCAAGGACCCTGCGGCAGCGAAGGATCAGATGTTGATGTTGGGGCTTCTTCGAGAGATGCTCGTCCTGGAGCTTGGTGCAGGAGCAGGGAGGAGGTACCCGGTCCTGGTACCCGGTACCCGATCCTGGTACCCGGTCCCGGTGCCAGCTCTGGCACATTGAGAAGAAAAACCAGCGCACGAGGAGGCACCGTCGGGCTTCATCTTCCAACGCGGTTTTCCGGAGGCAGACGCCGCAGCGCTCGGATCTGGTCCCCCGGCACCTCTTGGCTGGCGGTGCCGCCCTCTGCTTGTCGTGCCGCCTGTTCCTGCCTTTTAATAGCTTGTTTTTTAATTTATTTTTATCTCTCGGTGGTTTTGTAGGAGGAAAAGCTTGGCAAGGCGGTGGCGCTGGCGGCGGGGGAGCGGCTGCTCCCCTCTCCTCGGGCTCCGCTGGCTTTCGCGCGGGGGCAGCAGCCCGGGCAGGATGCTGGGGCAGCACCACGGGCGCCGCTGCGGCCCTCGGGCGAGCGGGGAGAATTCCCTGGGGGCTCGTTGCTCTCTGGTTCCCTGCCAGGGTTATCGGAGGTGCTGCGGTATCCTCGAAGATCTGATTTGAATCCCGAGGAACAGCTGATGATCCCACAAGTGGGAAAATCCGTCTTTGCTGGAGGGGTACAAGGCTCTCAGTGCACAGCCCTTCCGGGCTGATTTTTACAGCTTTAAACCTCATCATTGACTTCTGTGTAACAAATTGATGGTTTTCCTGTAGGGAACGTTGCTGGAAACTTGTTTCTCTTTTCATTTGTTTGATTGAAATATTATTTAGCGCTTTTTGAGTCTTTTTCTCCACAGAGCGCTTGTAAAAGCCCACCTGAAAACCAAATTGAATCATGTTGCTGCAGCCGGGCTGGGGGGACATGGGGGGCTGACTGCTTATTCATGGTGACAAAGGGTGGGGACAGCTCTCCTGGACCAGCATCTTGATTCAAACCGATGGAGGCGCAGAGGGAGGATTAACGAGCAGGGCACGGTGCCGGTGTGCGCCAGCGTCCCCTCCTTTGGGCTGAGGTCTCAGCCGGGGGTTGTCCCCCCCGGGGCTGTTTCTGCGCCTCCTGTTTCCTGGGAGGTTTGGAAATTATTTTCCTCAGGATTTTGGGGGCAGATTCTTGTGCTGCGTGATGCTGCACACGGACAGGGCTCAAAATAACCCGGCTGTGCTGCCGGGCTGCGATGTCACATCAGCCCTCTGGTGCCTGTCCCCCCAGCCTGGGGACACAGCAGGGCTGGGACACCCCGTCCTCTCCATCCCCGTCTCTGGCTTTGCTGGCAGGAGTTAAGCTAAGCTTTAAAGGCTGGGATTGGGCAGTTTGCGGGGCTCCTGCTGCAGCTCTGCTCCTGCGCTGTCTGGGAAGGTGGGGGCACGGGGCAGCTCCCCAGCACTGGGGACACGGGGGGTGCCCCCGCATTTCCCTGCCTTAGGTTTTCCTCGGCGCTTACTTGTTTGCGAGCCGGTGGGAGGAAAGTGCATGAATTCGTTTAAATTAGCCGGCGGTGAAAGCTATTAATAATTAAGCTCCTACTGTCAGGTAAACAATGGTAGACTTGAATAAATGGCCTGGCTTTGTTACTTACAGCTTCTGCCGTTACTAAAATGGAAGGATATTAATAATCCCCTCACCTTTGGTGGTGGGGAGGGTTTGGGAGGGCGGATGGGGCCCCGTGGCTGTGCCCCATGGAGCTGCTGGGGCTCCTGCATCCCCTCCTGCCTCCGACCCCCTGGGATGGAGCGCGTGGGGTGGGAAGGTGCTGCCTTTGGGGTTTTTGTCCTTCCTGCCCCATAGATACGGCTTTGGGGTTGCGCTGGGACTCCTGGTTTCGGTGCTGGTGCTGTGGGGCGCTGGGAGATGGGGCTGGCAGCCCTGAGAGCCGCGCTGCCGCCGCTCGTTAAGCTGACGAGCGCTTTTTTTCCCCCTCTGCGAGCACCTGCTGAGCACAGTTTAAACTCGGCGACAACTGCGTGGTAAATGATACGAGGCGTTGGGAATGGGAATTAAAACGGCTGGGGCCCGGCCGGGGAGGTGGTGCTGGTGCAGCCGGAGCTGTGAGCGTTAGGGGAAAGCAGGCAGAGGGGCTCCGGTGGCATTGAAGCTGCACTGACCCCGCTGTCCTGGAGGTGTGGGGCTGGTCCAGCAGCCGGGTCCCGTTTCGGTGTCCTGTCGCTGCCCAAAAAGGAATCTGACACCGACTTCATCCTGTGCTCCTTGCCCTGTCCCGCACGTCCCCAGGGATTGGTACCCAGTGGGACCTGAGCATCCTTGCTGGCTCGTGCGCATTTTGCGGTCCCGCGTCCTCTGCCTTCTGCATCCCTGCCAGCCAATCTCAGGAGACGTGGAACGGGGGGGTTACTCCACGCTCTCCCCCCTTCTCCCTCCCGCCGCAGGCTCCTACCTGATGGTGAACTCCTCGCAGCACGCCCCGGGCCAGAGGGCTCATCTGCTCTTCCAGGCGCTGAGCGAGAACGACACCCACTGCCTGCAGTTCAGCTACTTCATGTACAGCCGGGACGGGCGCAGCCCCGGCACCCTCAGCGCCTACGTCCGCGTGACGGGGGGGCCGCTGGGCAGCGCCGTCTGGAACTCCTCCGGCTCCCACGGCCGCCAGTGGCACCAGGCGGAGCTGGCGGTCAGCTTGTTCTGGCCCAGCGAGTACCAGGTGAGCCCCAGCAGAACCCCCAGCTGCATGGCACGGACCCCCCCCCTTGCATGGCACGGACCCCCCCCCCTTGCATGGCACGGACCCCCCCCCTTGCATGGCACGGACCCCCCCCCTAGCATGGCACGGACCCCCCTTGCATGGCACGGACCCCCCTGCCTGGCGTGGTGCGGATTCCCCGGCAACGCGTGACCCCTCTGTTTGGTGCCGCAGGTCCTCTTCGAGGCGGTGGTCTCCAGCGAGCGCAGGGGTTATTTTGGCTTGGATGACATTTTGCTCTTGAATTACCCGTGCTGTGAGTGTCACGGGAGGGGACCCACGGGTGGGGGGGGGATGAGGGGTGGGTGCTGCTGAGCTGGGCTGGGCAGCAGGATTTGGAGCTGGTGCCTGTCGGGATGGTCCTGGGGAGCTGGTGGAGTAATGCCGAGGTGCTGCCTGGTGCCACCTGTGTGTCCTGTTGTCACCTGGGCGGGTGGAGCTCCAGCTCCTCAGTGTCCCTGGGGCTCCTCTTTCCATCTCTTTTATAAAACCCCAAGAAGCGCATCCTGAACTCGTGGCCTGAGAGGGGCCACCTGGGCAGGTGGGACCTGAAATCCTGGGCGGTCTCCACACCCTGGATCTTGGGGTTCACCCCTTATTTCCTCCAAGCTGGGGTAGGAGACCTACTCGCCTCTATCAACCCCAGAGCCTGCATCTGCTGACAGTGCAGCGGGATGCTGGAACCTTCCCTGGGATGGAGCCTGATTTTGTGGGGATGGGAACAAACTCCTGAGCCCAGGCTGAGGACTGAGCCCGTCCTGAGCTCAGCTCCAGCCCCAGCGTCCCGGCCGGGTTTTGGGCTGCGGTGGGTCCCCATGGAGCTTGGCTGCTTCATCACCTCTGGCTTGTGTCTCTTGCAGCAAAAGCGCCTCATTTCTCCCGCCTGGGCGACGTGGAGGTCAACGCGGGGCAGAATGCCACCTTCCAGTGCGTGGCGGCCGGCAAGGCCACCGAGGCCGAGCGGTTCCTCATGCAGGTGAGCGGCGGTGGTGACACCAGCATCTCCACTGTCACGCCCGTGCTTCGCTTCTGCAGTGTCCCTGTGCCGTCCCTTTGGGAGAACGGCAATCCCTCCCCAGCCATTTAAGCAGACATCATCTGGGGACGTGCTTGGTGGCTCTGGATGTCACATTGTGCCAAAAAGGAGCATGGCCAGCAGGTCAAGGGGGATGATCCTGCTGCTCTGGTGAGACCCCCTCAGTGCTGGTCCAGCTCGGGGTCCCCAGGCAGGACACACATGGACCTGCTGGAGAGGGGCCCGAGGAGCCCCAGGCTGGACCCGAGGCTGGAACAGCTCTGCTGGGACAGGCTGAGAGAGCTGGGCTGGTCAGCCAGGACGGGGCTCTGAGCAGCCTGAGCTGGTGAAGGTGTCCCTGCTGCTGGTACGGGGGCACTGGGGGGCTCTGAAGGTCCCTCCAACCCAAACCGGTCCCTGACGTGTTGTTTCTCCCGGGGCAGAGGCAGAGCGGTGAGGTCGTCCCCGCCGCCTCCGTGAAGCACATCAGCCACCGGCGCTTCCTGGCCACCTTCCAGCTGGACGAGGTGTCCAAGGAGGAGCAGGACCTGTACCGCTGCGTCACCCAGGCCAGCCGCGGCTCCGGCGTCTCCAACTTCGCTGAGCTCATTGTCAAAGGTGGGGGACCTGGGTCATGGATGGGCTGTTCCTGCTGTTTGCAGAGGAGGAGGAGGGTGGGATGCTGGTGGCGGTGGGATCACAATTTCTCACTGTGAGTTGTTATACATGGATGGTTCTGCCTTTCCCAGTGGCCTTAGATCATTTATTTTTGATTGCAGTAGGTGGGAATTAATTCATTGCGGTGAAACTATGCTGCACCACGCTGGGCAGTGTATCTTGTAAAGATAATTAAGGTTTGATCAGATGAAACATGAGCAACCTGACCAGGCTGAAGATGCAGGGGGGTTGGACTAGATGAGCTTTGAAGTCCATGATTCTGTGAAACCCCATTGGAGCTGTTAAAGCCTCACTAACAGCGATGGAGGGCACGTACATGGGCTGAAGTTTGAAGAGTGGAGGATGCCCTCCCGTGTTCTGGTGTCCATCCCCATGTTCTCTGGGCAGAGGATCCAACTTTGTCCCATGCTCTGCAGTGAGAAGATCTGGGTTCGTCTGGGGAGAGACGTTGTGAATATCTCGACTGTAGCTAGTGGAAAATCAAAAAGAATTGTGGTATCCCTGGTTGTGCCACTGCTGGCCTGTGCCAGGGCTGGGGACACCGGAGCTGCTTCTGGAGGGGGATGCTCCACCGGCCCCTTCTCTTTTCCAGAGCCCCCCACACCCATCGCGCCCCCCCAGCTGCTCCGGGCCGGTTCCACCTACCTCATCATCCAGCTCAACACCAACTCCATCATCGGTGACGGCCCCATCGTGCGCAAGGAGATCGAGTACCGCATGACCTCGGGGCCCTGGTCGGAGGTCCACGCCGTCAACATGCAGACCTACAAGCTGTGGCACCTGGACCCCGACACGGAGTACGAGATCAGCGTCCTGCTCACCCGGCCCGGCGAGGGCGGCACCGGCAAACCCGGCCCACCCCTCATCAGCCGCACCAAGTGTGCAGGTGGGTCCCACGCAGCGTCCCCATGGCCACCCAACGGGAAGGATGCTGGTGGGCGTTGGGGCTGAGGTTTGGTGGGTTTTGGTAGAACCCGTCGTGGCAATGGGTTTAATGCCGGGGTCCCAGCAGCGTGGGGCTGTGTGCCCGTTGCTGGGCTCACCCCCCAAAACCAGCTGAGGTTTTGCATGGTCCCATGAGGACATTGGGACCTGCAGGAGCATCCACTGAGGTTGCAAAAGCCTCTTGCAAACCTGAGCTGCCCAAGTTCCTCTGCGATGCAAATCCCAGGGGAATCGCCTGCGGGGTGGGCAAAGACCTTCCTTCCTCTCGGGGAACTTCCCACCACCCGTGGGTGCTGTTGGCAAAGGAGCTTTGCTCCTCATTAAACCTGATTTCTCCTGTTCACGCCAATTAGAGCCAATTAAACTCCTTCCCAGCGACAGTGCTCATCTCTGTCCCTTCGAGAGCCTGACGCGGGTTGGATGTAAATGCGAGAGCTCCCATTGCACAGGCACGTTTGTCTGGTTATTTGGGGCCGCTCGCGGCGTGGATGCTCCAGTGCCACTGTGTCACTGCTCCAGCCAGGGCTGGTACCCGGCGTCACCTCCACAGGGGACATGAGCCAGCGGGGGCTGCTGTCCCTGTGCTGTTGGTGGTTTTGGACCTGCTGACGTCCCCAGCCTGTCTGCAGGGCGGCAGTGTCCTGTGCCAGGGCTGGTCCTGGTGTGGGGTCGGGGTTGCTGTCTGCACCCACCCGTCACGTTCCTATGCTGTAAAAGGGCTTTCCCTGGTAAAACACGTAAACCCGTGAGATGTTTTGCTTCATGACTCATCTCTCCCCATCTCTCCTCCCCGCCAGAGCCCATGCGGGCCCCCAAAGGCCTGGCGTTCTCCGAAATCCAGTCCAGGCAGCTGACCTTGCAGTGGGAGCCACTGGGCTACAACCTGACCCGCTGTCACACCTACACCGTCTCGCTCTGCTACCGCTATTTCGTGGGCACCGGCCACAACCAAACCTTCCGGGAGTGCGTGAAGATGGAGCGGAACGCCAACCGCTACACCATCAAAAACCTCCTGCCCTACAAGAACATCCACGTCAAGCTCATCCTCTCCAACCCCGAGGGTCGCAAGGAGGGCAAGGAGGTGATATTCCAGACGGATGAGGACGGTGAGTCTGCTCGGGGAGGTGCATTGTCCCCAAAAATACAATGGGCAGCTGCTGGGGTGTTTCCCATGGCACGGTATACATCGGTGGCCGGGGGCATGATGGGCATATCTCCTGCGGCCATTGCAATGGGGAGGTGAAAAGGCTGTTGCAGCCCCAGGGCTGTGCAAGGGGAGATGAGAAAACGGGACAACAGTGTCGCCTGGGGGACAAGGGGACTGGGTGGGGATGTCACCTGGTCCCTTGAGCGGAGCGTTTTAGCCGTGCCCAGCCCAGCGAAGGGCACAACTGCTGGCTGCTGCCCAGTTTCTGCCAGCACGGGTCATCCTCGTTCATCCCTTTGTGTGGAACTGAAGCCTGGCAGCAATAATGATAACAATTAAAACAATCAGTGCTTTGCACTTAGGTAACATCTTCCATCCGCTCGATCGCTGGTTGATTTCGCATTGCTACATTTCTGGGACTGTGCCGTTAGCCAGAGCCCAGCACCATTATTTTTGGCTTCCCCGATGCTCTTCCCCTGTTATTGTGCCCTCGTGTGGGTTTGGGTTGTGCGAACGAGCTCTGTGGGTGAGCGGGTGTTGATTAAGGGGTGTCTGGCCCTGGCGTGGCTGGAGCATCCCTGGCTCTCACAGAGTCACTGACACTGTTAAGCAAGAATGTAACGAATCTCCAAAGCACTTTTTAGCATCAAGAATCAGCAATTAAGGTGGAAAAACTGGTAATTGCAAAGGAACTGGCCGGCTCCAGACTCCCCGGATGAACCCCAGCAAGAAACCTGCCATGAAATCACCCACGTGGGGCTCGCCTTGGTTCGGGACCCACCGAAACATCCAGTTTTTCTGTGTGCGTTGCTGATCGTTCCCATTCCCAGCTGGGAAGCGAAGCCCATGGAGCGGGAGCAGAGTTGGGAGGCTGCAGCAGCGCCGTGAACCCGATCCGGTCTCCAGGTCCCATTTTCATCTCAAAAGCCTAAATTTGGCGCATTTCTTCATGCATCCCATCAGCACGTTGCGTATCTCCAGCCCCGCATCTGCCTGGCCCGCAGCACCCAGCTTCACGCTCCTGATGGTTTATTTTCCAGCTCCAATTGCTTCAGCTGTTCTTGCTGTGCTGTGACGGCTCCAGCTGTTTGCTTATGGAATATTAATACAGGAGCTCCAGATGTTTTTCTGCTCTACTGTAATCACTCCAGCTGCTTTCTCCTCTGCGTTGATTGTCCGGGGCTTGTGGCGTCCCCCTTGGATAGAACTTGGGGCTGTGTACACGTTCAGCCTTGGGCGGGATCGATGGAGGGATGTCTGCCTATGGATATACGGCACATACTACACGTGAGCTTGGCCCAGCATCTTCCTGCCTGGGCGGGTGATCAGGACCTGAGCTCCTGCAACTGGGCGATGAGCAGCTGGAGGTTTTGTTCTGTGTCTGCACAGAACGATGGGGCTGAATCGCGGGTGCCGGTGGAAATGTCGCTGCCGGGTGTTGGTGCTGCGGGGTGTTGGTGCTGCCGGAGCCGGGTGCAGGCAGGGTACGCGCAGTGCAAGCCAGAAAAAATATATATAAATGCATAAGTAAGTACGTACATGCATATATGGATGGCAGAGAGGTATACACAGACCTGGGGAGCCATTGCGCACCTCTGCCGGTCTCATCCCAGTGCATGCACAAGCATGTGTTTTCTGTACATATACATATATAGGCTATATATAAAAATATCTATATGGGTATGCACGTTCCTGCCCTAAAGGTTTCCGTAATTCCTCACAAATTTAATAAGTGCCTTGTGTACATGTGTAGGACATGGCACCTCTGATTAAATTAACTTATAAATCAAGTGCAGGAAGCACAGGGAAGCCGAGCCCTCTCGCTCGGCCCCGTGGTTACATATGAAAAGCTGTGAAAAGGAGAAACGGAGGGGAAGAGCGGGTGTCCCTCTGCAATGGGGGGTGCTTGTGGGCGTTCGAGCCCGTGGTGGAGGATGCTGCGGGTGAATCTTGGTCTCTGCGGAGCCACCGCCGCTCCCGTCCTCCTTGCTGACCCCTCGGGTCGAAAAATCCATGGTGAAGACGGGAGTATTGATCCTGGTGCTGTCGATCGCTTTATTGTTTGCAGTTATTGTTGTTGGTGTTAATTAGAGGGGAATGCTGGGGTGCGTTGAGCCCATCTGCAGATGAGGACATTATTGCTTACTGGGGGGGCACCGCCAGTATCTCCTGAGGGTGCGTCTGGGGGGATTTGGGTTCTATGGGAAAGGGAATTGTTTTAATTCCTCACACGGGTGGACTCAGGTGAGCCGGCGATGGCGCTCGGGGACCTGCTGCTGTGCCACAGCGTGCGATGCCAGGGATGGGTCCTGTGGGGACTGTGCTGTGGTGGGGGGACCTTCCCCCATGGCAAAGTGTCACTAGCAGGAGCATCGTCACCCTGGGGGGCTGCCAGCCCTGTTGGTGGCCCGTGCCGGAGCCGGGTGACGTGTCAGAGGGGACGTGGTGGCTCAGTCGCAGGGCAGAGCTGCTGCAGCCATCGAAAGGCGTTTCCCGCAGGGTTTCTCCTCCCGGTCTGGTTTCCTGCCGCATCCGAGCTCGTCCTCTTTCCCTCCCCAGTGCCCGGCGGCATCGCCTCCGAGTCCCTCACCTTCACCCCGCTGGAGGACATGATCTTTCTGAAGTGGGAGGAGCCGGTGGAGCCCAACGGCCTCATCACGCAGTACGAGGTAGATCCGGACAGCTGGGGGACCCGCGGGGACCCGTGGGGCATGGGAGGGTTCCAGCAGGGTGAGCTGGGACAACTGCTGCTTCGGCTCATGGGGTTCAGGGCGGCTGCAGCGCTGCAGCTGCCCCTGCGCCCTTGGCGTGGGGCCGGGACCCAGCCTGTGCTCAACCTCCTGCCCAGCGTCCGTCCCAGCCGGGAGTCCTGCGTTCGGGGTCACCGCTGTTACCCAGCAAGGGCTTTTCTGATGAACCTCTGCTTTTGATTTCCCCTGAGAAGTATCTGCTTTCCAGGCAGTCCCTGTGGCCATCCCTGAATTCATCCTTTAATTCCGTTTCCTCCTGGATCTGGGGTCTCTCCCCTCTCTGCTGGTGATCATAGAATCACAGAACAGTTTGTGCCGAAGGACCTTCCCAGCCCCCCATTGCCCCCCTGCCATGACAGGGACATCTTCACCAGCTCAGGGTGCTCAGAGCCCCGTCCAGCCCGGTCTGCCTGAGTCTCCCCTTCGATACATTTTGAAGCCGCGATGTCTGCCCTGTCGCTGCAGATCAGCTACCAGAGCATCGAGTCCTCTGACCCGGCCGTCAACGTGCCCGGCCCGCGGCGCACCGTCTCCAAACTGCGCAACGAGACCTACCACGTCTTCTCCAACCTCCACCCCGGCACCACCTACCTCTTCTCGGTCCGGGCCCGCACGGGCAAGGGCTTTGGCCAGACGGCGCTCACCGAGATCACCACCAACATCTCGGGTGGGTTCCCGGGGCTCCACCCTGGTGCTGGGGCTTTTCTTCCGCCCAGGGATGTGACGGCAGCGCTGGCGTCTCCCGCGTGCTCCGCTGGACTTTGGTGGCTGGGTGCTGCTATGGAAGGAGGCTCTTGGCGGTGGCAGCTGTGCCGTGACCCCGGGCAGACCCCGAACCATCAGCTGGGCTGCCTGGGGGTCGCCGGTCAGGGAGTCTGGACAGCCCGGTGCACCGGTGCTGTCTGAGTTATCACAGTACAAGCAAGGGGTTAATTTGGCTTCATTAATAAGCCTTGCAGTACTTGGGGCTGTTTGCTCGTGTCTGCGGTGTCTCTATTAGCTGCAGCGAATGGGCTGAGACGAGCCCTAATGGGGGCACCGAAGGTGCAAGGCAGCATGAGCCGGACCCTGCAGCTGCTGGTGGTGGCTTGGGGACCACGGGACCATGGCAGATGTGAGGGGGTGTCCCCCACCTTGCTCTGGGGGAGCTGCTGCCCCGGGCTGGGATGCTGATGCTGTGCTGGTGATTCCAAGCAATGCTGTCCCCTGGGTGCGTTTGGATCCTGCCCCCGTCACCTCCCCTCTGCCAGACCGGCGTCGTTAACCCCCGCTTGGCACACACCCATGAGTCTTCTCCCACCTATAACACTACTTCAAGACCTTTTGAAGGGTTTTCTGCATTTGGAATAATTCACGTTTCGCCATTCAGTGATGAACGCTTGTGCCTCGGTCTCCCCCCGAGCAGGGGGCAGCCCCAAGCACATCCCTGGGGACGGGTGCTCACCCTGCCCGCTCTCTCCTGCTCCCCTTGCAGCTCCCACCTTCGACTACGGGGACATGCCGTCGCCGCTCGGCGAGTCGGAGAGCACCATCACGGTGCTGCTGCGCCCGGCGCAGGGCCGAGGGGCTCCCATCAGGTAGGTTGGGGCTGCCCGCGGGAGAGACCCCAAAACGGGGTGTCACAGCATGGATGGTGGGGTCAAGCACGAAGGGAGGCGCAGGAGCATCCTTTTAACAAGCTAAACCTGCCCCTGGTCCTTGCCAGCACCTACCAGGTCGTTGTAGAAGAAGACCGGCCCAAGAAGCTGAAGCGGGAGCTGGGGGGACAGGAGTGTTTCCCGGTGCCGCTGACCTTCGACGACGCCGTGTCCCGTGGCTCCGTGCATTATTTCGGGGCCGAGCTGCCGGCCAGCAGCCTCACCGAAGCCAAACCCTTCACTGTGGGGGACAACCAGACCTACAGCGGCTACTGGAACCCGCCGCTGGAGCCCAAGAAGGCGTATCTCATCTACTTCCAAGCCATGAGCAACCTCAAAGGGGTGAGTAACTGTGCAACCCCGCTTTGTCTGGTAGGTTTTTGGGGGCCTGGTTGGACCAGGCAGGAGCACACCTCAGGGGGTCAGAAAAACTGGGAATTGTTTTAGATCCCTCTACCTTGGCTCCTCTCTCTGGGCTCAACCCCAGTCCCTGCCCACGGGGAACTAGTGCCTGGGGACACCCTTGCTTGGGTTGTGGCCGGGTGTCCCCACCCTGGCACCCCCAGGCTGTCCCCATCCTCCTCCTGGTGCTGATGGAGCCCAGTCTCCGCCACCCTCTGCGCTACCAGCCAGGACCCCAACCACGTGGGGAAAACCATGCTCCCGGGGCTCGTCCTAGGGTGGAAAAGGACCTTTTGGGCAGCAAGAGCTGTTTGTGCATCACTGGGACCTGTTGCCGACACCGTGGCTGCTGCTGAGAGCCCCAGGGCAGCTGCTGAGTTCCCAGCTGCTGTCTCCCTGCCTGCTGCTGCCTGTATTGCCCCAACAGTCCCACTCGGGCAGCCCCCGTGTCCCCCTGGGGTTAATTTCCACTGTCGGGACCCCCTGGGGACCCTCTCGGCTTCACCCGCTCCAGCAGCTCCCGTCCCACCCGGGAGGATGAGCTGTGAATGCGAAGCAGCAGGACCTGGCAGCATCCTCATCCTCATCCTGCATGGCTCCGTCTTGCAGAAAAGACGCCAGTTTTGGGGTTTTTGAATCCTTTCCTCCGCTCTGGGATTGTTCACACCTCGCTGGGCTGTAATTAGAGGCAGGACGGGCAGGGAGGATCTCTGCTCTGGCTCGTTCGGGCACTGCTGGATAATGGCTGGTGGCTGACGCTGGCTTATAGCCTTCCTGCTGGAGGCAATGGATTTGTCCCGGCTGCCATCAGACGTCGTGAGAAAGCTGCCGCCCAGCTTGCGTTCTTCGTGGGGTTTGTGCCAGATGGAGCACGAAGCAGGAGAAAGGAGCTGGAGGCGCCGGGAGAGCAGCGCCGGAGCCGCCCTGCCCCGGGCGGGTCCCCGGACGGGTCTCCGCGTCTCGGTCCATGGGTGGATGGAGCGGTGTTGCCAGAACCTGCGTCCCGAAGGGCTGGAGGGTGCTCGGGGAAGAACGCGGTCCTGCCAAAACGGTGCTTTTTTCAATTTTGCAACAGAAGTTGGATGTACAGAAAGATGGAATATTTTTAGCTGAACCCATCCCTAAAAAATGCAAATACCAAAGTCTGTTGGAGACCTGAGCTGGAAGCCCTTGTGGCAACCTTGGCAGCAGCACTGCCAGGGGATGGGGCTTGAAAACTGATGGAAAAACCAACGCTACAAAGCCCTGAATGATGACCTGGGAGTGCTTTAACCACGGTCAGTGATGCGCTGGTGACCTGCGGCTCGACGGGGTCTGCTGGGTCTCCCCTTTGCCTTCGAGCTTTGCCATCCCCTCTGTGCCCGGAGCGGTGGCCTTGGCTAAACAGGAGGACACCGCTTTAGGGGACGCCGGGGACAGGTCATTGAGCAGCATCTCTTGGAGTGCGTGTCCCCGGGAGCTCCTTTGCCTCAGCAGCGGGTGCTGCAGCACAAACCACCTGCAAACTCTCCTGATTTGGAGGTCGAAGCACCGACAGACCAGCCGCACACCCACCCAGCACCGCGGGCAGCAGAACTGCGGGGGTGCCCATCCAGTCTGACCCCCTCTTCTTCCTCCATAGGAAACGCGGCTGAACTGCGTCCGGATCGCCCGCAAAGGTGAGTCCCCCGTTCCCAGCGGCCACGACAGGTTACAGGTGCTGTGGTGACTGGGGTGTGCGTGGTGGTTTGTTACAGCCCCATCCTGTGCTCTTGTTTCCCACTTTCTTTGCTGGCTGGGGTTTTCCTCTTGGTGCCGTCACCATGGTGGGAAGCAGGAGTCGGTGCTGGATGCTGAATCCAGGCATGGACCAGCTCGCGTTGGGTGTGGTGAAGGGTGGCACGAAGGGACTGTCTGACCCCATGGGGACTGAGAGGAGGACTCACCCACCGTCACGGTGTGACAGCGCTGGGCCCCGCGCTGACTCAGTGAAATGAAATGTGCTCAAGGAGCAACGTGTATCCCATGGGGCAAACCCCAGTGTTTTCCTGTCTGGTGATACCAGCCCCCCCGGAGCTGAGCCTTGACCCCTCCTGCCTGTCCTTGTCCCCTGGCAGCTGCCTGCAAAGAGACCAAGCGTCCCCTGGAGGTGTCACAGCACTCGGAGGAGATGGGCCTGATCCTGGGGATCTGTGCGGGGGGGCTCATCGTCCTGATTATCCTCCTGGGAGCCATCATTGTCGTCATTCGGAAAGGGTAAGGAGACCCAGCATCGCGGCTGCTGCCTCCATCCATCCCCTTTGCCCAGCTCAGCCCTTCTCCACTGCCCCAGCACTAACTGGGAGTTACTGGTGGTGATACTGGTGGAGTTACTGGCACGGTGGGCAGACTCCAAACCCTCTCTCGAGCTGTGTCTCCGTGTGCTTGTGCAACCCACTGGGCACGGTGCTGTCCTCGCTCTGTGACACCGGCTGCATCGGGAGGCGCTGGGGATGTCCCCTCTCCCTCGGGCTCTGCAGCTTTGTTCCACTCTCCCTCTCTCCTGTATTTTTCAGTCATTTGCCTCTCTTTTGCTTCTTTTTTTGCTTTGTGCTCCTCTGTCGATTCTGCATTGATGATGCTTCTGGCCAGGATCAGGCTGGGAGGGGCGCTGGGCAGGTGCTGAGCGTGGCTGCCCATCCTGCTTTGTCTGGGGACCATCCTGCATCCTCCTGGGCTTGTTCTACCGGGAAAGCAGTAAACAGGAGCAGTCCCTGTCCGAGAGCCTCCGCTGGCTCTAGACGGGTCACTCAAGGGGGGGTGCACACCAGAGTGGGGGGTTTCCCGGGGCTGGTGGTCCCTGGGGACCCCCAAACTGCTCTCCCACCCCACGCTCCCAGCCTGGGTGCAGCCGTGGCCATGGCAATGGGCTTTCCCTGGGGAAGCTGGGGTGGGGGCAGGAGGACAAGGGCTTTTCAGGACACTCGTCCCCAGGAGCGCCGGGGATGCGGCCGCTGCTTTTTGCTCAAGCCCAGTGCCCCTGAAAGCGGCTCCTTACGATGTGGGGCTGGAGGCGGCACTGGGCCGGGGGGGCTCTCAAAGCCGGGCGAGAAAGGGCAGCAATTACCCACCTTCCCAATGATGGGAGGAAAGTGTGTTAATAGCCAGCGGGGAGAGAAAAAATAGCAGGGCACAACCTCAGCCTCTACAAATCTGCAGATCTCTTTGTGGCCTCGTTAGCCTTTAAAGGATTCTTGCTGATTTACACCAGGTGGAGAAGCAAGGCTGGAGCGTCCCTGCGCGTTGTGAGGGTGCAGGACCGGCTCCTGGCTCCCTGCGCGCCGGCGCGCTGCGTGATACCTGTGCATGTGACACCGGTGCATGTGACACCGGATCTGTCCCCGATGGAGCAAATACCGATGTGGTTTTGGGAGCGATGCGGTGGGGCCGGTGGGTTAGGAAGGCACGAGTGGAGCTGCTGCATCCCTGGTGCTCGTGCTGCGGGGCGGCAGGAGGAGGAGGAGGAGGAGGAGGAGCAGCTTTGCTTCAGCATCCCAGGGTGAACCTGTCGGAGGAAAAACCAGAGCTGCAAATCAGACCCGGTGCCAAGGGCCCCGAATTCAGGGCTGTTGGGAAGCTGGGACGGGCCCATAAATCTCCTCTGGAGCATTTTGCTGCTGGAAAAACACTGATGTGGTGGGATGGAACTGCACCCCCAGAATATGCTCACTCCTAATAAATGGTGCACTGGAAACACGAGGTTCTGACCCCGTCTCCCTCGATGAGGCTGCCTGGGCCCTCACCGGCACCCCAGGGATGCTCTACACTTCAGAGATGCTTGCTGTTCAGTCTTAAAAATTGTGGAATAATCAGAGAATCATTTTGGTTGGAAAAGCCCCTCAAGATCATGGAGTCCAAGCGTTAACCCAGCCCTGGCACTGCCCCATGTCCCGAGAACCTCATCTGCGTAACCCCTGGGACAAGGGTGCCACGGACACCCCATCGCTGGTGCTTGGGCGCTGCCATGGGGACACCAGCTCCAGCACACAGTAAATAACCTACGGATGCAAAAAAGGAACCAAGTTTATTTACGGTGCATTTAATTTTCCAGCAGCCGCGTTGCCCCGTAACCCCCTTCCCTGAGCCAGAGAAAAGCTGCTTATGCAATTTCTGCTGTTCTCTTTGTTTGCACGCTTGCCAGGAGGAACTACTATTCTTATTCCTATTACCCGTAAGTAATTGTCATTCTTTCTCCATCGCCGTTCCTCCTGGCCAC
This sequence comes from Streptopelia decaocto, assembly GCF_964273445.1. Taxonomy (NCBI): domain Eukaryota; kingdom Metazoa; phylum Chordata; class Aves; order Columbiformes; family Columbidae; genus Streptopelia; species Streptopelia decaocto. Next base: position 5,433,582 of record NC_138678.1, on the reverse strand, counting down.
CCCCCGTCCTGCTGCTCCATGGAGTCCTTTTCTCTGCCCAGCGCGTTCAGGGGCCTCTTTAGCTCAGGGGACAGCGCTGCGGAGCTCGTCAGAGACCGAAGGCAGCGCGGAAGGGAAGGGTCAGCGACTCCGGGTTGAACTCTGGGGTTCGGCAGCATCTTGCAGCGTCCCAGCCCCACCAAGAGACCGATGTGGTTTCAGATCTCCTGTTCATCCTTCCCATGGGAGCATGATGCTCCTCTCAAACACACTCCATTGCTTTTTGTTCCCTAAATGTCCTGAATCTGGGGTGTGAGGTTCTGTCCCAAAACAAACCAAAGCATGATGAGCACTGGGAATAATCCGTCCTGCTCCCCAAAATAATCCAAGCCCGGTAGCTTTGGGGGGATCTTGCAGCACGGTCGGCTCAGCCCCGCTCTCACGCGCCTCTCCCCGCCCCCTGTGCGTTTTCCTGCAGAAAACCCGTCAACATGACCAAAGCCACCATCAACTACCGCCACGAGAAGACGCACATGATGAGCGCCGTGGACAGGAGCTTCACCGACCAGAGCACGCTGCAGGAGGACGAGCGCCTGGGGCTCTCCTTCATGGACACGCACAACTACGGCAACCGAGGTAGGGACGGGGCGCCGCATCCCCGGCTCCCATCCAGCGTCCCGAAACGTCTCAGAAATTGCGGGACTGTGTACCCAAGGCTCAGTAGCAGGCATCGCGGCTGTCTGAGCCTGATGTGTGTACACGCCGCAGGCTTTTCCGTGCCCTGCAAGGAAACCTCCAAGGGCATCGATCTTATCAGCGTCTGTAGTAGCTTTTAGTATCATCATCCAGATGTTGCTGGAGGGACAACACTCAAGGGCATCTTGACCTCTCGGAGCAAAGATCTGAGCTTGTTTCTGGGAGGGTTGAGGCCGTTTGTGGGCTCAAACGCTGGCTGCAGCCCCCAAGCTCGGTGAACCCCAACTCCTCAGCTTAGGCTGAGCTTGAAAGCTTTGCAGCAGCCTTGCCCAGCACAGCCGGTGCGGCTTTGCTCCCTGGTGTCCTGCACAGCCCTGGGCTTCAGGGGGTTAAAGAGCCACCGTGTTCACATCAGAGGGAAACTGATAATTTAACACGCACTGGAGTGTGCATCTCCGTGCCGATTTAGTTGTAAAATAACTCGTCGGATGCCCCAGTTTCAACCATATGCTAATAACATCTGTTACAGTAACTTCAAGATGCTGCTTACACACGGCTCTTCTCCGCTGGCTGCGGGATTAATACGCTTGCTGGCATTGTCTCGTGGATAATAGAAGCCCAGAGGGCAAACGTTTCCTCCTCTTAGTGCAGCTAGCTAGGTGTATTATTTTTGGGCTATGTCCTGGAGTGGCTCACAGGCTGGTGGGTCTCCGCGCTGAGCTGGGGCTGCTGCTCCTCGGTTTTTTAGCATCTCCCGGGGATGTTTCCAGGTGCCCTCTCATCCCCCCGTGAGTGCCAGGACATGATGGGGACACAGTCCAAGGTTTGCTCCCTGATGGCCCTGGCTTCTCCCGGCCCTTCTGCAGGTGACCAGCGCAGCAGCGTGGTCAACGAGTCCAGCAGCCTGCTGGGGGGCTCCCCCCGCCGCCCGTGCGGCCGCAAGGGGTCCCCGTATCACACCGGGCAGCTCCACCCCGCCGTGCGCGTGGCCGATCTCCTGCAGCACATCAACCAGATGAAGACGGCAGAAGGCTACGGCTTCAAGCAGGAGTACGAGGTGAGAGCCTCTGGTGTCCTGGGGAGGTGGGGTGGACAGGGCGGCCTGGGCAGGACCCGTGTGCAAGGAGAAGATGCTCCAGCCCTGGAGCTGCAGCGATCTGAGAGCAGGAGCTCACAGCTCTCTGGGCGGGGATCGTAGGCACGTGGGGCATCCCTGGCTCTGGATCGAATCTCTGGTGCTGGCAGCTCAGGATTTAATTGCCAAGCTTGAAGAGGGACCTGAGGGGACCTCTGGGTGAAGAACCTTTTCCTCATGTCCAACCTGACCCTCCAGCGCAGCTTCTGCCATTCCCTCGGGTTCTGTCGCTGGTCCCCAGAGAGAAGAGGGGATGCCATGTTCTGCTCTCCAGCGCACTTGTCCTGTGACGCGCGTGGCTGTCGCCTGGGGACAAGCGAGTCCTCAAGAACCCGGCAGGCGTGGAGGCCCCGGGCGAGGACGCGGGAGAGGGTGGTCCCGGGGCCGGGAGTCCCCCAAGGCTTGTTGGCCATGTCGTGCCCATCCCACCCCCTGGGCTGGGTCACTGGTACCGGAGCGCACTGTTCCTCGTGCCTGGGGCACGGCGAGCCCAGCGGGGCTGATCTCCCGAATCCTCGGTGCCCCACACGTCTGACAATTGAAATTTCCCAGGGAAATTACTGTTTAATGCTCAGTTGTTTCAAGTGCAGGAGCCTTCTTTTTTTCCTTCCCCTTTCATGTATTGGACAAACCAGGGCTTGCTATCATCATTAGTGCTCCTTGAAAAGCTGCTGTATGTTCCTGGAACTAGTCATTTGAAAGCACTCAGATATTATGGGAGGGGAGAAAACATGTAATTTCCTTCCACTTTCCTCCTCTTATGCCAATCTGTGAATGTTACTGTTATTACACACAAACCTGTTCTGTGCTGGGGAGAGAAAGAGGCTGGGGAGGTTTGGGAAAAAACACAACCAACCCTAGGAAAAAAAACAAACAAAGCAGGCAGTATATAATTCGCTGGAAAATGGGGCATTTTGTGGATGCCACAGCAGCATGTAGCTGGTAGATGCTGTGGGGATGGAGCTGGGGCAGGAAAACCACCCTGTCTGCAGGTTTTGGGGCCCAGGGGGACCCCCCAGTCCTGCCCTCGGGTCCTGACAGCCACCCCTTCCCTCCAGAGCTTCTTTGAAGGCTGGGACGCTTCGAAGAAGAAAGACAAGACCAAGGGGAGACAGGATCACGTGTCCACATGTGAGTGCCTGTGGCACAGGACAGCCCCAAAGCTCACCCGTGTGTCTGGGGACGCTGTCCAGTCTCTTCTGAACGCTGTCCGGCTGGGCCGTGCCCCCTCCCCGGGGAGCCTGTTCAGCGTCCAGCACCTCTGGGGGAAGGACCCGCTCCCCATGTCCAACCCGACCCTCCCCTTGCTCTCCAGACGACCGTCACCGGGTGAAGCTGCACCCGCTGCTGGGCGACCCCAACTCGGACTACATCAACGCCAACTACATCGACGTGAGTGGGGACGGAGCCTCTTTGCTGGGGGATCCGGGGGACACGCAAGGTTCCTGGGGACCCTGTGGCATGTCAGGCTCAGTCCCTGAAAAAACAGCATTTGGAGGGGCTGCGACAGCCCAGGGCGGGCTGAACCACGTGTCCCTGAGGCATGCCATGGAGAGCCCTCCTGGTTTATTGATGTGTATCAGCAACATCTCCGTGCTATGTTGTCACTGTCCCCTGCAGCTGTGTCTCTCCCTCTGCTCTGCTGCTCCATTCTCATTCCCTCCCTCCTACCCATTTCCATCCTCTGTCCTTGCCGGCTCTGGGAGATCTCCCTGCTCCCTGGGGGGAGGACGCAAAGCTGGGGAGGCCACAGGGATGTCCCCGGTCACCTCCAGTGGTGCTGAGACCAGGAAGGTGCAGGATGGCTCCGCTGGGCACAGGGCTGGAGCATCTCCCGGCAGCGCCAGCAAGTCCCTCTTTGCCAGAGGATGGCACCTGACAATGGTGGCCTGATGCCCAGACAGCGTCCCCATGTCTGTCCCCGTGTGTCCTTTCTCCCCTGTGCTCTCTGTGACCTGCTCTGGGGCAGGTGCTCTACCCTGGCTCTTGGTCTCTACCTCACTAATGTCGCTGTCTCTGATCTTTTTCTCTTAAAACTCTGTCCCAATGGGAACATTAAGATTCGGATTAACCGAGAAGTAAGTAGACAGTTCCGCTCTCCTCCCTTCTCTGCTCCCATCTCCTCCCAGGCATCGTTCTGGGCAGGGTGGCACTGGGTTTGGCGCAGGGAAGGGGAAGGCGAGGGCTCTGTGCACGTCCTCCCCGCTGATGGGGAGCAGGGCCGCGTGCTCGGAGGGGTCGAATTCAACCCACACAAATCCCCCATGAGAGGACCCACGGTGGCTGCAGAACCCGCCATCACCTCCACCCGTACGGTGTGGTTGGACTCCGCGGGACTTACGGCCGAGATGTGGGACACCCGGTCCCTTTGGCAGTGGCCTCACTGGGACGTGTTCTGCTCTTTGGGCTGGCATGTACCAGTTAGGAGTAGGGAATGGCCCCAGTAAGCAGTAGGATGAAGGAAGGGAGCGGGGCCATCACCCAGCGCCGTGTGGCTGCTGTGGGACAGAGTGCCCTTAATGTGGCTCTCACGGTGGTGTTGTCACCCTAGGGTGCCCATGGGGTGCTGTGGGGATTTTGGTGCAGACCAGGGATGAGGGTTGTGGGTTACAGGAGATTTCTGTGGGATGCGGGACATGGACCCTTCCAGGACAGGGTGCAGGGCGGCTGCTGAGCCGCCTCCTCCCGCTGGTGGCCAGGACCTGGCCCAGGGGACCGTGGAAGATGCCCCAGCTGGGTGACTGGGCAGTGTTTTATGGGGCTGTGTCACAGTGTGTCCCCCCAGGTTGGGACTGACGTCTCTGCTTCCCTTGCAGGGCTACCACAGGTCCAACCACTTCATAGCCACACAAGGTGAGTCGCCTCCTCCCCCGGCACCTCTGGATTTAGCAACCGGGTTATGTCCATGGTGGGTTTAACCCTGTGTGGGCAAGAAAAGGGAGGGATTGGGCCAATTTGGGGCCAAATGGGGTGGTAGCAATGTGGAGCAGCTCCCCCCACGGCACCGCGTGTCCCCAGGGAAAGGGGTGCTGGAAGTTCTGCGGGGTGCTGGTGGCGCAGAGGCGGGAGGGGAGATGCGGGGCGTCTCGGCACTGCCGTGTGCACCCCAGCGGCCTTTCCCCGTCCCGCAGGGCCCAAGCAGGAGATGGTGTACGACTTCTGGCGCATGGTGTGGCAGGAGCACTGCTCCAGCATCGTGATGATAACCAAGCTGGTGGAGGTGGGCCGGGTAAGGACCCCATCACATCCCACTCCCTCCGGGCTCCAGCTCGACCAGGAGCCTCCTCCGCAGAGCTGAAACCCCGGCCGTCCTCTCCTTGCAGGTGAAATGCTCCAAATACTGGCCAGATGACTCCGAGATGTACGGGGACATCAAGATCACGCTGGTGCAGTCGGAGACGTTGGCCGAGTACACCGTCCGCACCTTCGCTCTTGAGAGGGTACGGTCCCACTCCTGCCACCCGCCACCTGCCCACCCCTCGTGGGCAGAGAACCCACCACCTAACCATTGCTAGATTTGCATTTACCAATACCATGTTTATTTACCCCAATGTGGGGTGTGGAGCTGGTGTGATTTCCCCCGTAGTCTACAGGAATGTGAAATGAGGTTGTAGTGTGGAGGGTGTTGGTCTCTTCTCCCATGGAACAAGCGCCAGGAGCAGAGGAAATGGCCTCAAGTTGCGCCAGGGGAGGTTGAGGTTGGATTTCGGAACAATTTCTTCCCCAAAGGGCTGTGGGGCATTGGAACAGGCTGCCCAGGGCAGTGCTGGAGTCACCATCCTGGAGGGCTGGACAGACAGACATGAGGTTCTCAGGACATGGGGCAGTGCCAGGGCTGGGTTAATGTGATTTTGTGATTTTATGGTTACTGTCTATAGGGCAGGGAGCAAAGATGCTTGTGGAGTTAGACCCATGGCTGCTGCCACCTCCTCCTCTTCCTCCTTGGCTGGTTTTCAACCCCGCAGCTCCTGCAGGGCCGCCAAAGCAGCCGGCCGCTGTGTGGTCCGTCTGGCTGGCTGCTGAGCTGGGACAATCATGAATTCCCAAGAAAATGCCCTGTTGGAGTGTCCTTCCCGCCCTGTGCACGCTCCCTCCATCTCGACCCTTCCCTTGCAGCGGGGCTACTCGGCGCGGCACGAGGTGAAGCAGTTCCACTTCACGTCGTGGCCCGAGCACGGCGTCCCCTACCACGCCACGGGGCTGCTGGCCTTCATCCGCAGGGTGAAGGCGTCCACGCCGCCCGACGCCGGCCCCGTCGTCATCCACTGCAGGTACAGCATGGCTCTGGGGCACGGGTGGCTGGCGGCAGGTCTGGGCAGGAGCGGTGGCTTTCTGTCCCCGAGCAGCTGTCCCCGTGCAGTGGGTCAACGGCTCTTCCTCTGCTGGGCAAACAAGGAGGAGCTGATGAGGAGGAGGGATTTTCGTATTTGATTTCTCCCTGTCAATTGCCTCATCAGTATTCATTCACCGCAGCAGCCAGTGTGATTAGTGCCCGTAGCCTGTAATCACTGATAATCACGACGAGTGATTCATCAGCCCCAGAAATTAGTATTTCACACAAAAAGACTTTGTAAGGAAGGAGTGGGGGAGCAATTCTGTTCCCTACGGTTTGCGGGGGGGTCGCAGCATCAGTAGTTCCTTGGCTGTGAGTCAAACCGCGCCAGGATTTGGGATGTTTCTGCTGTTGGGGTTGAACAGAGGGAGATGAGGTTCCCAGGGACGTGGGTCAGTGCCAGGGGTGGGGAATGGTTGGACTCTGTGAGCTGAGGGTCTCTTCCAACCAAAATGTTTGTACGACCCCAGCTGCCCCACGTCCACGAGCGGGGCCCACACGCGGAGCCCTCCCCCGCACGGCTGCTCTGCGCCCTGGGCTGTGCAGATGCCGTGTGGGTTGGGAACGTGTTTGCTGTGCTTTCCCCCCCCACCTCCAGTGCCGGCACCGGCAGGACTGGCTGCTACATCGTCCTGGACGTGATGCTGGACATGGCCGAGTGCGAGGGCGTCGTGGACATCTACAACTGCGTGAAGACCCTGTGCTCGCGGAGGATCAACATGATCCAGACAGAGGTGAGCGGGTGCTGGGGACAGCCAGGACACCGCAGGCCGTGGGGCTCATCGCTGTCCCTCTCCTCTCCCTGACAGGAGCAGTACGTCTTCATCCACGACGCCATCCTGGAGGCCTGTCTGTGCGGGGAGACCAGCATCCCCGCCAGCGAGTTCAAACCCACCTACAAGGAGATGGTGAGGATCGAGCCGCAGAGCAACTCCTCGCAGCTGCGGGAGGAGTTCCAGGTGAGCAGCCAAAACCCCTGCAGAGCCCCTGCAGCCCCCCCTCATCCTCCTGGGGAGAGACCTGGGGTGTTCAGCTGGAGAACAGAAGCTCCAGGGAGACCTTAGTGTGGCCTTTCTGGACTTAAAAGGGACCAATAAGAAAGATGGGGACAGACTTTTGAGCAGGGCCTGTTGCGATAGGGCAAGGGGCGATGGTTTTAAACTAAAGGAGGGAGATTCAGGCTGGACATGGGGAAGCTGGGGAAGATGTTCCTGCTCACGGCAGGGGGGGCACTGAATGGGCAATGAAGGTCCCTTCAACTCAAACTGTTCCATGATTCTGCGGTGCCCAGCACCGCTGGCACCAGCCGGCTCTGAGGAGCTGCAGGCGGGGGCTTTGGCCCCCGTGTAAGCAGGGCTGGAGCTGAGGGAACTCATGTCCCCGCAGACCCTGAACTCGGTGACTCCGCACCTGGACGTGGAGGAGTGCAGCATCGCCCTCCTGCCCCGCAACCGCGACAGGAACCGCAGCATGGACGTCCTGCCGCCCGACCGATGCCTTCCCTTCCTCATCTCCGTGGATGGAGACAGCAACAACTACATCAACGCGGCCTTAACCGATGTGAGCGTCCTGTGGGAGGGAAGGGGCCGGTTCCAGTTGTCTCAGGGCAGCTTTTCATGGCAAAACCTGGCTCGGCTTGAATTTCCAGCCTCATTTAGCACAAGGGCACAAAGGCACATGGCAGCCGTGTGCAGGGGCAGGAAGGGCTGGGACGGGTATCGTGGCGTCCTTCACCCTTTCTTTTGTGTAGCAGCATCTTGTGTTGAAAGAGCTTTTCAGCTGCTCTCACAAGCCGCACACGGAGGGTGTTCATTGGTGTGGTAGTGACAGTGGAGCACAGGAGGGTCTGCGAAGGGTTGGTAGCGTTGATCGGCTGCAGCACCCATCGGCTGCAGCACCCATCAGCAGCTTCATTTTCAGCTTGCTTAGTGTTTGCATATATATTTTATCTTTATACCTCACTGATCCTCCCCTAATCTCTGCTACAGGGTCAGAGAATACACATTTTTTTAATAGACAGAAAAAGCTCTTTGGATGAAATTCTCGCTGAAGGGATAAAACCCATTTCCCTCCTTGGGGGGGACAGGACAAAGGTCTCATTTTCTGTAAGTGCTGAAGCGGTTTGCTCGGTCGGTCTGTCGCCGGTCAGGTCAGGTTATGTGTGCTGCCGTCACCGGTGCGGCCGAGCTCTGCTCCGTGCCGGCTGCCGCCATGGACGCCGGAGCCGAGGGATTTCGGGGGCCAGGACAGGGCTGGTCGGCCCTGGTGACGTCCCCCTCACCCGCTGGTCTCCTCGTCCTCCCGGGGAGCGGAAGGCGGGGGTGGGGGAAGGGTTTGGTAAGGCCTGACCAAGGAGGTTTTGCAGCGTTTCCACGAGGTTCCGCGGCAGCCGCAGGACTCCCCGTTGGTGCCAGTTCACGGGCACAGAACACGGTCTGTTTCGTTCCTGTGTCTCCAGAGACTCGAGCTAAAGTTGTTAATTTAGAAGTGGATTGATGCAGTACTGAGCTGGCTGTGGGCTCCAGGTCCCTTGGCAAAGCCAGCGCCGGGACGACCGAGGGGACAAATCTAATTTGAAGCACAAACGAGAATTACAGTGATTTTTTTTTTCCCTCCTTCCTTCTTGCAGTCCTAGGGGTCTTTCATTTGGGGGTTTCCTCTCCTTTCTCCAAAAACCCCTTGAGCCCAGGTGAATGGTCACCTCTGTGCTGCTCTCGCTGCCCGGCGCTGTCGGGGCGATGCTGCGGGTGATGCTGAGGGTGATGGTTTCATTCGGGGCCAGGGGGCAGAGTTGGAGCCACTGGGCAGCCACAGCCTCCGCTTGTTTTTGGTTCGAAGGTGACATCTTTTGCCTCATTATTGGTGCATAATACCCTTTTCTGTGAGAGCAGGAAGCTGGTGCTTTCATCCTGACCAAGGACAGGTCACAGCATCTCCCAGCACCGGGGCGGGGGGACCGAGGCTGTGCGGGCGGCCAGCTCTGCTCCAGCAGGGCAGGCGGCTTTGGTGCCTCTCTCCTCTGGCTGCACTGATGTTTTTGGGATGTGACCAGCGGCTTCAGCAGCTCTGCCGTGTCCGTACTGGTGCTCATCTTCCCCCTCCGCAGAGCTACACCAGGAGCGCTGCCTTCATCGTCACGCTGCACCCGCTGCAGAACACCACCACCGACTTCTGGCGGCTGGTCTACGACTACGGCTGCACCTCCATCGTCATGCTCAACCAGCTCAACCAGTCCAACTCCGCCTGGGTGAGTGCTGCCCCGGGGTGGCCCTGCCCTGCCCTGTCCCCACCAAAGACGGGACAGCAAACCAGCCTGGCTTCATGGCGCTGGCGTTGCGTTGGCGTTGCCTTACTGTACCATCGTCTTTCTGGGTGCCCCAGGGAGATAAAGATTGTTGTTATAAAGAATTGATTTTTATTCTCCTATTACGAAGGGGAAACTGAGGCACGGGGTATGTCCCACTTTGCTCTTCCAAGGGCACTGGTGGCTTGTGAGCACTGCTTTATAAACCAGCCTGTGCAGAGCGGTGGTCCCGGGGGTTTTACAGTGTGATGGGGGGGCAGATCTGCCAGACTGGAGGGGACGTGTCCCCCGTCACCCCGGGGAGAGGGGACGGCAGGCGGGGACCGCGGGGCCGTGCCGGCCCTGCCTCGCCGTGCGCTCTGCTGCTCCGCGCCCGGGGCGCCCGCACCCTCCCGCCACCGCTCCGGAGGATGTGGAAGTCGGCTTACAGGTCTGTGATGTTAATTCAATGAGGAAACTTACTGGTTTTTAACATAAAATTAGCATTATAGACTCTTAATGGCTGTCTGGAGAAGACTTCATTAGCTGCGTTATTTTGTGAGTTGAGCTCAGATAGTTGATGTAAATGACCCAAAACCGCAGTTGCACCATTCGTCACAAGGATGCAGATGGATGCAGCACTGGTGCCGACTGCTGTGTAAATACGCTGGTGTTTATTTCTATATATATAAATGTTGGACACCACAGCGCTATGGAGCGCGCCCACGTGTTTCTCTGTGCTGAGCGGGTGCCACGTGCTCCAAAGGCGCTTTGCTGTCCCCCGGCACCGTCCAGCGGGGACCCTGCCATCTCTCTTCGTTATTCAGCTCTGCCTCTCTCCGGACGTCTGGTCTTCAGGGGGTGTGCATTACAGTAGTTAGCTGGAGCTTAAATGTTTACCAGTTTAGGACCAACAGGTAATAAATCAACCTTTACAGCAGGCAGCTCGGAAAGGTGACTTAGAGGGTATATCCCTCGCTTGAACTATGTCTTGCCGAAGGAAGTTTTAATATCCAAATTATAGCTCTGAGTCTAGAAGGCTTAGAGATCCAGGAGATTTATAGCCCCTATTAATAACCAATTATTTCTCAAACACGTTTGCCATGCAGTTATGCCCAGGCCGTTAGATGGCCTGAAATGCTAAATGCCCTGTTAAAGTGTGGTGACAAACATCATATATTTTGTGTCGATGCTGGTTTCCCAGCCGTCGCAGTGAGAAAACAATCGGATCTGTGACCTTTGGGCTGAGCCATCCATCAGTGCTGGATGCGAACCGGGGACAGGAGTGCTCCCCAGCCCTCTCCTGCGCTGCCGGCTGGAGACACAGGGCTGCTGGCCATGGGGACACAGGGAATGTGTCCCCCATTGCTGCGGCCACTGCTGAGGGGCTGGAGCACAAGTGTGATGGGAGCGGCTTCTCATTTTGGGGCCACCCCCTGTGCCAGCGGCTGCTCTCGTTGTCCGGTGCCATCCCCTCCATTCCCCTCAACGCTGGCGCGTGGTCCCCCTGCCCGCGTCGCGGCGCCTGTCCCGGCGCGCTGAGCCGCTCTTGTCTCCGCAGCCCTGTTTGCAGTACTGGCCCGAGCCGGGGCTCCAGCAGTACGGCCCCATGGAGGTGGAGTACGTTTCTGGAGCGGCGGATGAAGACATCGTGTCCCGTCTCTTCCGAGTCCAGAACGTCACACGGGTGAGGGTCTGGCTCCGTGGCAGTGAAGGGTGCTCGGGGGGGCTTCACACATCTGTGTGTGCCCAGTTGCTCCCCAGGCCTGGCCTCATGTAGCTTTGGGGATGTAATCTGCCTCCTGGAGCCCGTTAACCGGCTTAGGTCTCAAACTAACTGGATTACCAGGGTATTAAGGTGTCCTTCCACTGCTCCATGGGTGCCACCTTCTCATCAGCCTCCTGATTTACAGCAGACACAACAAAACTCATCCCCCGGGGTGGGATGGAGTGGTGGGACCGGTGGGACAGTATTTGTTATGGAGGAGAGAGCCAAACCATCCATCTTAAAGCATCAGGAAAGGGGTTTCCTTTCTTGCTCTACTATCAATGCGTGGCAAACCCCTCTTGCCCTCCATCAAACCTCCGATGGAGGCAAACGAGGGCAGCCCATGATGAGATTTGCCTTTCTAGTTACAGGAGGGGCACCTGATGGTCCGGCATTTCCAGTACCTGCGGTGGTCGCCGTATCGAGACACCCCAGACTCCAAGAAATCCTTCCTGCACCTCCTGGCCCAAGTGGAGAGGTGGCAGAAGGAGAGCGGCGATGGCAGGACGGTGGTGCACTGCCTGTGAGTGTCCGCTGGAGACGGGGGGCCTGCCGTGGGGGAGATGCCACCGGCTTGGACTTTACCGTCCTGCCTGGAAATCCTCTAAAAAGTCCTCACTGGGGTGACTTTGTGCCCAGATTGTTCCGTCTCTCCCACAACATGAGTTACCTTGTGGTCACCAAACCAAACCTGTTCTGACAGGACAAGGGGTGATGGTTTTAAACTAAAGGAGGGAGATTCAGGCTGGACATGGGGAAGGAATTGTGGCCCTGAGGGTGGTGAGAGCCTGGCCCAGGTACCCAGAGAGGGGGTGGATGAACCATCCCTGAGACACCCCAGGCCAGGCTGGACGGGGCTCTGAGCACCCTGAGCTGGGGAAGATGTCCCTGTCATGGCAGGGGGGACTGGGGGGCTGGGGAGGTCCCCTCAACTCAAACCATCCTGAGATTCTATAAGCTCTGTGCTGGGTAAGTCATGGGATGGTTCCTTCAGCCAGCGCTACCCAACAGAATGGAGAAGGGGGGAACTAGAGGAGCAGGAAGATGCTGCAATGCCATCTTTTCACCACCAACACTGTGTTTCCCACCAGGAACGGAGGTGGCCGGAGCGGCACCTTCTGTGCCTCCACCATGATCCTGGAGATGCTCAAGTGTCACAACATGGCAGATGTTTTCTATGCTGCAAAGACCCTCCGCAACTACAAGCCAAATATGGTGGAGACCTTGGTAAGGACCAGACACCACTGATCGCCCGCATCCCCCGGCAGGGAGGAGATGTGCTCGGGGTTGCTCGCCTCCCAAAAATCTCCTTTCCCATCCCAAATCCTGATGCTGACAGGCGCCCTCAGGCAGAGCGTGTCCTGGGCAGGCAGGGAGGCAGGGGCAGCTCTTGGAAGGGGCCTCGGGCTTCCCTTCGTTCCGCGGGGCCGACGTGTCCTTGGCACTGGGCTTGTCGGAAACCGTTCTCAGGAGTAATAAGGCAGGTTCGCATTAATTCAGAGGATGTAATTGCAGCTCTTTGGAGGGCTCGCGGTGCCGGGAGCAGCTCCGAGGTGGAATCAGACTAATTCCTGTTGGAAATATGAAAGGGAACTGCGTTTGGAGTGAAATTAATTGGCGGACATGCTGCTCGGGGCAGCGATGGAGCCGCGTTCCGTGGCGGGGAGGATGGAGGTGGAAGGGGCTGTGGCCTGTTTCAGGTGCTCGGTAACAGGACGGGATGGAGCAGGCGAGTGTCTGTGCCTGTGCTGGAGGATCCAGGTGCCTCGTGGTGTTTTAAAGGCAACTCAGCCAGAAATGTTTACCTCATGTAGATTATAAAACCCCTGAGTTCGAAATGAACTGGTTTTGAGGAGGGGATGTGGTTTGCATTAGGAATTGAAGAGGAGGAGGTGAGGGAGGGGACAAGGAGCAGAGGAAAGCATGGAGGTAATGGGAAGATGATGTGACAAGCGTGAAGCCACCAGACCCATTGGCCTGAACTGCAAAGGTATTAAAAACAGGCAAGATTTCACATCAGGACAAGCGTCCTCCATCCTCAAATGAACCCGAACCATCTATTCTGGGAATCCCATCTACTGGAGTCACTGGGAGGCCGGATCCTCGGCCGGTGTGAAGAGCTGCGAGCAGCTGGCGTGTCACCTTTTCCTGCCGCCCGTGCTCCTTCCCCCTCAGTTTGCCTTGGGGTTTATTTTTGTGATGATAAATGGAAACAACCCATTTTCTTAATCCAGAAAGCATTGCATGCCTTTAATCTGAGCTGCGGCAGCTCCTCGCTCTGCAGCCCGGCTGCGCGCTCCCCCCGGGCCCCCTGCGCTGTCCCTCTCCCTCCCGCTGTCACACCTGGAGCGCTCCCACAATGGCCCAGCACTTGCAGCAGCATCGGAAACCTGATTTATTCGGGACTTTTCTCCCCAGTCTGGCTGGTTTGACTGGATGCTCGGAGGAGGAAGATCTCATGGGGTGGACACTGCCCAGGTCCAAGCTCCCCTGTAGTTTTCTGTGCTGAGTGTTGCATGAGGACAGGAGAGCACGAGAACAGGTCATGTGAAGCAGAGCAAGGATGGACAAGAAAACTCCTGCAAGCCCCATTTCACTGCTCTTTGCTCTAAAACCAGGAGCCAGGGAAACTTCATGCAGCTCCTGTAATTTACCTGGGATCATAACACTCTGTTCTCTCTCCGAACAGGAGCAGTATCACTTCTGCTACGACATAGCGCTGGAATATCTGGAGTCCCTGGAGAGCAGATAGCACCGGGCAGGGCTCGCGCAGGGACGGCCCGTCCGCGCGTTCCGCGCTCCGACCTCGCGCTTGTCTGAAGGTGAGGAGTGGAAACGGCAAAGGCCCCAGCGAGAACACCCGGCAGATCCAGAAAAACAAAAGAATGTGGGGATGTATTGTCATCCTCCGCTCTCCATCTTTCCTTCCCGCCCCGAGCGCATCTTCGGGTCGGATGCTGCGACTCGTCCCGTCCCCGCGTCGCTCTGGGTCGCGGTTGCGGGGCCGGGGTGCGCAGGATGCGGCGCTGCCCGCGCCCCTGGAGCACCTGGAGACCAGGCTGGGAGGAGGAGGAGGAGGAGGGCAGAGGAGCCGAGGCCGTTTCCCAGCAGGGAAGGGTGGATTTGGAGAAGAGACGCTGGATTTTCAGTTGTGCGTGGAGCTGATGCTGCTTTTTCAAGGAGCCCAGCGGGCTGCTGGGCGGTTTTCCCGTGGAGGGGACACGCTCCGAGCCGGAGCGAAGACCAGGAGAGGAGCTCTTGAGTTTCTGCCCGTTCGCACCATGATCTTTGCTTCTTTCGTTCTGCGAGTTGTGACCCTCTGTGTATCCAGCCCATGACAGAGCGGGGACGGGGGACGTGGGACGTGGAGGGTGTGCCGTCGCTCTGCAGGGACCGACCCAGCGCGCTCCTGGCACCCGTGCAGAGCTTCTCAAGCGCCGGTTCCCCTGCGTCTCTGCACCATCTCTTCCATCTGTAGCAATTAATTCCTCCTGGGCTGGTTCGAAGGCACCAGCCCACGGATCCGTTTTAACCACGCCTGTGTGAACCTGCACGAGACACCTGCAGTGCCCAGAAACACGATCCCCACCACTCGGGTCCATCCCTGCGCCTCCCGGATGCCGCCCCGGGCGGCTGCTGCTCCGGTTCTGCTGGCGCTGGCGACACGGGACGGTGGGTTTGGCGCTGGCCTGTGCCCTGGGCCAGGCACAGGGATGTCCCCCCGCCACCACCCGAGGACAAGCGCATGGGGCCAGTGATTAATACCTGATACTTTTTTGGCTGCGTCTTGCTGCAGGTGGGTGTGAGATGTCACTTTTTCCATCTGAAATTGTGATAATTACAGGTTTTTCTGCTTCCAAGGGAGAGGCTGTTTTGTAATCAAGCTGTGGTCAGGGTTTTCTCTCCTGCAAATGGTCTCAAGCAGGTGCAACAAGAGGGATGCAGGTCTGCATTCTGCCCCCGAGACTCAAGGAACCGAGGGGATGTTACTTCTGTCGGTTTTGCTTCACAGTCATTTTTTGGAGGATGGAGCAGGACAGATGAGAAACTGTCCTCTGTACTCTGGAGGTTGCATGTTGGTCACCCCATCACTCATCATCCCACATCCCTCCTGTCCTTCGTTTCTCGCCACCTCTCGTCCTCTTCCATCCTCACCCCACATCAGCCCTTCAGCCCCATCTCCCCAGGGCAGGGGCGGCTTCCCCGGCGGTGAATTCAGATCCACCCGCGGCTCCAGGCTCTGGAAGGTGCCGTCTGGCCGGACTCGTCTGCAGCACAAAGGCCACAGAGCTGGAATGGCTGAGCAAAGCCAGGAGCTGTTTCCATCCACCTTCCAGGGGAGGAGGACAAAACAAGATCAATCTCTGCCCTTCTCCACCTCGGAGGATGTTCAACCCGCTGCCTTGCAAACACCCGGGTGGTGAGGAGGATTTCGGCAGCACCGTAGGGTTTTGCCCAGACACTTGACTTTTCTGTGTCCTCACCAAATAATTCACACAGCCTGACAATACCTTGGTCTAAGGGCTATACAACATGATTCCCCTTCCTTTCCACCCCCCCAGTCTCACTCTGCCATGTGCCCATGCTGGCTTGTGACTAAATAGTCCTTTTACCCCACCAGAGCCTGCAAAATGGTCCAGTTACACCAGTACCTGGTGACACCAGTACTCGCATCATATCGGAATAAATTAGTGCCATTGTCCCCATCCCCATCTGTCTGTATGTGTGTCCATGCTGTCCTAGGGCGCTGCAGGGAAGGTGCTGCGTGGTGGGTGCAGAAATCGTTTGGTTTTGTATGAAAACAGCTGGGCTGAACCGCTGGAATTCCCAGGGATGGGATGTTGCTCCAGTGGTTCTGCGGCTTCATCCCAGCCCTGGAGCCTAGACCAGCTGCATCCTCCCCCCAGCGCATCCCCCAGCGCATCCCCCAGCGCATCCCCCAGCGCATCCCCCAGCGCATCCCGCAGCGCATCCCGCATCCCCCAGCACATCCCGCATCCCGCAGCGCATCCCGCAGCGCATCCCACAGCGCATCGTGGGGAAAGTGCTGCCAGAAAGGTAAAAAAAGGAAAACTGAAACCCCATTTAGTCCTAATGAGACAACAGAGACTGGAGGAGCTGTATATATGTTTGAAAAGTGAGATTTTTTTTTTATATATATATGTATCTCCTTGCTGGGTGTCTCGGAGTTTTTAGGGCATCATTTGGAAGGGCAGACTTTGAAATCAAAGTGCTATAAAAACCACTTGATCTCCAGCACCTACTGAGATGCTCATACGACATGAGGCAAGGACATCCTGTACATAGAAATATATATATAGAAATATATATATATAAAAATATAAATACTGTTCTTAAGATGGATGATGTTTAATGGTATTACAGCTTGGAGTGGTGCTTTTTTTTTTCTTTTTAATAAAAACAAAACCACAACAAAAAAAAAAAAGGAAAAAAGAATTAAAACCTGAGAAAAAGACCAACTTGGAGCAGTTTTGTCTGCGTGCAGAAGCGGCCCCGGGAGCCGGCAGCACCGAGTGCCGCTGCCCCAGGGGCTGGAGCAGCGGGGCCGAGGGGCCGCGGCTGCGCTGGGTTGTGCCACGCACGCCCGGCTGTTGTTAACTGGTTTATTATGATGATTTTTGCCTTTCCTTTGAAGAAAAATCAGTTGCATAAATAAATGTTCCAAATTTGTGATGGCCTCTGGATTTCTTGCGCTGGCTGTGGCCCGGGAGCTGTCCTGGGGAGCCCCGACACAGGTGCCACCAGGCAGCTGCAGAAAAGATGCAGAACAGACCTTTGTATCACCCGTATCTTGCTTTTCAAGGGTGTTTTTGGGAAGTACGTTTGCAGGGCCAAATTCCAAAACCTCCATGGCACCGAGGAGCCGCGTTCGCCCATCGCGCCGCCCAGATGGGGTTGCCCGTGCTCGCAGAGCTTTGCTGTGGGTTCATGGGGAGACCCTGGGTTGGACACGACCTGCCAACCAACCCGACACCACGAGTCCACATGGTGCTTCGGGGGGAAGTTTTCCACTGCTGGAAAAGCTCTTACGGGGAAGAAGAAACCAATGCTGTCGGTGCATTTCCCAGCTGGAAAGTGAAATCCTATTGTAAGCAAAGCCTTCAGAAGAAAGCTCCTGCATTGTCTTCGGTGATTTATTTATTACACAGCAGCCTTCAGTTAAATGTGTTGTGATATTAAACACTTCCAGTAACACTTGAGTCTTAATTTAATGGAGACCAATGGAGGGAAAAAAAAAATCTAATTGACTTGTCAGGACTGTTTCTCATCTTTAATTAAGGTTCGTGAAGGATGCGTTAATTACATTTTACCAATAAATAATAAAAAGGGGGATAATGCAAATGAAAATCAGGAACTGCACTGCGGGAGGGCTCTGGGCGCACATCGTGGGGGTCAGCCCTCG
The DNA here is from genome assembly GCF_964273445.1 of Streptopelia decaocto. Lineage (NCBI taxonomy): Eukaryota > Metazoa > Chordata > Aves > Columbiformes > Columbidae > Streptopelia > Streptopelia decaocto. Next base: position 5,415,964 of record NC_138678.1, on the reverse strand, counting down.
GCAGGGGTGTCCCTGGGGTGACCTCGGTGTCCCCAAGCGCCCTGTGCTGTCCTGGAGAGCGGGGTGGGGACATCGTCACTGCTCGGGGAGGGTCTCTGTGCTGGAGCGGCTTCCAGCACGGCTGTGTCCCCGCAGTGTCCCCACAGCGTCCCCCTGCTGTTCCTGTCCCCTCCCCCTGCTACCCGTGGTGGTGACTGTGCAAGAAAACCCCGACCCGGCGCACGCGGGCAGGAGCCTCAACGGGACCGTGATCTACATGCTGGTAGTGTCACCTCTGAATGCTCCATCAAAAGGCTCAATGAGAAGAATTTGTATTTCGAAATAAATATTTCCTCACGGTGTGCAAAATATCTAATCATGTATTTATCCTTAAGTACTTCCAAAAGTCAACATAATTATTCCAGTCCCATTAAGTTTAATTTGCAGTAAATTATGCATTTAGCTTTAAGTTGAGGTTGCTGGTTAGAGTCAAGATAAAGCTCTTGCTATTTATAAAGCAATATTTCAGGGCAGATAGAAAATACAAACGGTTGGACAAGAAAATCCTGCTCAGGAAGTTTGGAGAGAATTTCAAATAGGGAGGCTAACAAAAAAAATCTGTGAAGTGTCTGCACACAGATGTTCACGCACATTCGGTCAACCCACACGAGCTCCCCAGGAGCTCTCGGGGCCCCGGCTGCCAGAAGAATTTTCTAGAATGTTTTCTAGAATTTTCTAGATGTTTTTCTCAGGACGCATGTTTTGAAATACAAATTAATCATTTAACTTTCCTCTTGGTGTTGTGTCTTTGAGGTTTAGGGGACACGGAAGGTGTTCCCGCTGGAAGGGACAGAACAGCTCTTATCGGTGATTTGTCTGTGGTCTTGGATGCCCCTGCAGATTAACAGATAATTGATCATCCCCTCCCGGAGCAGCCCCAAACCCTTTGGGTCAATGGGAAACCTCCGACGGCCAACGACGGGTGCTCAGTCTGCCCTTCCACGGTAATGGAATGGTGCTGGAGTCGCACCTCTGAGTGCTGGAACCATGTCTCCGTGTGCTGGACCCACATCTCCACGTGCGGGACCCACATCTCCACGTGCTGGATCCTCTGCGCTTCAAGGTCAATGGCCAAGTGACATTTTTCCATCCGGTCCCAGGAGGTGATAAGCCCACGGGAGGACTTTCAGTCCCAAAGCAGCCACGTTGCCGCGGGTGTGGAAGCTCCCGACGCTCCGCCGGGTGCCAGCGCTGTTTTGTGAGAGCGTCGCCCCGGCACAGGACGGGCCGTGAACTTCGCTCCGCAGACCTGACCCCCCACAGCAGCGGGGGTCTGCAGGGCCGGCTTTGACCTTGACCGCGGGTCCCACAGTGTGGGCTGGTGGCGGCAGAGCAATCGTCCTCTAACGAAACGGCGTGCGAACACCTCGGGCTTTCACCATCCTTAAATGGATGGCGTTTAAAAACAAGGGGGAGTATGGAGCAGCTCGTCTCTCCTGCTCCGTGGCACATTTAACGCAGCTTGAAGAGGGACGGAGCTCACCCGAGAGCCGCGTCCTCGGCTCCCTCGGCCCGGCCCCGGCCCCAGGGCCGCGCTGCAGAGGGGCTGGGGGCAGCACAGACGAAAAGCTGCATCAAGGTCACGAAGCCGGTCAGTGAAACAGCCAGGACTTAGACACGGAGCATTTTAGGTGATTTTCAGACCCGGTCACTTGTGCAATGCCGAGGTACACGCTTACTATCGAATCATATTCCCCTTTTTAGTTTCTCTTTCCTGAGAGCTTTTGGAGACCATTAAGGGAAACAAGAGGTTTTTGCAAGGTTAAGAGACTCAGTGCCTAAAGTTACCATAAGGGTTTGCAGTAATTTACAGCTGGAGGCAGCGGGCACGCTGCGTGGGGGAAGGGAAATGCAATTTAAGAGAACAGAAATAAATAAGAAGCCGCAGCAGCTAACACTCTCTGATTTAATCCCCAGCCCACGAGAAAGATTTATTCTGTTATCTGACAGTTTGATCACTCCAGGAATCCCACAGGTCAACACATATCTGCTGTTATTATCTCTGGGCTCTTTCCACCAAGATGCAGAGGGAAGATTTGTTAAAGGAATTAAGCAACGAGGGGTCCTGAGTGTCATAGATGGGACCCCGGAGACCTTTGTCATGGAGATAACCCAAGTGATGCTTCTGCGCAGTGGCCCGTGGGCCGCTCTGTGCTGTGGGTGAGAGAGAAACCTCATGGGACGTGAGGAACAGTTGAACCTGAGTGTGAAACACTGGCCCAGGTTGCCCGGAGGGGTGGTGGGTGCCCAGTCCCTTCATGGAAGGGGAACCTCTCTGCTATGGGGCTGAGCCCACACGGAGGGTGCGGGTGGTGCCATTGGTGGGGTGCGCAGGCGGGTGGGCACGTTTTGCACACTCCTGTGCAAAGAGGCCCCCAGGAAACAAACATTCGGTCATGAGTGGTGGACAAGCCCAGAACACAGCATGGGGGGACCATGTGAGACTGGCATTAGGGACCCAAAGGAACCAGAAACTCTCTGGTAAGTCCATCAGAGCTGGGAGGAGCTGCCCAGCCTGGCAGGAGGCTGGAGGTTAATTAAGTAATTAACCCTCGTTAGCAAGGGCAGGCACACCCCAGGTGTTCCACAGGTCACAGCAATGAGGGAGGGCAAGAGGTCAGGGCCAGGGAAGGTTCATATACAGACCCCTGGGAAACAAGGAGCTTTTGGGTTGGTGGAAGCTGGTGCCTCCACCCCAAGGTGGGTTCAGAACTGCCCGGTGGGAGATGGGTGCAGGATGGGTCAGCATCAGGCTGGGAAAAGTGGCTCCTGAAGTGCAGAAGCACCAAGGGCTTATCTCCTGGGGTCAGCACAGCCCGGGTTTGCTGTGTTCCTGTCCCGGGTCAGTGTCTGAAAGGAGCTGGAGGTTCAAGGTGGTTTCTGGGAAGCTGCTGCGTTCGGAGTCGCCGTGGGAGGAGCTGGAGGGCCCCTCGGTGGGCAGAGCCCCGAGCGGCTGCGGGACACCAGCGCGGCCACGGCGCTCCTCGGGGACACCAGCGCGGCCACGGCGCTCCTCGGGGACACCAGCGCGGCCACGGCGCTCCTCGGGGCCGCGCAGCTCCGCTGCTCCACACGCTTCTTGTTTAGATGCCAAAACCAAAGGTGAGTGGGAAACATCCCTCTAAACCCATGAGAACGAGAAGCAGGTTGAAAGGCATCCAGAGGGACACCTGCAACGCGTTTCCACCCCCGTGGTCCTCCCTTCACCCTGCCCGGCCACGGGGGCCTCTCGTGCAACCTCGCGTTCCCTCCCCCACATCTCACCTGCTCCCTGGGACCTTCCAGGAAACTCGGTTTTCTCTGCAAAGTCACCATTTCTCAGTGCTTCCCCTCCTTTACCTCGCTGTCTAATAGTTTCCCACTGCAGAGTGTGTGTTTTGCTGTTGGAGCTGCCTGGGAATGGCACCAAAAAGCCACGGGAAGCTCTCCTACGCAATCGGGCACGTAGCCACGGAGGCATATGTGGAGGGAAACGCAGCCCATACCAATAAACAGCCAGAATGCAGATACACAAACAGACACAAATAAACAGCCTCACTCCCTCCAGTAAGCCTGAAACACATCCATGCAGGCAGAAGCAATACCAAACCTAGAGGGAGGCACTCAGACACGTAAAAATGCATGTGAACATATAGATTTTCCCCTTCCATGCAGCTATAGCAAGAGCAAATGTGAAGGTGGGGCATAAATGCATTAAAGAGCCACACATGTGCTGCCCTCCAGACAGACAATTTGGCAAAGCCCTCCCTCGGTTTCTCTGGCTGAAATGGAACATATTGCTGAGATCCAGAAGCCGAAGCTGTTGGCGAGCCCGTCCTTGCCCAGTCTCGCGGCTCCATGCAGGGAAGGGCTGGCTAACGGCTGCAGACGGGCGGGCGGCAAACTGCGGGCCACGGAGGCGGTGTGGGACGGGTAGATGGAAGCTTAATTAGCAGCGCTGCATTAATTGACCAGAGGAAGCGGTTGAGCGCTGCATTTTTCTGTGCTCAAAATGCTGTTCTTCTCCTGACCCACGGTTTTTCCAGCACTAACTCGGTAACTCTGGCAGCCCGGCCGGGGGAAGGCGTCTGCTCGGGCAACGGCAGGAGCGATTTTGCCAGGAAAACCTGCCAGGGTCTCGTCCCGGGACGAGCTCCGGAGCGGGAGCAGCGCGGCTCTGGGCACTGCTGTGAGCCTGGGAGCTGCGACACCTGAGCCCCCAAATGCGACTGGTTCCATAGGGAAAGGAGAGCGAAAACGTTGTAAGTCCCTGGGAAGGAAGAGGTGAGGCCAGGAAAGCTGCTGCATTTTTTTCCGTTCTGTAATTCTAAACCTTCCCCGTTGAGGAGCTCACAGAGCTCCGTGTTGACATTGGCGCTTCGGGCACAGTGGGGTTTGCGTCAGACCACAAAATATTTCTCAACCAAAACAGAAACTACCATCAAAAGGGAACTAACACAACGCTGCGCAGTGTCGAAACCAGACGTTTTCGAGTTCTTTTTCCCTGGCCCTTCCCCTCCCCAAAACCCAAACCGCTTTTGCAGAGCTTGGCGTGCGTTTCCAGAGGAGCTGCAAGGCCTGATTCCTGCGGGGCTGGTGTCTGTGTGACCCGCTGTGTGTCACCCGCAGGCTTTCTGGGCTCTTCTGTGTCACCCGTGCCAGATGTGCCAACATCTGCATGCCCACGGGCAGCAGGAATGGGGCTGGAGCGGTGGCTGCATGCGATGGCATCTGAGCCTCAACGTGGGGGGGACAACAGAAGGGCTTAATGAAGGTTTGAAAGAAACATCTTGTAAACTTTGGAGCAGAGAAGCTGCAGTTTATTGGAACATGTTTGCTTGGCAGGGGCTGGCCGGGCCCCTGCTGCTGCTTTTGCTGGAGCTCACCAGGCGGATTTCCACCCTGCCAGCGCAGGAGCTTGTCCTGGAGGCGGCTCCGTCGAGGAGCCCCAGCCGGGCTGGCGTCCCTCTGCGCTGTGTCCTCCCCCCGGTCCCGGCTGGAGGTGGCTCATGTCCTGGGACAGCCCAGGTACCCGCTGAGCCTCCTGGGATGGGGACAGCGCAGGGACCATCCCGGCCGGGTGCCCATCCTGGAGCAAAGCACTGGTGGTGCTGCTGGGGAACAGTCCCGAGCTCCTGGGACCCTCCTCTGGCCGCAGTAACGGGCGGACACCCGCCAGCAGCCGGCCGCGCGCCGAGCGCCCGCGCCGGCACCGCGCACCCCGCGGTTCTGGCAGCGCCGCGGTGGCAGAGCAGGGAGCACTCAAAACCTTTACAAGATCAGGGCTAATCCTGCTCCCACCAGAGCTGTCCCGGGTGCGCTTTCCCTTCCACTGCAACCATCTGCTTCTTTGGAAGCTTGATAAAAATGTCCTTTCCCCGCTGTCTCTCCCTTGCGCTCCCCCTCCCTGACAAAATCCTGCAACAACCGAAACGCCTGCAGTAGCACCTCCGCCCGCCCCAAAAGCACCTTCTGTTTTCTCTTTTCCTGGCACAGCTGCACTTTCCGAGGTGGCTGTTTGGAGACGAGCGGGGGCGGCGAAGGGAACCTGTGCCGACCTGCCTGTGCCACATCTGTGCCCCAGCTCCCGCAGCTGGTGGTGCCGGAGCCTCCATGAACAACTGTGCACGGGGATCAACTGCTCTGGTCACCAGGGTAATCAGGCTCCTTTGTTTAATGTTTGCTGGGAGACAGGTCCCTCTTAATCTATTACGGTGTCATTAAAAGGGAAAATGTTTGCTCTGTAGGGCCTCAAATGGCCTTTTTAAACCACAGTAAAAATGTAATTACCAGCTCACTTAGGAATTTAACCTTTTCTTGATGCTAACATGCACAGATTTGTGTCCACAAAAGTGGGAGCAGATACGGAGATGGGCCTGAATCAGGAAACTGGCAAGAACAGCCCAGAAGTGGCTGCTGGGTCGGTCCTCGATGTCTGTGACTGCAGGGGTGCGCTGCTGCCGCTGCTGGAGCAGGGAGCGTTTCACAAGACGCTTCGGGACCTGCAGGTGAACATGTTGCCGTTTAAGATACAACCAGCTCGTCCAAAGCTCGGAAATTCTGTAGGTGCCTGAATTTGGATCCCACCCCTTTTGAGAAGCTCAGGCTTCCCCAGCGCTGGAAGCGCCGGCCCGCGCGGAGGGCTCGGCGCATGTCGGCCGGTGGATTTGGAGACGGCCTCGTCCAAACAGCCCCTGCTCCCCGCGGGGCCAGCAGCCGCGTCTCCTCCTGTGCGGTGCTGCTCCCAGTCCACACCAGTGCCAGGCTGGTGCTCAGGCTGCACCTCCAGCACGGATCCTCAGCAAGAAACTGCTTCAATGTGCAGGCGCCGGGGGAGACCCTGCCATCCGCCCCGGGCGCGCGGAGAGGGGAGCGGGTTCAGCACCGCCAGCCTGAAATCCATTTCCAGGGACGGCGATTAGTGGTAATAGCACCTGAAATCAATAAAAGCACCAACGGATCCATTTTTAACAAGCTGCACACAGAAGGTGAATGCAACTTGCAGAGATTAATAGAGCAGGTAAGTGTGCTCTTCAGAGAGGTGACAGGGGAAGCTGCATTAACAAAAGAGCTGGTGCGAGGCCAATTTGGGCAGTGGAGAGAGCTTTCCAGCTGAAGAAAGCTGGTGAAGCAGAGGTCAGCAAACTTTCCAGAGGTACCTCGGCCTGGGAGTGGAACAGCCCCATCAATACTCTTAGGCAAAAGTGTGTGAGCCCTTGAGAGCTCTGAGGAATGGCTAAATGTCTGAGCAATTCAAAGGTGATGGAACTGGGAGAGCACGTCCTACACCGGGGTGAGCAATGAGGCTTCGTCCAGCCTGAGCGAGGCAGGAGCGCGGGGCGCCGGGGTCTCTGCCAGCAGGAACCTCTCCGCTCTGTCTGCTGGTGTCCCCAGGGCAGGCAGCCCTGTCCTGAGATTGCTGGGAGTTCTGGAGCCACATTATTGCAACCAGACTCCTGTTCCTTGGAGTGCAGGACCTCAGTGTGTAGGAGATGATGTAGATGAGAGCAGAACATGGAGACAAAAGCCAGGGGGCACAAACCTCTCTGAAGAAATAGTTGTTGATTGGTGCAGTTCTAGTCAGCGAGGAAATTCTGCTGTCAGCTCCGCGCCCTTGGGAACCCTCCGTTATTTCTGTGGTTTTCGGGTGTTGGTGTCATCAGGTCTGTATAGAGACAGGGCTGATGTGATGAGGAGCAGCTCACCTCTTGGCCTTTTCTTGGCGGGCTTTGAGCAAACCAGACGCTCAAATCGGGTTTATCTGGCAGTGCAGGCACGGAAATTGTTCTCCAATATGAGATTTCATTTGGTCTTTCTGCTTTTCCTCCTCTTTTCCCAATTTATTTTCCTTTGTACTGAGTATATAACTTTTCTTGGGGCTGATAGTTAACACGTCAGCCCCACCAAGGGAGAGTCAATTTTCCTTCCAACTCCATTAAAAAAGCTTGTAATAAAACCTGAAAAGGATGGATGACAGGGCTAGTTAGTAACATTAAATTAATTAGATATGGGAAGATGAGTCGAGAGGGTTCCTTAATGCGGTTTAGTTTTATGGATTGTTATTGCCGGGTTCTCCTCGTTGATCAGAAGAGTTGTCCACGGACACGCCGGCACCGCGGCCGGGTGGGGTCTCCTTGCACCGCCTGAACTGCAGAAAAACACCCGAGGAGCAGAGGCCACGGGCCTATGGATGCTCAGCGTTACACCTCCTGTTGCGTCTGAAGATGGTGAGTGACTAAAATGAAATTCCTGCTGCTGGAAACCAAAACAGATATTTGTGGGTGTGAGAAGCAGGCTTGGGAGAAAGCAAGAGAGCGGAAGAGAGGAGGCAGCGTCCTAGCGCATTAGATAAACCCTAAACCCACGAGTAAGACGATAATGCGTCCTGGAGAGCTGCCAGACATGAGTTAAGGAAAAGAACAGCACAGAAGATACGGGAGAGCGCTCGGCCAGGCTGCCCTCGGCCGGAGCGGCGTCCAGCAGAGCCACCAGCACCGCAGCGCTGGAGCGGGACACGGAGGGTCCGCCCGCCGGTGGCTGCTGGACTCCGGGACCGCGTCTGTGGCACCGCGGGGACGCGCGGCTGCTGCTCACAGCAACCGGCGCAGCCGCTGGCGTGTCTGGCCCAAGGTAACTAAAACCTGGCCAGAGTTTTGGGTTTTCCAGCCTTTCTGTAGGCGACCTTGTGCAGGGCAGCCCCAAGACGTCCGTGTTCTCCCCATGGTGATCTGGCCAGATGCACCGCGCAGGCCGCACAGACCGGAGCCGACCGAGTCCCCTCGGGCCGCACAGACCGGAGCCGACCGAGTCCCCTCGGGCCGCACAGACCGGAGCCGACCGAGTCCCCTCGGGCCGCACAGACCGGAGCTGACTCCAGCTGGAAATGCGATTGCTGCTCCTGAGCAGGGGAAACTGCAGAAGGTAATGTGAAATATCCTTGTGCCACATACGCTTTATTTTGAGGAGCAGGCAATAACCCTGCATCCCCAAATGAAATATTGAATTTTAAGGGAGATGCAAACAAGTACAAATGAAAAATGTCTCTGATAATAAAGCAAGCATTTGCTAAAATTAAAATGGAATGCATTACTGTCCAGGCTGGAGACAGAAATGTCAGCAGAGCTATGAAACGGGAAGCTGACTACTTATGTGACCAGATACATTTATTGTTTTCTTTCTGTTAATGCCAGTGGCAGCATTAGAGGAAAAAAACCCTCAAATTGCCTGACAACACTTTAGAAGTGAATTAAGCCCAGTCCTTGCAGAAGCCTCCTTAGCTTCTGTCTGAGCAGTAATGGAGATTTGAATGGAATCGCATCCAGCAGGACAGGGATGGGGAGAGAGGAATTAATTTTGCTGAGCAGAAATAATATAGATAATATAATAATCATTAAAAGGACAAGTGAAATTGGTCTGGCCCTCAAAGCAATCAATATGGCCCATTATCCAGTTGAATTGGCATTTGATGGGAATGGCTCGTTATTGTATTGGATGTGTCTGTGTTTCACATAATCAACTAATTCAGAGCCAGAGGTGCATTAATATCAGGCCATGTGCGTTTGCAGGGGGTTTGTGGCAGTTTAGCAAAGTGTTTATGTGCTGATCTGAAGGCACGAGAGCTCGAGCATCCTGGAGGAGTCGCTGCGTGTCCCAGCCCGGGGGGCTGACGAGAAGCATCCGAGTGGCTCTGGGCCAGGGCTGGCGTGCAGGTACCGCTCTGTGCCGTGGGCGCCACCAGCAGGGATGCAAGCGCTGCATGTGCTGTGTGTGCCCGGCAGATGCTCTTGTGGCAGCTCAGACCTGGCCAGGCGGCAGAAAACTTGCTCTGGGGGAACTGCCAGTGTGTTTTACACCAGCCGGGGCTCAGTTAGCGGGGCAGAGGAGGCTCTAGAAATGTGGTATTGCCTACATGGATCATTAGGGCGCAGGTCCTGCAGCTCTCCAGCATCTCTGTGAGGCTGGAAAAGTGACACCAACTTGCATTTGTTCTTGTAAAAGCTTCACGATAGTTTTCTACATTGCAGAATCTAAGTCTTGGGGGGCATAACCCCTGAAACACCCACCTCCCACATGGTTTACCTGGAAAAGGACCGGCATCCTCTTGCAGAACCCCCGTGTGCTCTCTCACCTGCTGGGATCCCGCAGCCAGGGCTGCAGGAGGGCGACGGGATGGCAGAGGATGCTGAGGCGTCTGGCCGTGCTGGGGGGCTGCTCCCTGGGGAAAGAGCCCGTGTCTCGGTGCACGGAGCACAAGTGTGACGGGGCGCCTGAGGGACCTGGAGCTGAGGGGAGACCTCCTGATCTCTACAAGAAGTTGCAGCGTGACCTCGGGCAGAACCACGCGAGCGAATGGCTCAGACGGGGTTTTCCCAGCCTCTCGAGGAGCTGTTTTGCAACGGAGCCCTGACCATTGCACTCTTCTCTTGGTCACGACACAGTTAATCTTCATTTTCCTCCAAGCAGGAGAAAGCACAGAGGTAAAAAAAAAAATATCCCAGTGATTTCAGTCAATTAAGCTGGAGCCTACTGGGGCTGTTGCTTTGGGATTTTTTATTTATTTTATTTTATATTTTTGTAAATGAGTCTTCCAGGGTCTTCGAGCACTTACCACGGGGAGTGACAATCACAATCCGCTGCCTTGCCTCTCCCCATGCTGCCTCTCCACAGGAGCTCAAGAAATCTTAACATCCCATCAAAAGCTAATTACATTCTGACACACCAATTGGAGACACCGAGAGATGGGGGAAAGCAGCTTACATAATGGTTTTAAAATTGCACAGAGCATGCTGAATATTTGGTGCTATGAAGTGCCAATAGTTCAGAGCGGCAGAGGCTGAAGGGTAATGGGAAGGAGTTATAATGGGGTTTGTACTTGAAACCCGGTCCCGGTTGTAGGTGCGAGGCCTGGTCCTGCACCTTGTATTTACTTGCAGTCACTGCAGTCTTGTTTTGAAGGGAAAGATGCCCCAGCCTTCCCCCACTTGGGTCTCTCTGCACATGGGACTGAGGTGTCACTAGAGCAAAGGGGGTGGTTGTCACCTCCCTGTCCCCTGGGGTCCCCTCCAGGTGCCGGTAACACCCCCTGTTCGTGTCCAGAACCCCCGCGGGATGGAGGGCAGAGCCACAGGCACGGCGGGCACTGCGAGAGCAGCCGGGCAGACGGCGGGCAGAGCCACGGGCACGGCGGGCAGAGCCACGGGCACGGCGGGCACTGCGAGAGCAGCCGGGCAGACGGAGGGCAGAGCACGGGCACGGTGGGCACTGCGAGAGCAGCCGGGCAGACGGAGGGCAGAGCCACGGGCACGGTGGGCACTGCGAGAGCAGCCGGGCAGACGGAGGGCAGAGCCACGGGCACGGTGGGCAGAGCCACGGGCACGGCGGGCACTGCGAGAGCAGCCGGGCAGACGGCGGGCAGAGCACGGGCACGGTGGGCACTGCGAGAGCAGCCGGGCAGACGGAGGGCAGAGCCACGGGCACGGTGGGCAGAGCCACGGGCACGGCGGGCACTGCGAGAGCAGCCGGGCAGACGACCCGTCCGGGGCTGGTCCCCGCAAAGCTGCAACTGGGAAAGGGCTCCTATATAGACATCCCTTCTTGTGTCCTTCCCCAGGCAGCTGCTGCTGGCTGCTCAGCGCTGGTGGAGATGCAATGGGTGCACTGAGCCCAGAGCTGCGGGTTAGGACAGGGAGATGGAGGAAAATTGGATTGCCTTGGATTTTTCTGGCCTTTTTTCTTCTTGCAGCCCTAAAGCCAGCTGAGAAGGCACCCGCTTCCAGCAGCTGCAGACTGCACATCAGCAGCTCCCCCGCGGCCCTGGGCAAGCGAGACCCGCCAAGCCAACCTCTGGAATGAGGCAGCGGATCCTCGCTCCTGGCCTTGCGCTGCAGCCGTGGACGCGCGTTGTCTGTGGGACAGCGCTGGTGCGGAGCGGTGGAGGGACCGCGGGGCAGCAGCGTTGGCCCCGCGTCTGCAGAAGGTGCCGTCTTCTGAACCAAGTCGACCGGCTGCCGTAACACCAATGTAGTTCTTTCCTAATGTTATTGGCTGGGCTCAGGAGCATGGCGGGAGGGCTGTGGCTGACCAGGCAGCAAATTAGCTGGAATTTCATTATCTAATAATTTATATGATGCCTGTGTATTTTGGCAAGACACCTTCATTAATAGAAGATGCCCTCTGTCCGCTGACTGTTTGCATTACCGGCCTCCCAGAGACCCCATGTGATGCTCCTCTTTTTAGTGACCTTCATAAGAGAGAGAAAAACGCTCCTCATTTCCCTTGATTTTTGTAATGAGTTCTGTTCTCTCCAGCCGTGCAGGGATTTGTTCCTCCGAAGCGCAGAATGAGGAGCAGGGGCGGCTGCAGCCGTGCTCACCTGTGCCCACCGGTGCTGGGGCGGATTTTGGGCCCCTCACGCCAAGAGCCCTTGAGGTGCTGGAGCGAGTTCAGAGAAGTGAACGGAGCTGGTGAGGAGCTGGAAAAAGGGATTTGGGTTGGAAATTTGGGATAATTCCTTCCCCAAAGGGCTGTGGGGCATTGAACAGGCTGCCCAGGGCAGTGCTGGAGTCACCATCCCGGAGGGTTGGACAGACGGACATGAGGTTCTCAGGACTTGGGGCAGGGACAGGGTGGGTTATGGGTGGACTCAGTGATCTCGAGGGTCTCTTTTTGCAGAAAGCAGATTTGCATTTATGAAACATTGTCACCTGTTGGGAAATGGTTTTGTCAGCTCTGCAGACAGATAGGTCTGCGATGGTGAAGGAATTAAATCCAAACGCAGGGACATGATGCAGGAAGCAGACACTGAATCAGAGAAATGAGCGAAGAGGTTAATATCCTTCCCAAGGTAAAACCGGCACTAGGGATACGACACTGTGTTTTGCCAGTGGCCTGAGGCATTTTGCAGAACGGAGCCAGATTCCCGGGGTGCAGTTCCTGCGCCGGGACAGCGGGCTGGCCCGCCCGGCACGGGCTGATCTCCGGGAGGTGAAGGGGGGTCCGCGGGCAATCTGTCCCTCCAAGTGATGTGCTGCAAATTACTGGCAATCAGCACAGAAAGTTTTGCAGCAGATTGATGATGTTTTGAGGCTCAAAACTGGAACCCTACCGGTGATTTGGAGAGAGCTGGAAATTGCTTATGATCTCATGGTGTCAGGTGTCTCATTTACAATAAATAAATACAGAGAATACACCCCAGACAATTGCTGTCAGGTATCGGGAGTCATCAGCCAGAGCTCCCTCGGAATTTGGTATTTTAGGTCAGCCAGCTTTAAGTTATTGGAAACTGCAGGCAGACAAACATCAAGGACTTTGTGAGTCAGAGCTGGGGTGTGCTGAGGATATTCAGCTGTTCACATGGGGCTTGGGTCAGTCTGTAAAGGAATAAACGAAGTGCAGAGCTGAGCGGAAGCCACTTGCAAAATTTCCCATGGAATTAAAAAGCAAACGGTGCGTTGTTTTTTTCGCTTGCCGCGGATACCGAAGGCAGGAGCTGCCGGCGTGCCCAGCGCTCTCCGCAAAGGGCAGGGCTCATCGGCAGCCGAATGAAGTGTAGGAACCCCGCTCCGCTCGCGCTCCCTTCGTCCCGCGGGGCTGCAATGGAACTGCAGGCACCGTGTCTGCTGGAGGCGCCGGGGCGACCTGTCGTCGCATCCCAGCGATTTCAACCCCCGTTCCTTTGTAAACATGAGCGTTCAGGGTGGAAAACCCGATCGGCTCATCTCACGGAAGAGCAAACGGGCCCGTCCAGCCCCTCTGCTCCGCCACGGCTGATCAGCTTGGCTCGAAATCCAGACCCGAGCCCCGCGATGGGAGGCTCGAGGCTCGCGGGCGGCCCGTCGCCCCCGAACCAGAGCTCCCGCTGGCGCCGATTCCACTGACGTCAGCGCCGGCGTCCCCAGCGGGGAATTCGTTCCCAGAACTATTCCAAGCCATTGTTTAGTGAATAATTCTGGGTAATGAAAATGCAGAGGGGAGGAATTGGAAAGGTGTTCGTTGTCGATTCACAAAAGAGGAGAAAGGGAGGAATTTATCATGTCAATGGTTTGCCTGTGAATTATTCACTCACTTCACAGAAAAAAGTAAAAACCTCTTTCCCCCCACCCACCTGAGAGGAGGGTCCCCATCTCTGGGGGTCCCTGTCTCTGGGGGTCCCCGTCTCTGGGGGTCGCTGGCTCTGTGCTGACGTGTGTGCGATGTGCCGGCTGCGGGCGGTGCCCCTGGCCCCCGTGCCGAATCACCACCGCACGCCGCCGCGCGTCCCGCTGCCCGAGGGGAGGTCGCCCCGCAGCAGCGAGGGGAAGTAAAACAGCGGCGCTGGATCCAGGAACCGTGCCAGAGAAGCCATAAACAAGTGGAAAGGCTATTAACAGCGCATAACCTGATGGTGTTAGACCAATAACGGGAGGAGGCTATGCATCAGCAAGGGACATTAGAGCAATGTTTTACTGTCTCCGTGCTCCTAAGCGTCCATTTGGCTGCAGGAAGGGAAATGCCGTTGAAAAAGGGTTGACGGGGGGAGGTAGAAGAAATAGGCTGCTGCGGGAGATGGACGGTGAAGGAGGGTGGGATGGGAAAGGACGAAGGGTTGGGGTTTGGCTGCTGTCTCTATGGTGTGCATGCTCAAACAGAAAACCTTCACCTGAGACCAGGCAGAGACGGCCGAGCCCAAGGACCCGTCTGGGCAGGGGCAGGGCAGCGCCAGCCCCGCTGCGCTCAGCGTCAGTGTTCGGGTGACGCAGGGGAGGGGTTTTGTGCCCCAGAGCTGCACACGGGGATAAACAGTGAGAAGTGCACGATCAGGGCTAAAAGTGGCAGGGATGAGCTGATTTCCCGGAGTCCCCATTCTGTCCCACCGTTCTGCCGCGGCAACCTGCGCAGTCTTTTATTGGTCCCGTTAAAGCCAGTTGTCTGTGCGGGGATTGATTTTGGAGGAGCACAAAGTTAATTCATTTCCAAAATGAAAGCCTCCATATATAAAACAGCCCGTGTCTCGCTGCCCTTGCTCCTCAGGATGGGTGAGCCTGAGCATTTCATGCCGCTTCTAATAGCTCTGGAAGCCCTTACTGAGATTACAGCAAGGATGGAGACTGTACTTCGCCTGCATGTAGATTCAAGGATAAAACGACAGATGTCTTTCATTAAACATCTCCGGAACGAGCTGTTCGGGAGGCAATATGTATTCAGACCCCATCAATATTTCATAAAGCCGTAATAGATGTTATCATAGATCCTCCATCCAATATTTATTGCACCATAATCATGGATACATTGCACCAGGGCTCTCCATCCCCCCGCTGCCTGTCCCCCCATCAGACATGCACCCAGGTACCCAAGATTTAAATGAAGTGCAAACCTTGTGCCACAATAAATTTGAAGGAGTTTGAAGTTGTTTGTTACTTCAGGCACTTTCCAGGCCCAACGATAATGAAACAAATCTGTTTGCAGAAGGCGTTTTTATGGATGGGTTTCAAAGCGAGTTGGCTCAGTGTAAATCTCTGGGTCGAGGCCATTAGAAAGCATTTAAGCTGCTGCGAGGCAGCGGGCTGTGTCTCTGTCTGTGGGTGTTGGAAAGCAGAGACCTAAAATTAGCAGCATGGAAACAGGGATCCTTTCGGGCGGCAGCTGCTGGTCACCGCGCAGGAACGCTGAGCACGGCCGGACCGGATCCTTCCCTCCCGCCCAGCACCCTGCTGAGGCTTGTGGGCAGCCGGGGAGCTGTGCGGGGGCTGCACCGCCAAGAGGTATCATTGGGACCCTCAAGGGAGCCTCACGGATGAATGTTTGCAGCCGGTGTCACGCAGGGGGTCAGACCCCTGGTCGCGATGATCCTTTGTGCCCTCCGAACACATCAGCCTGGGGGAGCTCCAGCTATTGCCCTCCTACTTATTCTTAAATTGGTCAAACGTCTCAAAAGCATTTGGCTTTGGATCACAGGACATCCTAATGGATGAAGTGGAGCCATCCAAAATCAGCACATCGAATGAACAGGGTTGGTAATTGGTTTCCAAGCAGGGAAATTCCACATCAAACAGCTTTGTTTCTTGTGGAGACCCGAAATGGCTGGTCTTGACCCTATCCCGTCTAATGTCTCCAGCAATGAGCTAAGGGGGCAGAAAAAAAAGGGAAGAATCTATTAAATCCTCATTGGTAAATGCTGAAAGTGCCACAAAGACTGGGGAAGAAGAGCCCCAGTTAGCGATACGGAGCCTTGGGTTTTCTTGGCGGCCCTGGGTCAAGCAAACACGGTATTTTGGTGCGGTCAGATGCCGCGCCATTCATCCCTCTTAACTGAGGCCGTCTCAAGGTGTGTGGGGTCCAGCCCTAGTCCTGGGAGGGGTGGAGGCACCTCTGGAGCACGAGTTATTAATGACACCTCTGATTGCCCTTAGGGTGGGACAGTGCGCGTTTCTCTGCACTGACAGTGGAGACGGGGGTGGTTCACTTAAAAACATGTAGAACTCCCGAATGGGTGAAGCCGGGGGAGGAAGCCCCGCAGCGGAGCGGGAATGCAGAGAACGCCTGCAGGACGGGCTGAGCGCTGGCTCGGGAAAGCCCTGGGACACAGCTCGTGGTCCTCCGGCCGCTCCGGTGCAGGGAGGTTACGTCCCTTGTGCTTGGCACAGCACCTGCAGTTCAAAAAGGGTCTGGAAATGTCGGAGGGGATTCAAAGAAGAGGCAGAAACAGCCAATGAATGGCAAATCACACCTTTGGAGAACAAATCAAGGAGCATGATCTGCTTAATTTAGCAAAGAGAGGGTAATAGCTGGATGATGGCGCCATTATACCCGCGGGGAAGCGGGACTGGTGCTGGAGACGCCTCAGAGCGGGCAGAGCTGCGCAAGCTCCGGGTGGGTTGCCAGGACAGCCCAGGAGCAGGAGCAGGGTGCTGGTTTTAACAGCGGAGGAAATGCTTTGGATTGCTCCTCACTGCATGTTTTGGAAGCATGTAACTCAAAAACATCTTTTTCTTTCCCAGAGCTGTGTGATGCACCCCACGGCGCTCCCCGCAGGGCTTGAAGCAGGGCCATGGATGGTAGAAAGTGCCTGAGAAACACCTACTTTACTGCAATGTTATAACCTTGCAGGCCCGCGGGGCCCTGGGGAGGCAGACCCAGCGCACAGGGAGCGCACGAGCACGCGGAGGGAGGGAGGAATTTCCAGCATGTGTGAAGAATGTCAGCCTGGAGGCCACAGCGGGCCCGAAATCTGGGCCCCGTGGGCCCCGGGTCGGACGCTGAGTGTCTGCGAACACAAAACGTGTGCTGATGTAAAGAGGCCTGAAATAACGAGGGAAGCTTGGGGGATGCTGACACTCGAATAAATCCAAATGTCCTGGTATTTGGTTAAACTTGAATCTGAATATTTGTGTATGTTTTTTACAACATTCATTTGCCTCAGGGAGCAATTTGTGGAGCTGAAATAACCCAAGATTTTTTTCTTTCTTCTTTCTTTTATTTTTTTCCCCCTGCCCGGTATTTCCCCCTCCAGGAAGTGAACAGCCTGGAGAAGATTGGACCATGCATTATTTCTACCCTTGCAAACGGCTCCAGACGCGCAGCGCTCGAGCTGTGGAGGCCGTGGCGTGTGCCAGAACACCAGCGGGGAGCTGGGACCGGAGCGCCCGTCTCACCGGTAAAACCCGCGGGACCCACGGGACCCACGGGGACCGCGGCACCGCGACGTGTCTTGGCAGAACCACGACCCCGCGGCGCCCAACCCCATCCTGCTGCGTGGCAATGGGTGCGCAGATGCAGCACCTTGGCCCCTTCGAGCCGAATTTCTGATTTCTGAGGAAACCTGGCTTCCTGACAACTTGGCTTCTTATTATATGTAACACATAACCTCCTTATTATTACATACGGCATGTTTAACTGCTTCATTTACTCTGGGAAGTATTGCCAAGTACAGCTATTCTGTTGACATATCATTTGCATGATAAACTAGTATATTTTAAGCCACGAACAGGGTGCTTCTGTGAGCTGTCTGTCTGCGCTTTTACAAGCCACCGGCAGTAAAGTGTCTTTGCTGCTTGAATTGGAGGCTGCAGCCCCACACGACGCACGGGAGGGAACGAACGATCCTCCCTTCGGGAGCAGAGCAGCCTCCTGGCTTGTCCATGGCAAGGAGCCAGCTCTGCAGCTCTCCTGGAATGAATTCTTGGGTAGACATTCCTTTGGACTCTTTTTTTGGATTCTGTTTTGGGTAAGACTGGAAATGATGCTTTTTCACTAGACAAAGGAGTGTCCCCTGCTGTGTGACCAAGAGAGAGGTGGTGGATGAACCATCCCTGAGACACCCCAGGCCAGGCTGGACGGGCTCTGAGCACCCTGAGCTGGTGACGATGTCCCTGTCATGGCAGGGGGGGCACTGGGGGGCTGGGACGGTCCCAACCCAAACCATTCTATGACTCCTTCTGTCCCCGCGCATCTGCACGTCTGTCCGCTCTCCCACGGGCAGCGCCACCTCCCGCTCTCGGTCAGGTCGGGTTTGCGGTCGGAGCGCCCGCAGAGCTCCCAGGCCTTTGAAAGCCAAGGCTGACATCGTGAAGTCTAATTTGACACATTTCCAACAGGGGAAGCATTTATTACATTAGACAAGTTGATGCAGCTCTCAGGTTGGGAATTGCACTTATTTGACATAATAATGGTGTAAAGTCCTCTTCCTTTTATTATGTTATCTCTCTTTAATCATGCAGAGACGCTCCCCAGTAATTTTAATCAAAGGCTCAAGCATCACTTATCTGAGGACTAATGACTCAACTGGATGAGAGGAGAAACTTTGAAGAGCTTGAACTGGGAGGAGCGAAAAAAGGCGAGTTTATTTGAAACTTTTTCCTGTCTTTACGTGTGTGGTTATTTCACCGATTTCATCTGGAGAACCTCTGTGAGCCCGGTGAGCGGATGCGCCGCGTCGCCTGCTCTGCTGAACACGCTGCGGCAGAGGACGAGGCGCGTCCATCGGGTGTCCCACCGGAAAGAGATGTGGGCAAAACTGCTCTTCTATTGAGAAAAATATCAAGTTGCCTGGATCTTTTTCCATGTTTGATGGGAATATTTAAATGATATTTGTCTTGGAGTGAGCCCTTTTCCTTCAAATGCCATTTCTAACATTTCTTTTTTAACTTTGAACAGAAATTCTTGTGGAAGCCCCAAAAACTTGTGAAAACACCCCAGCCCCAAAGGGGGTATAAGGAACTCACGTGAGGTTTGTAAGTACAGTTTCTGGTGCTCGTTCCTGCTGTTCTCACGGAAGCACCCGGCTGTGCTGGGAGGGAACTGTTCTGCTCTAGTTCCCCACGGGCAGAGCCCCCGGAGCTGCTGGTGCAAGGACGGTCTCGGTGCAGCGGGGCGGGCCAGGCTCCCCCGCTCCGGGACGACAATTCCTTCCTCGTGTCCAGCCCCAGTCTCCCTCAAACGTCTGTCCCCATCTCTCTTATCACCCCTTTAAGACTGAAAGGCTGCAATGAGCCAAAGGCACCGTGACGCCAGACGGCTGCCGCGTCATCTGCGCAGCGGAGCTCCGAGCAGATGGATGCTGGATAAACATTTCACAACTGTGCGGTTATTATTGATGCAATTACTATTAATACTGTTTATAAGTATGATGCTAACACAAACATAGCACTGTAGTAATGAACACAAAGCATACTTAGCATGATTGCTGGTCTAATAATTAATGATGTCTATCAGTGATACTATCTGCTATTACAACTAATGATGCAATGGCAACATATCTTGATTTCTAAAAGATGGTTTGGGCAAAGCTCAGTGTGCCGAGTGAGCGCCCGGGGGAGGCTGTGGGGCTGGAGGGGACACCCGGCTTCAGAGGAAATTGTCATGGGAGCCTGAAAACTGGGGACGCTAATGAGCTTTGGGCCTCGGGAGCAGCAGTTCTGGGGCTCAGCTGGTGCCCGCCGCTGTGGCGCTGTACGAGCCGCCTCCGAGCCAGGCTCTGCAGCTTCCTGGGCTCTGAATTCAGGGTGCTCAGAGCATCTGGGCTCGAGCAATTTGAAGTGTATGGTTTGTGCTTTAGTGCCAAAGCAGAAGCATTAACTGAGGATCTCGGACCTGCTACTTGCTCGTGCTCACATTTCAGCTCTGCTTCCGACCTGCTGTGCGCTTTCCGTAAATCTGCGCCTCCATCTGTCTGGTCTATTTTTACTGCAGGCTTATTTTGGGCCAGGCCTTGGCTCTGTGTGTGCGGCTCCCGGCACGACGGGGCATCCAGCCCAACCAGGACCTCCAGCTCCCGCCAGCGCTGCGACGGGACGGCTGCGGGTCCTGGTTGGAGCTCGCGCCTCGATGCTGGTCCAGGGGCAGGACTGGTCCGGCTGACCTGAAACGCGGAGACGTGCTCGAGCCTGAGCGCGTTTCCAAGCCCAGTGGTTACCTGAGAACTGACTGCAGTATGAGGTGATTTGTTGTGCTTTTTTTGTCTCCATAAGCGTTATGGAGAGAGCTGAAGGTGTATAACTTAATTACTTAATTGCTTAACTTGTGTGCAGATTAGGGTGGATGAAACTCATCCGAAGTCTGGGTTGGAGAGAAGGGCCCATTCTGCCCTTAAGGTGTAAAACTAATACCGCGAGTTTAGAAGGAATTTTGATGCCATGCAGGGAGAAAAACAAGCAAGCAGGTCTTTTCAGTACGTTCTTGCCCAGGATGTCACGCAATGGCCTGTCCCCTGGTGCCCTGAGCCCCAGGAGGTGGGGAGGGCCAAGCACGAGCTCCCAGCTGGGGAGGGGGCATCCTTTGAATGCCACTGCATCCCGCGGAGCCCCTAAAACTTTCAGACCCTGGGTTCCCCAGGTCTCATCCACTCAAGGTCCTGCAGGAGAGGAGCACACCTATAGGAGCACATCCATAGGAGCACATCCATAGGAGCACATCCATAGGAGCAGGTCTGACCCGCTGGGGTTGGGGAGTAACGGCTGGTCTCACAGTCTGGGGAGAATTCAAGGAGAAAAAGGAGGGTAAATTCGGGACGGCTCTGCTCGGAAGGGGTGGTGATCAGTCAGCTCCCAGCTCTTCCACAGGGGGACGTGCCTGATGTTCCCCCCGCTGCACACACACAGGGTTTGCGTCTCTCCATCACCCCGGAGGCGGAGCGGGGACACGTGGAGGGGGCAGCACAAGGGGGCAGCGCTCACCGCGGGGGGAGCACAGGGCGGCTCCGGGCCAGGCCCGCAGCTGCTGCGCATTAACATCACTCCATCAGTGTCAGCAAACACGTCGGATCCTGCCAGCCCTTTGGCTCCGGCTCCTGGGGCCCCGCGCGGGTACCCAGCGAACGCTGGATTCCTGCAAGCCCTGTGCATTCATCTCGGTCCCTGCATTGGGAGATGCTGCTCTGGCTCTTTAAACCAGATGCTGTAGTCTGGGGAGGCCAAGCTCTAGGTGAGGCCACGGGGCGCATTGAGTTTGATGGAGATTTTTCCACGCAAACACCCTTGTTCTACCGGGTTTCTGTAAAAATGGAGATTTCTGTAAAATATCTCCCCCTGTAAGTGTCAATTTTGTTTAAAGTGTTCATTTCTTTTCTTCGGCAAAGTCAGAATGAAATGCTTCCCTCTGGGCTGATGTTAAACTGCTCTATCTGAGTTGCCACAAGCGCAGATTTCTGGGTAAAAATTGTCACCTGGAACGTTTCTGACAGAAAAATCAGAATGGATTTAGTCAAAGTATTTTGCAAATTCAAGTTGAATTGTGACAGCGAACAAAGAAACCTCATCACAGCACCCGGCGTTCCGCCCTCCGCGCTTTTAAACGAAATGAGACTTAATTCAGAAGGATTCTTTTTTTTTTTGGCACTTAATTCATTTTCACTAAAACACACAGGCACATATATATATAAAAAAATACATAAACTGCATCTTTTCAGTCTAAAGAATAGATTTTATTCTTATCAGAAGTATTTTCCCCTCACGACTTGTGTTGCAGCTGTATGCGAAGTCGGGTATTGAGGTGCCCAGGGGAGATGCTCAAAACCACGACCCCCTCGTGGGCTGAAGGACCGGGACGGCCCGTCCCCGCGGGCGCTGCGGTGCCAGCGACCCGGCTGCCCGTCCCGCAGCTCCGCGGCGGAGCCAGCTCCGTGTCCTGCTCTGCCGAAACCAGCTGTTCCGACATCCGAATGGAAACTGCACAGGATTCCGGTTCTGCATGTTTTGAATTTTCCGTCATCATTTGGGACAAGCAAATGTCAAAACATCAGTTTTGGGTTTTCATCGCGTCTTGTCTGACGATGCGCTGATTTGCTCTTGTATCAGCCGGGCTCGCAGAGGGGGTGCAGCAGGACAGCGCCGCCCCGGCTCCTGATCGCTCCCAGAGATGTTCCCACACCAGCCTGGAAACGGCCCGTTCCTCACTCACCCATGGCCGGTACGTGCTCGCAGTCTCCTCCCTGCAAGAGGAGGGAGATTCAGGCTGGACGTGGGGAAGGAATTGAGGCCGAGGGTGGTGAGAACCCGGCCCAGGTACCCAGAGAGGGGGTGGATGAACCATCCCTGAGACACCCCAGGCCAGGCTGGACGGGGCTCTGAGCACCCTGAGCTGGGGAAGATGTCCCTGTCATGGCAGGGGGGCACTGGGGGGCTGGGACGGTCACAGAATTCCCCAGTTTCTTCTGTTTTCAGGCTGGGGGCGGCGGCTGCGGGCACAGAACGGCCTGACCTGGATTCCTCTCTCCCTGGCCTGGGGAGTTTTGCTCTGCTGGTCCCTAATTGCATCCAGGCAAACGTTACTCGCAGAGCTGGGCTCCAATCTCGGCTTCTAAATAAAGCCGCGTGTGTGGTGCGGAGAAGAGGAATGAACAGCCACAGGACCATTAACGCTGCCATGGGAGTTAATGAGTCCTAAAGAAATCCTGCATTTCGCTGGCCGCTTGGCAGGGTGGACTTGCTGTAACAGCGGTCTATCGACCTGCATCCCTTCCCTCCTGTTTTTAAAGTTACTTAATATTTTATGAACATCTACAGGGCAAAGCATTAGCTTCATTCTCCACACCAGCCCTTGATATCTTACTTGCCATTCCTATTGTGCACTAAATGTTTTGTTGGAGTGATTGTGAAACCTTCTGAGGCGCTTGCAGTGCAATGTTTGTCCACGTCCCCTGTACCGGTGCCAGGCGCCGGAGGGATGTGCTGCTCGGGGTGTCCCCGGTGGGGACCCCGTTCAGCTGTGCGGATGCTCGGGGCAGATGTGCCGTGTGCGGGGTGCGGGTTCGTGTGTGCAGGACCGTTCCCATCGGGGGGCGGCATTCGCGGGGATGATAGATGCACGGAGCGGCGCGTCCTGACGCATCTGGGACCGACAGCCGGGGGGACGCTGCGCTGGGTACCCGAGGCGTCTCCCTTTCCTCCTAAATGCATCTGAACTGGCAGTGATGTGAAGGGGAGGGAGCTGGGGATTTCTGGCTGCGACCCCGTGACTGCGGGGTCGTTTCGGCTTCCGCAGGGAGCGCCACTCTTGCTGCTGCTTTATCTTCGAGGAGTTTATGACCCACCGGGCTCTGCTCTGACATTCCAGGTGGGAGAACACGGTTGTGATGGAGGAATAGACCAGCACAACTGTAAATGCCAACATTGGCCTTTAATTCTGGGAGATAACTAAGATACTGTGTCTGACTGTTCATTTCCCCGGCTTCTCTTTCCACAGGGATGCGCGGCGGGAGGAGCAGCGGGGAAAGGAGCTCCAAGGGAATACTAAGGGAGCATGGAAGAGTGGTAAATGGTTCCTAAAATGTATAAACACGGGTATTCACTCCGGAAATGTCATCCTGAGAGTTGCTGTGTCTGTTTGATACTGAGATGCACCAGAACTCCCGTCCCGGTGACTGCATGGATCATCTGAAGACGGCGCTGGGAAAGGGCTCACAGAAGGTCCCCGGCCTGCGGGGAGGGGCCCCAGGGCCCTCTGCTGGGCTTTATCTTCTTGCAGATGCTGGACCCCAAATCTGGCGCCGCCAATTCAGCGCTAACGGGTGTGTGAGCAGAGTGAGGATCCTCTGAAGAGCCAATTTGCTGAGAGGGACCCCGGCTGGTTGTTGTATCTGGCAAAACCTTCCTCGGCACCTCAGGGGAGACACAAGCTTGAAATCTTAATTAAAAAGCAGAACCCGGGGTTTCATGCTAGGCTGAAATTGTGACTCTCTTCCCTTTATGGACAGTTCTTATGCAAGCTCCCACTGTGTGTGTGCATTGCGAATTCCAAGCAGGCGCAGCCGTGCGCTCGCCGGGGGATCCAGGTTCTGCTCATCCCTGCGCTGCCAGGAACTTCCTTTTTATGTCCCCAACCCTTCCTTGTCATCTGCTTCAGAACCCCCGGGGGAATATTGTCACCATCTGGGGTGTGTGCAGAGAGCACCGATAAAACAAAGTATTCAGCACTACAACTGTGTTTATGGCCAAACAGTGAAAGGTCTGGATCAGCAAAAGGGGTGGTTCTAATAGGAACATACCCAGAATTAGGGAGGTTGTAGGGCCAGGTGGCACTTTGGGAAGACAGATGGAGCTGGGGAGACCAAGAGCTCCCTGTGGATCCCTGGGCACCCGACCCGCTCCAGCCCTGCCCAGCCCTGCCCTGCAGTGACCTGCAGCACCTCCCGCAGAGACGCGAGGAGATGTGAGGTCGGATCGGTGCCAGCGACAGGTGAAATTCAAGATCACTTTATGGAGAAGGACTCTTCCAGACAATGCCTGATTCAACTGTGAAACGCACGGCCGGGGCCAGCGGAGACCAAAAGCAGAAATGGGTTTGAAAAGTCATTAGAAAAATACGTACAGAAAAGGGCCATCAGGGGCTTTTAAATACAAGGTACTTACAGACAGATCCTCAGGCTCAGGAAGGCGCCAACCAGGGCGAACTTCACTCGCGCACAGCTGGTTTGGTTGTTCTTTCTCCCTTTTGCCAACACACCTGTCAGTCAGGGTTGTGATTTTGTTTGCTCCCTACGGTCCTTTCAGACTTCCCAATACCAACCAGCTTTTTCCAGAATAAAATCCCCCAAACATGTGGGATTCCCCAGCCCTGGTGGGATGTGAATAGATAATCCAGGTCCCCCATCACCTGCCCAAAGGCAGCACGTGCCCTCCCCGCAGAGCTGCTCCTCAGCCCTTTGCTTTGCAGCTGCGCTCCCGCTGATCCCACAAATACCAGAAAACCAGGCTGTAACGTGGGCAAGGGGTGGTTCACCTGACACCTTCCCGGAGCTTGTGAGTGGAGAATTGGAGGCTCTGTCCTCCCCACGGCTGCGTCACCCTCCCCTGAGCCCAAAATGCAGTTCAACAGGAAAAAGCACAATCCTCGTGCCTCTAACTCCCTGCGGGTCACAGGGACGATCCTGGGCCTTGTGCAAAGGCTGCCCGACGTTACCTTGCAAGGAGCCTTTTTAATCTGCCAGCTGATCCCTCCATCACGTTTACGGCCCCCACACACGCTCAGGTCTCGCCGCGTCCCAGCGGGGGCGGGAAACCCAGCCCGCGCTGCGCAGGAAGCGCCTGATTCATCGCTCTTAATTCCTTTTGCCATTTGCCATAATAACAATAATCAAAATGAATTAATTTGGTGTTAGTGGAGAAAGAACATTGAAAATGCATGGGAATGGTGCTGCAATCAAATAAGATACATGTCGATTTAAAGTAAGATCTCTTCATCTCTTTAATAGCTGCCTACCTACCTTTGACTATTTTTTATTCTCAAGGACGGACTATCATATTAATACAACTTATATTTATTCTAAAACGTTTTCCATCTTTCACAGCTTGTTCTAAATATCTCAGTAAACATAAAGTGGATTTCTTCCTTTCATCCTTCCCTAAAATGAGGCAGATGATAAAAACTCGAGTTTTCCCCACAACCAACGTACCTTTTTATAGCTTATTTGGATTCAAGCAAAATATATCAATTAGATGATCCTGTGGAGCAGCTTCTGGTTTATGGGGCGATAACTCCAGGCATACAAACAAACTCTCTGGGTATGTGGCCACAGTGTTCATTAGCCAAAGGTGTATTTATATGAGGCTAACAGGAAACACCATCAATTTATTATTAACGCTAGATAAAGGTCAGAGCTAATAAAGGACTTATTCACTTAAAATGGGACTTGGGTGCCAGATTTAGGATCTTGTCTGAAATAGAGAAGCCCCTTCAGAGGCTGGTGGTGCCTTGTGGAGTCTCCTCTGGAGACATCACACCCGCCGGGACCGGCCTGCGTGAGCTGCTCTGGTGACCCTGCGACCCCGGCCACTCTGCGATGTGTCACCTGTGACCTGTGATCTGATCTGTGATCTGCAATCTGATCTGTGACCTGTGATCTGATCTGTGATCTGCAATCTGATCTGTGACCTGTGATCTGATCTGTGATCTGCAATCTGATCTGTGACCTGTGATCTGATCTGTGATCTGTGACCTGTGATCTGATCTGTGATCTGCAATCTGATCTGTGACCTGTGATCTGATCTGTGATCTGATCTGTGATCTGTGGTGTGTGATCTGCGATCACCCCTGCCCCGCAGGACTCCTCTGGTCCCGTCCCAGGCGCACAGTGACCTCCGGTGACACCAGGTGTGACGAGCCCCTTGGGCGAAGGGCTCTACCCATCGCTGTGCCCCGCGGGGAGGAGACGCTGATGGGACGAGGCGCTCTGACCACGGGGAGAGCTCGGACACGGCACACAGGGACCGGCCGGGACAGCAGGAGCGGGAACCATCCTCCACGGTGGGTAACGCAAAACCCGATTTGCAGCAGCGCTGTGAGGTTTGCGTTGGGTCCCCAGGAGCCGGCCTGGAGTGTCTCCCCTTTTCCGAGGGCCCCCCAGCCCCAGCCAGCGAAGCAGAAAATCACCCCATAGAGCTCCATTTAGCCCCAAGCCGTTCCGGGCTCTCATCTCTATTTTCTTGCTGTCATTCAGAGGAGAACTTCACGGGGAAATATGAAAGAAACAAATGAGAATTGCCGTGCTGGTGTGACAGCGAGGAGAGCTCCGAGCCGGGACGCTGAGCGGAATGATAAATCCCATCACTTAAACCGCGTAATGAATTTTCCTGGCGATTTGTCTCAGTGCAAAGAGGGGGAGCGGGGAAGGTAGGAAATGCTGCTCGGATTTTGCAGCGGGGCTGCGGGCGGCGCTGGCTGGGGAGTGCAGACCAAAGGGTTGGTGCCTGCAGCGCATCCAGATCAGCTCCCCTGCCACACGGCCGGGGTGCAGCTCTCAGTGAAACGGCAAAGCGGCTTTGCCTCCACTGGCACTCGTTCTAATAACGTTATTTTGTCCAAGGAGCCTGGAGAACTAACCTGTTAACGTGTTCCAGGAGTAGTTCTGCAGCTAAATGGAGAAAAAGGATTTGTTTTTGATTTTTTTTTGCATTACAAGACATTTCTGTGCTGTGGGGGACATCTGTGGGGGCTGGAAAATCCTTTGCCATCGATCTGTTGGGTGACCTTGGATAAATCACTGTCCCCCTCAGTGCTTATTTCTCCTTCCCTCTCTGAGCTTCCCACGTATTCAGGTCCCAAGGTCTCTGGGGCAGGGACACATCTGTGCTGTGTCCTGCGCAGCACACAGCACCAGGACCATCAGAGACCCAACCAGCGGCTCTTTGCAGAGATACAACATGTTTAAGGGAATCCCAAGGACTGTCTGCAAAAAGCACGTTTTAACCTTGAAAAGACAAGGTGGATTCATTCAAGCGAACGCTGGGGTCAGTGATCCAGCGATCCAGCGATCGAGCGCTACAGCAGCGCCTGGCCCGCGTCACCCAGGAGAGGTTTACAAGCAGCTCTGAGCCGCAGGGGAAGCACCAGCCCCAGCTCCAGCAGCTCCCTCGTCCCCGTGCTCAGCAAACGCCTGCAGCCCATCCACCGACCCCACCAACGGACAGTTACGGATCTGCTGCACAAGGTGCGTTAGTTACACCCATTGGCTTCGCGGCACCAGCGAGCTACCTTTACTTTCACGAGAACATTAATGGGAGCAATAGGCATGACAACTCTTACACACGGAGGCACTGGGCTCCTTACAGCGGGTAAACGAACCTTGGAACTTACACAGAGCAGAAGGTAATGAAGAGTGATACAAGTTTTAAGCAATTCATGTATTTTCCGTCTCACGCTCCTTCCCGCCGTCTCTCTCCCTCTCCCTCTCCCTCTCCTCGAGGCCGAGCTGAGCCCACGTCTTGCCCAGCCGGCGGGTCCGTGGGGTGAACACGAAGCAAAATGAGCACCTGCCCCACTCCTCCGAGCTCTGCTGAACAGAGATTTACACCTTAAAACGCTCCAGAGGATCACAAAAAAGAAGAAAAGGGAAGGAAGTTATTATTTTACAATGGGGAGGGAGGGAAACGCTGAGTCTGCAGGCGGCGTCTCAGCGGAGCGCAAACGGAGGGCTGAAAGACAAAAGAATGATTTAGAAAATTACCAAAAAATGCCAGTTTAATTCTTTCCCATTTCCTGAACTATTTACAGCCCTGGAAAGCTCCTGATGTGGTGGAAAGCAAGTGTGCTGAAAATACTCCATTGCACAGATAAATCTGAGGACTTTTATGCTCAATTTGGAGATGTGAACACCAAGGAAATTTTTGTTCTATAATTCTTTTTCCTTCCTTAATTTGTGTTCCCGGTTTGGACAGGCAGCGCAGCCAATAAGAGAATCCGCGCGGCTCGTCCTGGGTGCGGGTTTGACTCAGCCGCGCTCCAGCGCCGCGGCTGCAAAACCCGCCGGAGCCGGCGCCGCCCGCCCGGCCCGCGGGGTCGAACGCCAACGCGAGCGGAGCGTCTTCCCAGTTCCTCTGGGAACGGGCGGTTGTTCCGGCAGCTGGAGCCGAGAAGCGGAGGGTGGTTTGTTGCGAATGCAGCTGAAATTCGCTCTTGCGGGCGGGAGCGGGCGGCACGAGGCGCAAATCGCACCTCCCTTCGCTTGGGCTTTAGATTATGGGACTAAAATTACATTTAAGCTCTTTGCAGAAAGGTAATTTTTCCTAATCACTCACACTGCTGCACAGATCTCTGCAACTTGATTACATCCTAATTAGATTAATTGGATGGAGAATGATTTTTTCTCCAAGAAGATCAACTGGAGAAGACGAGCAATTCTATAGACTCCGCAGGGGAAAACCAAAGCAACCAACAACCGAACCCACAACCCTCATTCAAAGCTTTAAAACCAAAGCACAGAATGCACAGTAATTAAATTGTTAAAGAATTCATGAGCATGTCTGGATGAGATAGTTCGGGGCTTTTTTTCCCTTTCCCTCTTTCATCATTTTCCCCTGTGCTCTCCCTCTTTTTCTCCTGACCATAAGCCGAGATGTGGAATTCCAATTCCTTCATTGATTTCTGAGATAGAAATTTAAGAAACTCGAGTAACAAAAGGCTGCAATCGGGCGCTCTGCATGCGAATTGCATTGCCTTTGTTACAGGGCACAAAATATCGAACTGTATAATGCTGCCAGGTCTTTGGCCTGCATACTAATGGTCGTTACTTACCAGAAATGAACACAAGCCCATGAGGTCCAGCATCTCCCAGTTGGCTTTGGCATCGCAACAAAGGGACAAGGGACTCGAACAGGGGGTGAATTGATGCTGTGCAGCTTTTTTCTGCTGGATGCATCCATCTGGTAGCGCCCGCGGTCACTTCAAGCAGCCGGCGATGTGCTCGGAGGCTGTGCTCCATGTCCCACTGGACTCCGGTTTGCCCTTTCCCCGGGCAGCGCTCGGCTCTGCTGGGAACAAGGTCGAGCCGAGGTGGGTGAATCCACGGCTATAAATTCATCCTTCCCCGGCAGGCACAGGTCACCGGATCGCGCGGCTCTTCTGCCGCCCGCCCTGCACCCAAACAATGGGGCTGCAGACCCAGCCCGCTGGTGGCCGGGGACCCAAACAATGGGGCTGCAGACCCAGCCCGCTGGTGGCCGGGGACCCACGACAATGTGGGGCTGCAGACCCAGCCCGCTGGGGCCGGGGACCCAAACAATGGGGCTGCAGACCCAGCCCGCTGGTGGCCAGGGACCCACGACAATGTGGGGCTGCAGACCCAGCCCGCTGGTGGCCGGGGACCCAGCAATGGGGGCTGCAGACCCAGCCCGCTGGTGGCCAGGGACCCACGACAATGTGGGGCTGCAGACCCAGCCCGCTGGGGCCGGGGACCCAAACAATGGGGGCTGCAGACCCAGCCCGCTGGTGGCCGGGGACCCAAACAATGGGGCTGCAGACCCAGCCCGCTGGTGGCCGGGGACCCACGACAATGGGGGCTGCAGACCCAGCCCGCTGGTGGCCGGGGACCCAAACAATGGGGGCTGCAGACCCAGCCTGCTGGTGGCCGGGGACCCAAACAATGGGGGCTGCAGACCCAGCCCGCTGGTGGCCGGGGACCCACGACAATGGGGGCTGCAGACCCAGCCCGCTGGTGGCCGGGGACCCAAACAATGGGGGCTGCAGACCCAGCCTGCTGGTGGCCGGGGACCCACGAGGGCTGCAAGGAGACACCGGCTGGAAACTCATCCTTGAAGCTCTGATGTTTCCAGCAAGAGGTTCAGAGGCATCAGGGCCCACCAGCTCCCGGGAAGGACACAAAGGCTCCCCAGTCGCTTTCTCTTGTCTCTTAAAAACCCACCCTTGACTAGAACAAGAAGGGAACTTCACTGCTTGACCTTCAATATGCCAAGCAGGTCACAAACGGGCACAAACGGGACCAGGTTTGTTCTGGAGACTCTCAGGTCAATGCTACTCTTTTCTGAACTATCCTGCAAGGCTGCTGAGAAAATGCACCTTCCTGCTGTTGAAGGACCGAGCAAACTGCACCGACCTGCAGCTGCGCTGAGACCATCGCTGCTGAACGACAGCACCGGGCCCCCTTCCTGCCCGCTCGCGGCCGCTGCTTCGCCTGAGACGGGGGCAGATTCCTGCCTCGGCAGTTCAGCGGCTCCGCAAGGTGCTCGGCGGGTTTGTGCTGAATGCAAAGTGCGCTCCCGAGCTTGAAATATGAGAAGTATTTGGGTAAGGCAGATAGGCCAGCTTGAAGACATAATCCACAGGAATAATGACAGGGCCTGGCAAAGCCAAAGCAAGAACTGAAATTAATAGCAAGAGATCTATTAAAGGGATTAGCTGCATGTTGTAACACTTATAATGCTTTATCTCACAGTGGTTGTGGCAGGAACTGTATAATTCCCTGAAACAAATGGCTAGGGGATGATTTATAGATTGGAGGGTGGAGAGAAACTTCGCACGCTTGGATTTCCAAACCTTTGCGCTTTAGTTGGGGGTGAGAGACGGTGACTGGCCCCCCGGGACCATCTCTGCCGGTGTCTCGGTTGGGATCAAGGTGCCTGCGCAGGGATCCTCGCTGTGTCCCCACGGAGCCGTCCTGGGGAGCACGAACCGCACGGGCAGCTGTGCTCTGGGACACCCCAACCACGGCCGGAGCGTGGGGAGGGCGGGGGCTGGTCCGAACCACAGAATCACAGACGGTTTGGGTTGGAGGGACCTCCCCAGCCCCCCAGTGCCCCCCCGCCATGACAGGGACATCGTCACCAGCTCAGGGTGCTCAGAGCCCCGTCCAGCCTGGCCTGGGGTGTCTCAGGGATGGTTCATCCACCCCCTCTCTGGGTACCTGGGCCAGGTTCTCACCACCCTCAGGGCAAATTCCTTCCCCCTGTCTCGTTGTTGAAGCAGACACAGCCAAACAACAAATATTGCCTCTATTTTTGAAGGGGAGCTGTGGTTTTGGGGACCTTCTGTCTCCACGGCGAAGGCAGCGGGATCGGCTGCGTTCTGCACACCCGTGTTCCGTCGCTCCAGTTCATCCCCGGGCAGCCGAAGCACCACGAGCCACTTCTGCAAAGGTGAAGCCCTGACATTTTGTCAGCACGAAACGGACAGCTTAAGTGTATGTATGCACATATATCTCTATATCTACAAATATTAAAATGGCAGATTTGAGCTGCCAGAGGTCTGAATGCTGGACTTTACAGCCTCAACCTTTTTTGGATGTAATTCTTGGTGTGCCATTGGTAAGATTAAATGAAAAAATAAAGCAGAAGATGGAAAAGCCGTTGCCAGGCCCACACAGCAGGGCTGGAGCACACTCCTGTGTCCCCGTCGATAACGCTGAGCTTGGTTTCTGCCAGGCCTGGCTCAGGTGGTAACGGCGACGCTCTCCTGGCTGCCGGGGAAGAGCCGTCCTGTACATCCCGGCTGCTCACGGGCTCCTGGACCTGCTGCTTCACCACGCAGCCCAACCTGCTCATTTCATGTTCCTGACCCTCGTTAGCCAGTTTTAAGAGAATGGAAAGAAGGGAAAGATCAGTTTTCATCATTTCTTTCACAATATGCCCCTAAAAGGAGCCTCATAAAATATGAATTCCACTGAATGTGCCTGTTTCTAAATTCAGAACATGTGTCGGGGTGAATCTGTAGCTCGGAAATGAAGGACAAACCGCCTGGGACGGGAGGTTTGCAGGCAGCCCGCCCCCAGCCCTCGTCCTTCGTGTGCGATGTTGACACGGGACGTGTCCCCAGGACGTGTCGATGTCCCTGGATCCCCCTGGGGCTGCCCCGGCTGGCCGAGACCCCCCCGGCTGGCCGAGACCCCCCCGGCTCGCTGAGACCCCCCAGCCCGAACTGCGCCCAGCGCTCAGACTGGACGGGGAAAACGACCGCGCCGAGCGAGCGGAGCGGCCCCCGGGCCGCGCTCCCAGCGCCGCTCGCGGTGAAGCCGCAGAGTGAATCGCTTTTGATCTGTGCAAATAATTCCCCTGGCAATTCCGGGAAGGTTTTTTGTTTCAATTTCTGCCGTGTTAACTTTATGTTTGTAATAATTAATTTCACGACCATCAGCTCAACTTTGTGAAACGCAGAATCGTTGCAAACCAGAAATTTCTTTTATTTTACAAATATCAAGGCTGAAACACGAACAAAGACAGAGATGTCCCGGAAGCAGAGGGAAGGGAGGGGCTTTATGTGGGCTCCTTTTTGAACAAGTTCAGCTTTACCAGACATTTTCTGTAGTCCCGGCTTCCTCCTCGTGCTGAGCACCTACCTGGCCTCCAGGTCAATGTTTTTCCTCCTCCTCCTTTAATTTCCTTGGGTTTAAGGTGCGACACAGCCTTGCTGGAACCTCTTCAGGGCAGCAGCAATCACCGCGAGCCGAGCTCATTTCTCTTCGTTGTGGGAATAGTGTCCCAGGGAGGAAAAGCGCTGCCAGAGCAATGGGGAACATTTACAAGAGTGTGTTGTGAGCCGCCATAAATTACCCAGCACGGCGTGAAAAAGGAGGAGATGGAAGCAGGGTGTTTAATCAGCCCCACACCAAGAACTGCAGAACCACATCTTCACTCCTTCATGGGAAAATTGCCCAGCAGAGAGCTGCTTTTAACCAGCAATCTGTAACCCGTGCCATCCGGACGGATGTGATCCACTCATGCCAGGGAGGCTATGGGGGTTTAATAGGATTTTTTGGGCGTGGGTCCCTCGTGCACCCCCAGGTGCGCCCTGCCTGCTGCAGACAAGCTGCTGCTGTTCTCCTGGTGATGATTAACTGGTCTTTAATTGGGGAGAGCACCTGGGTACTTACTAACTCGCAGGCCTGGCTTCTCTCTGTTAAAACTCCAGCAAAACCAAGGAGCAACGCACGTAATTTGATGGGTAATGAAAAGGGTCAAACACATTTGCTCGTTGATGAGAGAAGCGGCAGTAAATCCTTAACTGGGAGCGGATGGATCAGGGTTTCCGAGCATAGACAGGCAGAGAAAA
Source organism: Streptopelia decaocto (assembly GCF_964273445.1). Taxonomy (NCBI): domain Eukaryota; kingdom Metazoa; phylum Chordata; class Aves; order Columbiformes; family Columbidae; genus Streptopelia; species Streptopelia decaocto. The sequence continues at coordinate 5,382,700 of NC_138678.1, read as the reverse complement.
AATGAGGAGGCGCGCTGGGCTGATAGGTCAGTCTGGGAGGATAGATAGATGGGCAGATTAAATACAGATCTACTCAGCCATCCATCCAGCTATCCTCAGTCTCCATCTGGGAGGAGAGGTCGCTCTCTATGATGGGAAACGCGTCAGGACGGAAGAAGCGAGATGGATGGGTGGAGGAGCAGATGGATGGTCGGGGAGCTTTCTATCCATCCATCTCCATCTGTCCTCACACCTAAATCTTTATCTAATCTAGTCAGCGCAAGGAGACAAATAGCTGGAAACCTGAGTGAAGAGACAGACAGAGAAACAATTTAGGGTGGTGTGGAGAGAGAGGTTGTACGCACCCAAAAGATGCTGTGAGGGGTGAAAGGGAGCGAGGACGCGGTGCTTCAGAGCAGCTGTTCCTGCGCGGCCCTTGTTCCCTGCGAGGCCGCGGGTGCGTCCCGGCCGTGCCGTGGGCTGCGGGTCACCTGGCTGCGGGTCACCTTGTTGCAGGTCACCTCGCTGCGGGTCACCTCGCTGTGTGTCACCTCGCTGCGGGTCACCTCGCTGCGGGTCACCTCGTTGTGGGTCACCTCGCTGCGGGTCACCTCGCTGTGTGTCACCTCGCTGTGTGTCACCTCGCTGCGGGTCACCTCGCTGCGGGTCACCTCGCTGCGGGCCATGTCACTGCGGGTCACCTCGCTGCGGGTCACCTCGCTGCTCCCCCGCTTGCTCGGGGAATGGGAAAAAGAGTAAATTAAAAATATCTCTTTTTTTTTTTGCCTGGCCAGCTGCTAACGTCCCTTTCCTCAGGCCTGAATGCAGGATCATCCAGCAGAACGTTGTTGGGAAAGTCACTGCGTTGGCTTTTTCTACACAAGTAACACCGTATTTCAGAGCCTCTGGAGCTGCAACATGGACCAGATGGGACAGCCGCAGTCTGCGCACCCTGCGCGTCCCCGCTCTGCCCCAAGGCCACCCAAAGGTGACAGCTCCAGACACCACAGCCCGCTGACCGGCGTCGCAAACAACAGCCCCGCTTTGCTTTGCGGGTGCTGCTCCAGGTACCTTTAAACAGTAGGTTCCCCGATTTTTTTAGGGAGAAGGATGCAGATACAGGTTCAGGAGCCGGGTGCGGTGCTGAGCCCCCACGGGCAGCCCACGGGGACGCCCCTCCAGCTGCTGGTGCAGACCCGGCCCAGCGCCGCGCCGCCTCGTTCCAGTAAGCGGTGCTGCTCCCGTCCAGCGACGCTGAGCACTGCGGTGGAGCTGCTATTTTAACACAGAATCAAATCCCCGCTTCGTCTGCCAAGATCGATAAAGGAATCGTGAGTGATATTTCAATAATAACGATCACGATAATAAATACAGCAATGTGCTGGACGCTGCGCTCATATGCAGGGGCACAGCCCCTCCCTCGTATTAAAAGATCCTGACCCCAGACAGTTGGATACCAGGAAATCTGCTTATTGATTTAATGACCTTCGGCTAAAGTCGTGAGCAAAGAGGAGAGACAGGCAGGAAGAGGCAGATGGAGTGGAGAAGTGTCAAAGGCATGTATTGTGTTTGTCCCAATTTATTCTACCTTTTTAGCCTCTTCCTTACCATGTCCTGGGGCCAAGCTTGTCAGTCCTCAGGAATAAGGGTACGGAATAAAAGGAACAAGGGATAAGGACGACCTCGTGGCATCTCCCCCCGCCAGTCGCCAGTCTGGATGCTGCAATAGGGTCACGGTGCCATCCTGCAGCTGCGGGGGATCCCTCCAGCGGTAGGGAACCCGTGGGCATCCCCCGGCGCAGGGACACGGGTGAGCCCCGGCGCAGGGACACGGGTGAGCCCCGTCCCGTCGCTGCGGGGGATCCTCCCAGCGGTAGGGAACCCGTGGGCATCCCCCGGCGCAGGGACACGGGTGAGCCCCGTCCCGTCGCTGCGCCGCCGTCCTCCAGGACAGCCCTGCCAGCCCTCCTGGGGACACGTCACCCGCGCTGCGCCGGTTGCTCAGCATGGGTGAAAGTCAATGGGGAGCCGGGCGGGTGGAGGATTTTAATACCCATCCCTCTCTAACTGCTGCGGAAAGGGAAAGTTCATTGGTTGTCGATATTACCCTGCTGGGATAAAAGCTTAAGCAGCGGCTCTGCAGGCGCCCGCGGCGAGGAGCAGGCTATGAATGTTTCCAGAGTGCAGCGCTCCCGCACGGCTCAGGCACCCGCTGAGGAAGAGCCTCGCTCCGGCTGCCGCCACGGCACCTCACCAACGGCACCGGCACCACCAAACACGGATTGTTCCCACGTACGGAACCGGCCAGCAGTGAGTTAACGCTGAGAGCGTCGCTCTTAGGCAGCGCTTCCATAGGTCAGCCCGAAAATGAGTTTAAAATAAAAAAGGGGTTTTAGCATCATCAGCCTCCCCTGGCAGGAGGGAAACTGAGGCAGGGGCGCTGCCGCCGGCGCTGCCGTGCCTGCCCGCTGGCTGCCGCACTGGGGCTCTGCAGACAGGAACACGCGCTGCAGGTGTTCATTTCCTTCAGTAAAACCAGTCCCGTATTAATGAGACTCAACCCAAAGCCACTAAATGTGACTTTAAGGAGTATCTCAAAGCCGCTATTGAGATGGATGGGAACAGACATAACGTGTTTGTAAAGTTACACTTAGTCAAATCAAACTGGAACTCATTAAATTCAACAACAATTCACTGAATAATTCACTCTGGTTGAATATGAGAGATTTGGAGAACCTTGGGTTGTTTGATAGAAAAACAGTTTATTTATGCTCCTGCGTATGTGACAAGGCAGAAATACGAGCAGAGGGCGGAGCGCTCTGCCAGCTCGGTGTCGAGGGCCTTGCAGAAAGGGTCATTGAAACGGGGGGCTGACGAATTCTGAGGAGCAGGAAGGTGTGCGCTCCTGCGGGTGACAACAGCAGCCGGACGGCCCGGGGACACGGGGGTGCACCTGTCCGCGGGGTGGGATGTGTTTCCACAGGGAAGCTCTGAGCCTGGTGCAAAGTGCTGGCGGAGGTTCAGGGTCAGCCGGACTGGTGCTCGTACCCGACGGGGGGTTCTGGGGTTCTGTGTCCGCCAGGTCTGGCAGAGGCGGGGGCCGCAGTAACCATGCGGCTCGGTTTTCTGCTTGGCCTCTAACTTGTCACAGAATCACAGAACAGTTTGTGTTGGGACACATGAGAAGACCCCGGCAGAGATAAGGTGGCCAGTTCAGGCATCCGCCTTCCCTCTGTGCCCCCTTCTCCTTATCCCCCTCAGGCCACCAGCGAGGTGACTCCACAAGCCGCTCAGGAACCTCCCAGCAAAAGAAAAAGCTTTAAACAAAATACAATTTTACAGTTCATTTCAGTTAATCACAGAGTCTATGTTCCAAAATGATCTCCTCAGCATCGCCCATGGAGAGGAGCAATGGCTGATTGGCATTCCATTACTAAACAGCTAAGCCATTCATAATGCAAAAAACCAGACTTGATGGAAAGATTTGATTCAGTTTTCAAGCTAGACTAATTCAAAACCCAGTGCTCCATAAATCAGAGCAAATGTTCTTTATAAAAAAAATATAGCCAGAGCCCATGTGCAGTATCAGATCTATGATTTATGCCTGTATCCCATTAAACTGAAGGACAAGCGAGGGGAGCACGGGGCTGCCACTGAGCATGAGATTCCCGCCTGGCCTATAATAAACATGTTCAGCGACTGCGGAAACAGCTGCGATGTCCGAGGGCCATTTGGGGACATGACGTTCCCTTTGGAAACATCCCTGCAGAGGGATGGAGCAGAGCTGATCTCACCCTGGAGCGCCGCGGCTGTGCAAACAGGCTCTGGCCGCAGCTGCTCCCGAGGATCACGGACAGATAATGTACCCACGGACAGTGTGTGTGTGCACACCGAGGATCACGGACAGGTAACGTACCCACGGACAGTGTGTGTGCACTGAGGATCATGGACATAACGTACCCACGGACAGTGTGTGCACACCGAGGATCACGGACAGGTAACGTACCCACGGACAGTGTGTGTGTGCACACCGAGGATCACGGACAGGTAACGTACCCATGGACAGTGTGTGCGCACCGAGGCTCCCGGACAGATAATGTACCCACGGACAGTGTGTGTGTGCACACCGAGGATCACGGACATAACGTACCCACGGACAGTGTGTGTGTGCACACCGAGGATCACGGACAGGTAACGTACCCACGGACAGTGTGTGTGTGCACACCGAGGATCACGGACAGGTAACGTACCCATGGACAGTGTGTGCGCACCGAGGCTCCCGGACAGATAATGTACCCACGGACAGTGTGTGTGTGCACACCGAGGATCACGGACAGGTAACGTACCCACGGACAGTGTGTGCGCACCGAGGATCACGGACAGGTAACGTACCCACGGACAGTGTGTGTGCACCGAGGATCACGGACATAACGTACCCACGGACAGTGTGTGCCCAGAAAATGCCCCAATGTTCTTCCCTTCCCCCGATCTCCCCCCTGGGCTGGCGGCTCCTCACCCTTTGAACCCAGCACCTCCTCAGCCTTGGTGCAACAAGGGGCGCCGAATCCTGCACCGAGCCCCAGGTCTGGGTTTGCCCTGCTCCCAGGGTGGTTTACAAGCATCCTGAGGCTGTTCGCTTTCTGCACAGCTCACAGAGAGCCGGGTGGAGCTGGGGCTGCCAACACCTGCTGGCAGCGCAGAGCTCACGGGGAAAAGGATGCATCTTACAGGGGCGGCGCTGACATTCTAAGAGCTGGGTCTGAAATCCCCACACAATTAAGAGGCATCTTTTCTACATTCCCTCCCTATCTGAGGCATCACACAGCCAAGGAACCAGCTGAGAAGTACATGTTGATCTTGACAGGAAAAGCTATGATTAATGAATAATGGAGCACCAGCAATATATAACTTTCAGGCGGAGCCATCATAATTCAATCCAAACAGTAATATCAGGGTCTTTTCTTGGAGGAGTCTAAGCAGCAGTTAAATATTAAATAAAAGGGATGACATTTTATTTTATTTTCCTTTGGCAAGTCTGCATCTCCTGATTCAATACAGCAAAAGGTAGAAAGTGCCACCTTGAAGGGGGAAGGAAAGTTTAAATGCAAATTGATCTGCCCCCAGCCTGGGCTATAAAAGTGCTTAATGGGGGAAGAGCAGAACGGGTCTGTGTCATTCTGCTGCACTTTCTGGGCTGATTTACACCTGGATTTGTGCCCTTTGTCTTCCCGTCATCATTCAAATTGCTGGGGGTTGTTCTAGGAAAAAGCCTCAACTTTTCTTGCCGGTTTTGCGTGTGTGTGCAGGTGCATCCTCTAAACACCCACTAACACCCGAGCCCACGGCCCCGCCCCGGCCCCGTCTCCACCCGGCTCCCGCGCTCAGAGCCGGAACCTCCGCCCGGCTCCACCGCATTGACTCCCCATTCCTTCCGAACCCCACATCGTCCCTTCCCGCAGGTCCCTCTTCCGGCTGACCGGTTTCATTAATTCCGCGAGCGCTGCCCACCTCACTGCCTTCGCTAACGGCTCATCAAGCATCCGCTGACATCTGCTATTGAACTCTCCTGGCTATTTCACACACGTCTCAAACCGCGCGGTGCTGCCCGGGTCAGCTCAAGGTGAAACGCACCGGCTGCCCTCTGTGCACTCATGGTTATTAAATAAATTGTGACGGCCCGTCCGTCACTGACCACACTCCCCTCTGTGTGCAGCGCTGTACAGAAATGGCCCCGCCACAGCCGCTGTCTCCCGCCACGGTGCTCTGCCGGCCACCCGTGGGAGGCTCCTCACCTTCCCCGGCCCTGTCTGCTGCCCAAGAGCAGGGACACTGCAGCGGGGGCTTCTCCCTTCCTGAAGGAAAATAAGTCGGCCAGGGCCGGTCCCGGCTTTGGAACGCTCCTGGGAAAGCGAGATAGGCAGGACTCCGGGAACTGAGCCTAACTGGGCGGGTGCCGCACAACAACGTCATTCACCTGCGCAGCTTTCCTGCGGAATCAGGGGTTACGGGTGTCACATTTGTCTTGCTGGCAGCTGGCACCGCCGATAAGAATTAATCAGCTATAAATAAACAAATAGTGCTAAAACCCCACCAATATCTACTAACAGACTATTTGTGCATTTATGTTGTATTTTTTTCAGTGTTCTTATCTTCCACAGAAGCGGGGGAAAAACAGCAAGGAAGATAAGGTTGGGCAAACCCAGCGCGGCTGGGTGCTGCTGGACCGAGTGTTTCAGCGCTATGGGCAGACTGGCGGCCGAGAGCAAGCGCAGGCGGCTTTATCGCTGCTTCGCCTCCCAGTACCTGCGCTCTCAGGGCAGGCAGGGTCTTCAAACCCCGCACGTGCACGCACGACACGCACAAGTAACCTGGTTCCGCAAGATCTGTGCTGGAGTCGGGCTGGACTGACGGGGGGTCTCCTAAGAATAGTTGTTAGCAAGTTGCAAGATAATCAATAGTCTTGATGAAGACGCAGTGGGTTTCTGTAGAGTGGAGTTTATGATTTTGTCATGAATAGAAATAATTGATCGTCTGTTAGCTGCCACGGTTGTCAAAGATATTGTAGACACTCTGTGGGCATTTGTCCTTCTAGGCAAATAACTGTGCCTGTAAAGCCAAGCTGGGTCCGCACCGGGGATCCATCAGACCCGCTCTGGCACGGGACGTTTGCACAATTTGATCCTCATTTTAGGGTGCCAACCCCCTCCACACCCCAGAGGGCTGCCACGAGAAGGAACGGCAACGGCAAGCAATTTTTAAAACCTGAAAAAAGAGTCCAAGATTAACCCAGAAGTACAGTGAGACCCTGGCCGGATGACCGAGTCACTACTGGTATCTTCGCACGAGCACTCAGGCGGCCTCCACTGACGCTCATCGCTCCCTGCTCTGCGGCGCTAAGTCCTGTGCTCCCCGAACCACGGGGCGAAGGCTCCCGGACCCCCAGGCCCCGGGCCACCCTCTGTCCGCCTGGAGACCCTCTGTCCCTGTCCCGGGCCACCCTGGGCACGCGGCTCTCGGTGGGATCTCCTGGCCACCCTCACCTTCAGCGTTTTCCTAAGCAACCCCAATTTCGAAACATTCCGTGCAGCTTACTGTATTTCCACCCAAATATCAATGGGATCTTGTCTGTTAAAATCCCATCTATTTGAGCATATAATTTTCCTGGAGTCAGAATCTATTAGTGAAATCTCAGCCCGTGTGACAAGATAACAGAATCCTCAAATTAAATAGGGTTTCCACAATTACAGCCTCCCCCTTTCTTTTCCAGCATTAACACCATAAACGCTGCTGTCAGGCAAGATAAGATCTGAATTCCATCCTGACAAGGCAAATGTTATCAGAGATCAGTTAATTACACACCGGGTTTCAACAGAAGCAAATAAGCCCCCTTGAGTTAGTGTGAAAACTGCTGCCTTCCCAGCAGCGACTCCCTGGGCCACCAGGAACGCTTCCCCATCCATCCATCCATCTGTCCGTCTTTTCTGCCTGGTTTTAGACCCTTCCCCAGGCTCAGAGGAGTGCCCCACTCCTGCATTTTAATACTCTGAATTATGTATTTTTTGCTTAAACACAGACACCACGGGTGGCGGTGTGAATGCAGCCCACCATACAGGGATTACACCAGCTAAGGATGCAGCCAGACCCATTTCATCCCGCTTGACAAGGGCTTTGTTACATCTCTCCTCATCGCCGAAGTCACGCCTGTCTCTCCCAGCCGTGTCTCTTTCCCCGTTCTGTTCCGTTCCGTCCCGCGAGCGTACGCGGCGTTCCTGCGAACGGCAGGGTTTACCCAGCCGCCGATAACTCCAATCTGGCCTAACAAAGAAGCAAATGCACAATGGCATCTCTTGCGCAAAGAGCTGTCATAAAGTACGGCTGGCAATCCGAGTGGCATAAATACTCCTTCGATTAAGTGCCTTGTTGAGGTGAGTTGATGATGCTCCATTAGGCTGAAGTGATGGACTCCTGGCTCTCGACGGGGCGGTGGCAGCGGCGTCTGGAGCGGGGGCTGTTCCCGCTCTGCCGCCTCCTCCCGCGCAGCCGGTGCCCGCGGCGCGTCCTCCGGCCCGGCTGCCCAGGACCGCGGGCTCGGGGCAGCCCTGGAGCGCCAGGGATCGGCGGCAAATCCGCTGACGTGCATATCCTGAGCTGCAATAGAAGCAGCTCTACCCCCGCCTCGGTATCATTAACACCACCAACATCTTCAGCTTGTTGCTGCAGCTTTTACCAAATTCAGAAGAAAAAAAATAAGAAAGACAAAGGACACAGAAAACGTTTGGATCGAGGACACAGAAAACATCTGGATCCAGCGAGGGTCCTGGCTGTGGCGACCGGGGTCTCAGGACGGGTCCCCCGCCTCCCACTCGAGCAGGCAGCACCCCCGTGGCCAAGCTGTGCTCAAGGACCCCCAGCTCCGCACCAGGGTTATCTCAGGGGCAATCAGGCCCAGCCCAAACAGGAAATTAACACTCTCATTATTTAAATGGGATGCAGCTGCAGGAGAGTGAAAGGTGGTGGTGCCCCCACCATTAATTACTCCGGTTCTCCTTGGTGACAGCTCCTGTGACACCTGCTGGGACACGGCAGGAGCGCCGTCCCACGCGGATCTGTGGGGAAAGGCACCATCACTGCCCCCTTCTCTTCTGCATTCCACACACAGAGCACCTTCTCCACTTTATTAAACAGAAGCAAACAGACGAACAAATTGGAATACGTAAAACGCTTGTTACTTGCATTTTCCTGCTGGCTGGCATTTCCCGACAGGCCGTTTGCGCGGTGTCCATTACTGTTATTCGCCACCAACAGCCGTTATTGTTTTTGTTCGCTCCTTATTGAACACAAAGGTATCCACCTCCCCTCTCCCCTTGATGAGCCCGGCCGCGAGGCTTCCATGGTTAACTAGTCCAAGCAGGTGTCGTCTGGCCTCGGAAAGCGTGACAGCCGCTTGGCCAGCGGGTGACTCTGAGGATACAGGCGAAACCATCACTTCTGCTCTAGAACGAGCTATTTTACACCGAGGCATTAGACACAGCCATAAAGAAAACAAGGCAGCACTTAATTGTAGAGAAAAACAGAGGGATGTGAATGTAAAAACAAATTCAGGCTCTATTTGCTCGCAGAAAGTAGGAGAGGGGGGTCGCTGTCGTTAGCTGGCTGGGCAGGAACTCGAAGATGCGCTCCCTGAGAAGCCTGCCCGGCATTCCCATCAAACCCCCCAAGTACACACTCAAACGGGACCTCATCACATCAGCCTGGCCTAAGGGGGTAAGGCAGCTGAAACACTTCAAAAGGATCTTGTTTTCAGGACAAGCTGATCACTCTTCCCTTGAAAATAAACCCTTGTAAAAGATCTTAATTCAAGCAGCCGAAGACGAAGCTGCGCAGAATGACTGTGGTGAGTTTACCGGCACTGAGCAGGCAGCACAGAGCACCGGCTCTGCCTTGTCCTGCCTGCGCGGCTGCGGCTCTGATCCCGGCGCTCCTTGTCCCAGCGCCACGCCGGGACGCTGCACTGCTGCCCGCTGTCCCCGCAGCGCAGCTCTTCATCATTGACGTGCAAAGTGGAAAATAAAATAGACTATTACACTTTTTATCTTCAGGGAACTTTTTTTTCTCCCCATCCCCTCCCTTCAGCGATGAAAACATTTCAATTCAGAGCACCGTTCTGAGCACAATGAAGGGAGAGCAGCAGGCACAGTCAGTTACAGTGCCGGTGACCCGCAACATGTCTCTACCATGTACGCTTTCATTATTCCCTGACAATCCCTGCGACAGGACGTCTCGTGCCTGGAGTGCCCCAGCGGTGCTGCTCTTCACAGCCACTAAACCCGGCTTTGATTCACAAGAAAAGCCCCAGTTCCTCAAGTTCAAACAGGCCTGCAGGAATGGCACATGGAGGGGGTTAAACAATGGTCCTTGGGCTGAACAACGAGCCAGAGAAAGATCAAAGGACAGTGGGGGAAGCAAATAAAATAACAATAATAATCTTCCTGTAAGGGCAGCAGCAGCGCCCGCTCTGTGCTCCAGCCGCTCCAGCCGCTCCAGCCGCCGTGTGCGGGGCCGGAGCAGCGCCCGGCCCGCGGTGGCCCGGCCCTCCCAGCTGCGCACAGCTGGCGGCAGCGCTGCCGCGCCCGGCCAACTGGAAAATGGGCATTTGTAGGTACAAGCCCTTTGATTTTCCACTGGGAGAAGAACACGGGCAGGCAGAGATGGGACCGTAAATCAGAGCTCACTGATACGGATCCAAGAAAGCCTCCAGATCAATGTTTAAAGGAGCGAGCTAGGAAAGGAAACCGCACTCCCTCTCTGTCCATCAGCTCTGCACACAGCTGCTTATCTCATCTATCTGGTATCTCCTCCCAGGCTTCTCTTTCCAAATCTGCAGCACCATCTCACCCTCTAATCATTTCTCTGTGTTCCAGCCTCGCTCCTGCAAAGGAAGGATCAGGACATTTGGCACCCAGCATTGAGCCCGCTGTTCACTATTTACTCATGTACAGAAGGCTTGGAAATGAAATCAGGATCAGAGATGCTGACACTGTTTTTAACGCTGCATAGACAGGTCACGCTGGGGCAGTTCATTACAATCCACTGGGAAAGACTTGCACCCTGGCAGCTCCAGGTAAGAAGCTGCTGTCGTGTTCCTGTTTGCTTTAGTATTGCGCTCTCAGGAGAAGAAACATTTGGATGCTGTTGAGCGGGTGGATGCGTTGTTAAATGTCAGCACTGGCTGGAACAGCTACCGCTGCTTTAGCCTTTGGCAAGAATCACCCTTAGTGTCCCAGCCGTGTCCCCTGGCTGCAGCGGGACGCTGCCGCCTGCAGCGACATCACAGCAGCGAGAGAGGCCTGCAAACCCACTCAAAAACGGCGCTGCTGCTGGCGCTGACGGGACTGCACGTCAAACCGCTGGCAGCTGCACCAGCACGAAGGCGAATGCAGGTTCCGTCAGAAGGTACGAAGTCGTTTCCAGGACGCAGCCTGTTCCTCTTCCCCACATAAGTACATTTATGTCAGTGAGGCTGTTCTCTGCACTCAGGGAGTTAATGCCGCTCTCACTCTGGGGCATAAACAGGGCTTAAAAGCCCTGAGTATTTCACACGGCGCCTTCTGTGCTGGGCTAAACTGAAACAGCTGTCAGATTTGGTTCTCTGCTGTACTCAAAGTGACACAGATTAGGACGAGGGAAGGGAGTTCTCATGGCAGATCCTCCGCGCCGCTCCGCGGAGGCTGCGATGGAGCTGTGCTGCCTTCTGCAGCGCGGGAGAGACCTCGTTAGGCCAGACCTAACCCGGGCACGGCCCCTGGCCAGAGCTGCCCTGCTTGCTGCTCCTCTGACAGCTTTCTGAGGAGGGAAAGCCACATCCTTTCACCCGAGGACTCACATTTTGCAATGAGCACCGGGTACCTGCAGCCCCCGGGTTTGCCTGCAGAGATATTCCTGGTGATTCACACGTTCTCCAAACGCGCACGGGAGCATCCTTTGAAACTGATGTCGTCTTTATTCCGTTTAGCATAACTCACACTGGGCTTTGATGCAGTTTAACAAATCCACCAGAAATTGGGGCTTCTGCCGCATTCCAGCTAACGCTGCAGCGAGCCCAGTGCCATGGACAGGCCCGCTGGGAGCCGCAGCGGCCCAGGGCTGCGCGTGCGGCTGCAGGGACCAACCCGCTGGAATTGGCCGAGATGTGCTCTGTTTACCCCTTTCATGCCACGATTCGTGCTCCCAGCTAAAGGATGGGCAAGCGACCACCCAGCTGCATGCAATCCCTTCCAGCCTCCCATCCTCACGTCCAGCCCCACTGAAGTGCCAGACGTTGCTTGGGACAACGGGGTTATAGGGCTGCCCCAACCCCCCAGCAGCCGGGGTGTGGGAAGCGATGCCACGCTCTCGGCCAAGCCGGCATGTCTGCCAGGCAGGGGCACCAGTGCTCGGAGGCAGAGAAACACGCCATAAAATGCAGTTCCAGAGGGGATTTGACAGGGAGATGCTCCAGATCCCAGCCCGGGAACGATGGATCTCCAAAGGAACAAGCCCCGCTGCGGGGCAGGGCTTCTCTTCCCAAGGCTCGCCTGTCTCATGTCTGCAAGATGATCAGCGATATCTTTAATTAACGGCCCTGCGAGCCTGTGTTAGCACAGCATTGCGCACCCTTGCAAAATAGCTGGAGAACCCATAAATGCTTCTCTTCTCATCAGCTTGCCAGCTTCGAGCAGCTGGAATGAAACCGATGCCAACACAATGACTCTGAGATCATTAACGCTTCCTGGACAAAAGGACTGTATCTCAAGGGTCTATTTGCCATAAACAAGCTGGGTGAAAACAACGGGAAACACTGAGGAATAATATCCTGGTGGAGAAAACCCGCTCTGCTGCAAAGCGCCGTAGGGAATTACGGCAGATGGCGTGTTCGTCCTCCGCGGGCGCTTACACCAGCACAGCCTGGGCCGGGCTGCGCGGAGCCGGCTGAGCACCTGCGTCTGCCTCCGGAGAAACAGCATCGGGGTGCACGGGGCGCTGGAAACACCGCGTCCTGAATCAGCCCGTGCTCGTAATTAGACAACAGTGGTTAACCCATACTGACCAAGAGGTCAGGATGAGCCGGATCCTGGGGCAGTTCTGGGCCCCTCAAGCCCAGAAACCCTTGAGGTGCTGGAGGGGTTGAGAGAAGGGAACGGAGCTGGTGAGGGGCTGGAGCACAAGTGTGATGGGAGCGGCTGAGGGACCTGGGGGCTCAGAAACCTGTTTTAGGATGGGAGAAATCCTCTCCCTGGAGGTTTTGATCTCCGCTAAGGCCGAGCATCCCAGTAGCTGTCTATATCGTCTATACGGCCGACCAGCCCAGCTCTGCAGACGCCCTGAGCCAGCTGGGTGGGCAGCAGCTCCGCGCTGGAAAGCCCGCGGGGCCCGAGCTGCACGGCGCTGCAGGGCTCAGGGCGCTCCGTAACGTTGTGGCTGATCCGCCGGTGCCCACCGCACCGCAGACCTGCCTGCTCCTTCCACAGCTCCAAAGAGTAAATTAAACGAAACGATGAAACATATTACATTTGCATCTGGCTCACAGGGAACATAACAGCATTAGGCAGCCTTGGTGCTCATTAAATGCCTCTGACTAGAAGGATGTAATGAACCAGTTTTATTACAATAGTAATTTCTTCCTATCACATTTGGTGGTTATATATTCATGGGGGATGTGGGGAAGGGCGGCACATCAGTACAGACTGGCGCATTAGGATATATGGCATGTGGAAAAGACGACACCAGCGTGCGCGGCTGACAGACAGGAGAGAGCCCAGGCGGCAGAATACCCCCAAGTCCGTTATAACGCTGTCAGTCTGACCTTTAAAAATATATATACAAGCAATAAAATGGAGACCCTCTGTTCTCGGTGTAAGAAGCATCAGCAGCTCTGCAGCTGGTTTAGTGACCGCTGGGGCCCTGCCAGCGCTGCCACACTGCTCGGCGGTCCCGGTCACCGTGTCCCTGCGGGGGTGTCCGCGCGAGGCACAAAGCGCCAGCAGGCGCTGGAGCCCGTGGACGGGCGCTGAGCTCGCTATGGCACAGCCCGGAAGGGAAACCTGAGCAGATATGGCCAGAAAAGGAGCCCGCTTGCCTTCCCAAGTTTTAGCGCTGGGTTCCTCCTTCTCATCTTCCAGTCTGGTTGTAACCAAGGTAGTTTTCTAAATCCGTACAAAGAGATAATCCATGATTAATAGTCATCTTAATAAATTGCTAATCAATTTATATGGGTTGCTATAGAGTCCAATAAATCAAAACCAGGTTGATTATAACCATGGCTTATAGCCATCTTATAATACCTTCCACTGATGTGCTTATAATAATCTGTAACATCCGCCACTGCTGTCGATAACTCATTTAAAACACCCGTTAGTACTTTTTTAACCTGCTAAAAGCAGGGGGTGAGTAAATATTCCCCTGTACCTGTAATTCACGTGACCTTTCACGGTTGCAAATATGGGGCCAAATCAATGTTCACCAAACGTCCAGCTTTTCTCGGTCTTTCTGAGTCGATTCACGCAGCTCTTTGGGAGAAGCACCATGTGCTAAACACAGGCTGGAACCTGGAGAGAGACGTGCGCTGATTTCTGAAAAACTCGAGCCTGTAAGCGCTGACACGGCCCCTCACGCTCCGTAACAACCGTCTCCTTGTGGATTTATTCCTCTTAAGCAACAGCAGTTGGTCTGAAAAGAAAATGTATTTAACCTTTCTTTTTAATTGTCGCACTGTTAACCTGTCAGTTCTACAAGGGGCTGTTAATAATTCCACTTTAAACGTCTCAAAAGGAACTTTCATGTTTAAATATTAAACATTAAAAACTCGGGTACAGTCAGAAAGAATGGACGCGGCACTTCCAGCAGTAACGTGGCTCGATCGCAGCCCGCTGAGCGCTGGGATCGTCACGCTGAGCTGAACCAGCCCAGACGCAGGCAGCTGCCGATCCTGATCCGGGTCGAGCCCTCGGGGTGGAACCAGGGCGAGTAACGGGGTTTAGTCCTGGGAAGGACCAAACTAGACCTTCAGAGTGGGCTCCACCTGCACCTTAGGGTGAGACGCACACTGAGGGGGACAATGAACTCATTTGGCCCAGCTAACTACAATTTAACTGACAACTGCAAAATAGAAATGTGCACAAAGCAACTGGATTTTAGAGCTGTTTTTAGCTTCAAATCAACACCAAGCTTCTCCGCAGACGCCTGTCCTGCATTAAAAGCCATATTGTTTTTGCTTTCATTGCTATTTTAACCTAAGCCTAACGCCCCTATCTCTGGCAAACACAGCGCGGCCAGTGGCACCGGGGGCCGGACGGTCCGTCAGTGAAGCTGTGACCACGCGGCCCTGGGGCCATCGTTGTGCTTCCCCGCAGGAGCCCCACAACAACCCGACGGCCACGGACGAGCTCCCAGAGACCTCAGGAGCCTGGCCAGGACATCACGAACCCTTACATGGGTCAGAAAAGCAGGAGGGGTGATAACCACATCCAGATCACGCCTTGGTCCCTGCAGTCACGATGCTGCAGCAACCTGTGATGCCGTGGGGCTAATTCAGTGGTGCTAAGGCAGCAGATTTAGAGCTTCTCAGGTTTGCTGAGGCTCCCTGGACGCTTCCAACGCCCTGTCTGCTGATGCATAAAGCAATCTAAATAAGTGTAATTTATGCACCGAAGAGAAGGTGCGAGTTAAAATAACTCCCGGCCCAAAATAGCCTCTAAGTGTGGGGAGAGAGTAAGGGGAGTCTGAGCTTTACGCCTCGCAGAACATCACCTCTGAATCTGGCCCTGGGCCTGAAAGCTTTTAAAAATAATGAGTAAACATAGTTTGTAGGAGGGCACACACAGTTCCTCTCCGGGACCTGGTTAGCGAGTCCCGGCCCAAGCAAGGCAAGTGCGAGCAGCTCCGGAGCGACGCCGACAGCTGGATCTCCAGTGCCGGCTCCTCCCGCCCGCTGGCACCCCCGCACAACAGCCAAGGCAAGGCCGTGCCACCTGGGAACCGCGCACCCAACACACGCTGAGCTACAACCCAACAGACCCTGCGCGTCTCGGCTGTTGCTCAGCCCAGCTCACCTCGATGCTCCCTTCGTGCACAGGACAAGCTGCTTTCCAACCAGCTGCCTCCCGCTGCACCAGGAGCACGTGGATTTATTGCCATCGATACTTCAGTGACCCGAATATTTCCCCAAACTCATGTCATCCTGCCCAATGCACGCTTTGTGCTCAATTGTCACTGAGGGCATTGCTAATATTGATAGTCCGTGACCCGCCTGCAACCCGCGGCCGCCGATGACGCCGTGACCGAGGCCGGCGCGGTAAGTGCCGTCGCTGATGCTCGGCTGATAACATTATGCGCCTCTGACATGTGAATCAACCTCAGGGTAAGCGAGCTGATTTAGAATATAATGAATAAATATCCCAGGGTTTGAAGAGGGGATGCTGTCAAAGGCTTTCTAAAAATAGTTGGTAATTGTCTTTGTATTCGGCTTATTATTGCCTTGGAAGTTTGAACCCCCAGTTTGGTCGCTGGGCAGGTCCCCGCGCTCCAGACCCACCTCCCGAGGCACCGGCGCCGCAAACACCCGGCGGAGGGTTCTCTGGGCACCCGATGGACACAGAACTCCTAAACCCGCCCTGCAGCGCTGTGCCCGGGCGCCCTGGCTGGGGAGGGCTCTCAAGGGCCCAGACCAGGAACGCTAATCCCACAGATTTTGCACAACAAGTCCCCATCTCTAAGCCAGCCTGGACCTCCTGGCTGTCCCGACATTGCCATTGGCCCAGACGGTGACAGTGACCACGGCTGCTCATTTCCCCACTTGTCCGTCTTCTGCTCCATGATCACACCCCTACTGCCTTTGATAGGACTGAGATGAGGTGTTTCTTCCCCAGGCTCTTACATTGAAGCTCGCACGTATCTTTAAGCACATGTGGAGTAAAGCCCTGAGCACTGCAATTCGCCCAAATCATCATGATTCCTTTTATTTTTACATTAAATGTTTTTCTTTATGAAAGGCATAAAAGAACTATAACAATCACAATGAAATAAGAAAGTGAATGCCTAGAGGTAACTACAACATAAAATCATATTCATCATATCATAATATTTTACATTTGCTCGTTGTTTTATGTGGATTAAAACCCCCTCAATACACAATTTAACAACAGCAAGAAAAGCTGCAGAAGAGGAACGGGAAAAGCACCACGCAGCCCCGAGAACGGCAGGAGTGATCTCCGGGTGGAGAACAGGCCAGGGCCGGCCCACACTCCTCTTGAAACAAACGGAACCAGGCAGAGGTACACGCGGCCCCTCTCCTGCCCAGCCCGTCACGGCCGCGGCGCTGCGCCGCAAAGCCGGCACCCTGACAGCGTGATGGACTTCGTGCCTTTATCTCCGGAGGTGCAGCCCCTGTTTGATCGCCTGCCCGGCGCTGCCCGCAGCTCTCGGTGGGTCGGGGAGCCGTGCTCCGCCGCCCGCTCAGTCCAACGGTGATCTTCCTGCCTGCCGCTGCTGTGTCGGGGTGGGCACAGGCAGCGGCGAGAGCGACAAAGAGCAAATAAAGGAGACGAAATGATATGCGGTAATTAAGTTATTCTTCATCTTCGAGATTGCTGCCGAGGACAAGATTGGTACAATGAGCCCGAGGCGCTTCTCCTTTCGCTCCTCTCCATCTCAATGCCTGAGACATGGAAGATGAATATGCAGCATTTTCTATTTGTGCTACTAAAACGCCCATTAAATGCCAGCAGGGAAAAGCGATACATAAATACTAGAATCCTGCAACCCTTGGTGCCTGAGCGAGCGGGCGGGCGGGCGTCCCTGCTCCATCCGGAGCCGCTCTGGGCTGGGGACGGGGCTGCCGAGCTCTGGCGACGGGCAGAGACCCCGCCTGCCCCGTACCCCCCGCGTGATGCCAAAAGACAAGATCCTAGTAAGATTTTCTCCCTGCAAACTTGGTAATTTATTCACTTACTGCATGTCTCCACTCCGGAGGTGCTACAAGGATTTACCTTGCTGTTTAATGCCCTCCTGCCCGACGCGCTGCGCGACCAGAAGCGTTATCAGTGTCTCAAAAGCAGCTCTTAGCTGCTGTGCAAACTGGTGCCTGCAGCGCAGGTCTCTCCATTTACACCACCACAAAGGGCTCCCGTGATGGGACGGGCCGGGGTGTCACGGTACCCAAGGGGGACACGCACGGTGAACATGTGGCCACCAAGGAGGCCCTGTCCTTGACGCAGGACTGTCACGGCACTGCCACAGTGCCAGAATCACAGATGCCATTTGGGGAAAAGAAGAAAAAACAACAACAAAAAATCAACAAACCAAAAACCAACCAAACAAAATCCGCAAGCTTGTGGATTCTCGGTGCTTTGAAGCGGGTCCAGCACAAGCGGCGCTCGCCCAGAGAACACGCGGCAGATCCTCCGGAGGGTCAGCCAACCTCACCCCGCAGCTCCGCTCCTCGGGCACGTCCTTTGGAGATAAGAGCCCCCCCTTCCTCCCGCCTCCTCCTCAGGTCCCACGGAGACGTTTGCGGGAGCTGCGCGCAGCGCCAGCCCGGCCGGCTGCCTGCAGCCTCACACCCTGCGCAGCGCCGCCCGAGCCACCCTGGCACCGTCCAAAGAGAGCCAGCCCGGCCGGCTGCCTGCAGCCTCACACCCTGCGCAGCGCCGCCCGAGCCACCCTGGCACCGTCCAAACAGAGCCAGCCCGGCCGGCTGCCTGCAGCCTCACACCCTGCGCAGCGCCGCCTGCCAGCGCGCTCAGCGCCGCCCGAGCCATCCTGGCACCGTCCAAACAGAGAGCGGCCGCTGGGAGCTCCCGGGCAGCCATCGGGACAGATAAGCGGGGACGCTGCTGCCGATGTGCGATGCCAGGTATCAACAACGTCCCGGGCGGGAGATCAGCATCCTTGTTATCTGCTGCTATCTAATTCAAGGAAACAACCGTGTGCACAGCACATGTTATCAAACGCACAGAACTCCTCAAAACGATATTAAGGCAGGAATTTCACAGTTCCAGCTGCCACTTCATCTTTAATTCACCCCCGTCCCCAGGCTCTCCCACCCACTGGAACGAAGAGCGGGTGCTCCACAGAGCCAGGTGAGTTATGGGAAGAAGAGACTGAATTCTGCACTACTATGCTTTTTTTTTTCCTGTTTAAGCAATAAACGGTGTTATTTTAACAACATCTCTGTGCCTTCTCCCTTCCCCTGCCCAGCACAGCTGTGTGATGTGGGGACTGAACACACTGGTGCTGCAGGCAGGGAGCGGGGGCTCTGCCCCATCTGTCACCTCATGGAGAGGGGACAAGAAGGGGCCCTGGCAGCAGGGACAGGATGACTTTCTCATGGTCCTGCAGCAGACGGGTGACAATGACACTGCCCACCTCACTCCCGGTCTGAAATCGGGGCAGGCCGTGCATCGATCTCCCACTTCCGAGCCGGCAGGGAAGGGTTTTTAATGGCAGGGGAACGGCTGTGGTGTTTAATCACCATCCCTGGTGACTTTTCAGCCTGACGTGGCAAATATTTAACACCGCAGCCAGACCACCTCTGTGGGAAACTACAGAAACGCCTGCACAGCACAGCCTCTCATCGGAAAAACAAGCAGCAATCTTTAATGGGGGAGATGCTCTGTTCACTGTCACCAGAGACTGAGGCCGCTGTTTAACTAGAGATGTACGTTTCAGGTTGATACGCAGCTGCTGGGGAGGAGACGTCTCCGTGTGGGAACTGCCTGCTAACGGCATCGCGTCGCCCCACTGAACAACCGGGCTTACCGTTATGTTTATTCAAGGCTCATTTTGTTTAAATGGAGGTGCTGGAATAATAATACCTTTAAATCTCCAATAAAAGAGCTGATGGGGGCAGACGTTCTCCATCAGGAGCACGAGAAGCACAACCCCCTGCCCACGGATGCTCATGCTGTTGGCCACCCCGATCAGCCCCCTGGACCAAAGCACCTGCCCGAGCCTTGTGGCCACCGTGTCACACGGTGACAACCCCAGTGCACGAGGGCCCCGCAACGAGCAGCACCACGGTTCCTGCTGCCGAGCGCAGGCGGCACACGCGGCTCCGCTGCTCGCGGGGACGGCCGAGCCGCGGGGCAACGGCGCTTCCAGCAGCTCTCTCGTGATCCTTCTCCAGACACAGCCCACTGGAATTTCCAGCTATTCAGCCGATGCACAAGCTGCTCCAGCGGCCGCGTCCTCGGCTCCGGCTGCTGCCAGGACAGCAGATTTGGGCTCAGATTCCCCACTGAGTTTCGGGCGGTTGCCTGTGCCAGTTTAAGGTCACGGTCCTCATTTTCAATGCAGCTCATGGCTCAAGCTCCAGCTTACATCAAAGGGTGGATTTTGATGTGTGAACAAGCGTGACAGCCGCGGTTGTCCATGACAAGGCAGCGCAAGGCAAGGGAAGGTGACACAGCTGGGGACAGAGCGCTGCCCAGGGGACCTGGAGCCGCTCCCGAAGCCCAGGGCCGATCCACACAGCGCGGTGCAGGGAGGGCACGGCAGAGCCTCGCTCCTGGAAAACGTGATACCGGGGCGGCGCCCCTCGCTTCCGCTGATACAGCCGAGGAACTAGAAATCTCCCAGAATATTAATAAATTGCAAAGAAAAAGCACCGTTTGCTGCAGGGCTCCCCAGGGGCACGGGGTGCTCGCGCCGCCTCTGGTTCGCCGTGGAGCTTTGCCAGCCCATCAGCTCTCCTGGAGCTGCAGAGAAGAGGAACCACCAGCAGGGAAACCGACAGGAGGCAGCCGGAGCCGCGGCAGCCGGTCAGCGCGGACGCCTCACCGCGGCGCTCCCGACGCCAGCCGTCCGTGCTTCCCAGCCAAACATCGCACGGAAATTAATGCTGACCCTCGGGGAGAATAGTTCCACTTCAAAAAGGCCCAAAAGGGCTCTTCAAAAAACAGGGAAACGTTTGAAACGGGTAGATATGCAAAGATCAGCCCTTTGCTGCAAACGGTTCTGATGCTGGAGACACGGCGACTCCTGCAGGGAGGGAAGGGCCAACCGCAAACTCCCTGGGCACCTCTGCGCGATTCTCCCAAATCTGCCCTGTCCCGGTCCCGCTGCTCCAGCACGGGTGGGAAAACCCGCAGCGCCCAGCACGGGCTGCTGGGCACCTGTGGAAGCGATGGAGCAGCGCGCGGGGCAGGGATCTGGCACACCCGGGGCACGGCAGAGACGTGAAAGCAGGGAGCATCATTAAAGCTAAATTAGCCAAGGCTTTATTTATTATTTGTGGACTGCAATAGACACAAATAATAAAAAATGTGGCCTTTCAGCCAAAGTGCTTTCTGACCAGAATAATGGCTTTCTTTTTTCTTGGACCACTTACAAGTGATGAATAAAATGCAGGCAGCCCAGGCTGCAACACAGCAGAGCAGCTCTGGGAGAGAAAACACAACCCGAGGGCCACAGTAACACCTTGTGGCACTGACTTGATTTCACCTCCAACACGGAGCAGCGCGGCTGCTCCATCGCCGGGTGCGACCAACGCACCTCGGGCACCGCGGCCGAGACCTACGAGCGCGATGTGACGGTGCCGTTCAGCTCCGGCAGCAACAGCCTGAGCTGGGACCGTCCCATTCGCACCCGCTGCCTCGTCCGCGCCGAGGGACGGGGCCGCGGGATCCGCGAGGCCTCTCTTTAAAACCCGGCCGCGCACCCGCCGCGTGGAAATCCATCATCACCGGCCTCGCCGCCAGCTCCCAAAGACTCATTTCGGTTCGGTTTTCTGTCAAGAGTGTAACCACTTGAATTTATGCAGATTATGCACTCCTGCCAGGTGTTTATTTTATACGCTTACCTCCCCCCTGCTACACTGGGAAAGAAAAATTGGGTAATATTTGCTAATGAGGCAAGCGGGATATTTCTGGGCCCCTTTAACTGCCTAGGAATAAAATATATTTTAAAAAAATTGCTGACCCTTTAAACCTCAACAGTTAGTTTATCTCAGGAACACGTTTCTCAGTCAGCAAAGGGTCTTTCCTGAAGGAGTTATTTGTGATTCATTAGCGCTGGGGTAACAGCCACCCTCCTAAATGACTCTTGTGCTTATAAAGCACCATCTGGCACTGCGCGAAGGGCCGTGCGCCGAGCCGCCGTGAATCGGGGAGCTGCGGCGGCTCCACGTCCCGCCCGGCTCGCCCCGCGCTCCTGGGACAGAAGGACGTCACATCCATCTGCCATCGACTCGTGTGGAAGGGACGCGGGAACGACAGCCAGAGACGCTCAGGTCTCGGGACAGAGGAGCTGAGGGAGCACAACTGCTGCCATCACAGCTGGGGACAGTCACAGAGGGATCTCCATAGGTCATGAACGCAAGAGCTGCTTGGTCCGTAACACACCGCTGGGAACGGGGGGCAAAGTCCTGCAGGCCCTGGGAACCCCGGCCCTATGGGTTTGCTATATACAGAAGGGAACAAATGGACATCAAGCGCATATTTGTGTTAATATAAACATAAATACTAGACTGGCTTAAAAGCCTGGGGTTCTCAGTGCACCGGGAACGCCAAAAGCGCCCCGCTCCGCTGTCAAACATTTCACTTGCATTTCGATCCGTTTTAGACAGCTGCTGTTACAGTAAAATTGAAGGAAATGTTGAAGTGGAAAGTTGTTCTGCATGAAGCCTCCCCCACGGTTTTCAACTCCGCATGGGCTTTTCTGTTTATTTTTGGTTATTTTGCAGAACTAACCCAAACACCAAGCGTGTCCTGGTGCTGTCGCTCTGGGTCGCCGGCAGAACTCGTGCTGCCGCAGCGAGGAGCAGCGCGAGAGCTGCCACCCCCGCGAAGGGGCGTCAAACATCCCTGCGCGTCCCCGGAACCCCAAACACCGCAAAGGAAATGCCACAGTGACCTCCCCCTGCAATCAGCTTTGCAAAGGTTGACTCGCAGGAATTAAAACATGGAAACATTTAAAATATCAGTGAGTTCTGGCATCCTAAGTGTGACATATAAATGTGACATTTATACGATAATTTGGCAATTAAACATGCAAGCGAGGACGCTTTTCTTTTCAAACACGAAGGGATGGTACCTTCAGCATTTACCAGGGCACTTTCTGACCCCAGTGCAAAAACATCGTTTGCAGTGTGTGGGTGGGGACATGGGGCACAGACCCACGGCGACACCTCCGGCACATCACGGCTCTGCTGCAGGGGCACCATTCGGGGCTCCAGGTGGAAACCCCGCGTCTTGCTGCCCCAAAATCAAGATGCTTATTATTGCCAGCGGGGACTAAGAGAACGATCCTTGTGCAACCCAGCAGAACGAGCTTGCTCCCAGGATACCCAGATGAGCAAGAAAACCCACTGACAGTCTGGATCTGCTTAATATGCACCCACACGGAAAAGCCCCATAGTCCAACCTGGCACGATCCCAGCCCCACACCACCTACGAGACCACGGCACCACCCATCCATAGGGTCACGTTCAGTTGTCACCTCGGCTCCTCCCAAAATTCAATGGGTCAGCTTAAATCCAAGACACCTGCAGAAATGAAACCTTTCTCCATATGTGCAACCAAACAAGCTTTTGCCTGTGCTGGGAGGGCATCGGACGGAGCAGACGCCGGTCTCCCTTCAGCTGAGCTCCGGCTCCATCGCCCCAACCTCCATCACCCCACTCCGCCTCCATCGTCCCTGCCTGCCAACGTGCAGCATTTTTGTCTCGGTTGATAAGGGAATTTTTAATTATTGTAATTATCATTTGAAAATTGGGTTCCTGCCACAGACAATTGAAATTAGATTCTGTTACTTTAATCTTTGTTAATGTCTTTTAATATGAGGTTTCATTTCCTATCAGCAATAAAATAGGTGTATGCATGCATGCATGCGCTCGGTTTAAGTAGATGCAGAGACCCATGCACTCCTAAGATATATGTGAGTCTGTTACATATGCTAGAGAGATTTTACAGCCAGAAAGGACTATTATGATCAGCGAGTTCCATCTGTTATGAAACAAGGACCGTGACACTTCACCTGTGATTTCTGCACCAAGTCACCTCTTCCACAGACGCCGTTCAGCCCTGACAGGAAGAGTTTGTGCCATGGACCGTCCCCTCCCTCCACCAGCGCCGGATTTTCAAGGGTGACTCCTAATTTAGGACCATCTAATCTGCATCGTAGGATTCGGAGGGTGCACATGAGAGGGAATGGCCTCAGGTTGTGCCAGGGGAGGTTGAGGTTGGATTTAGGAACAATTTCTTCCCCAAAGGGCTGTGGGGCATTGAACAGGCTGCCCAGGGCAGTGCTGGAGTCACCAGCCCTGGAGGGCTGGACAGACGGACATGAGGGTCTCAGGACACGGGGCAGGGACAGGGCTGGGTTATGGTTGAACTCCATGATCTCAAGGGTCTCTTCCAACCTAAATGATTCTGTGATTCTATATTTCTCTCTCCCAGCCAAGGTAAAACCTTCAGGGTTTAAAAAAAAAGAGTTGTGGGGTTTTTTTTTTAAATATGAGGAAAAGAAGCTGAAGAGTTTTATTTGTTATATACCATAATATGAACTTCATTCAAAGCAATCCCGCACTCTTAGAAGTGGTGAAATAAGCCTTCCTAGTTTAATCTGCCTGCTCTGGAAATAATCAGATCCTGCTTTTTGCATAGACAGAGTTTTAATTACCTCTGAAACTCGCCTGGTCCCATATGAGCAGCTTCTCAAAAGCAATCTATTAACAAACAATAACCCCGCTGCTTGCTGCCTGGTACAAAGCAGACGCTATCGCTGCGCACACCCGCTCCTCCTCCCCTCCCAGCACCGTGGGCCGGTTAATGAACGGGCTGCTCACGGGGCCACGAGTGCGAGCACGGGTGGGTGAAACGCCCGCCGGGGCCGCCGGCACCGCGCCGGGGCGCGGAACGCCCGCCGGGGCTGCTGGCACAGCGCCGGGGCGCGGAACGCCCGCCGGGGCCGCCGGCACAGCGCCGGGGCGCGGAACGCCCGCCGGGGCCGCCGGCACCGCGCCGGGGTTTGGTTCCCACAGGTCATTTCCAGCAGAGGAGCCCCAAGTGCCGGGGAGGGGGTGTCACTGGCAGCCTCGTTAGCGAGTTGACCCCAGCACCAGGACGATGAATCCGTCCCCTGCTGCCACAGACGAGATCCGTGTCGGGTGTCCCAGACCCTCTGCCCTTCTATACAGAAGGGACAGACAGATTTTTTTGACTCTAACAGCAAAGAAAAGGGCACTGGTGTGCTGGACTCACAGCTAACGTGAGATCATGAGTGGCCAAACCTGCACATAATGACTGAGGTGTCCCAGCTCCCAGCAAAATGGACAAAACTGCCTGCCCGGGTGAGGCCCCAGCCTTGGCAAAGGAGGAAGGACACATGTAGGACCTCACTGGTCAGGCACTGAACAGAGCAGAAGCAGGGAGACCTCAGCTTCTAACCCTCGCCGCTCTGCACGGGCTCTCCAGCCGGCGCCCAGCCCTGGGCACCAAACCTGCCCGGCCCTCGCCGGCTCACGCCCGTGGACACTGACACCGCAGGGTCCGCGCTCGTCCCCACGGGATCCAGGGCTCCAGGAGGCCCATCCAGGAGCTGCCGGCGAGCAGCAGCACCAGGAGCCCAGCAGAGCGCGAGGTCCCACGGCTCCCAGCACTGTACAAACACTTTGTGAGCCAGAGCCATCAAACAGCTGCTGACATTTGCAAACACCAGTCCCTTCTCACACTGCTTCCCAGCTGCCTCATCGGGGGGCAATCACATCTCCTGTGCCATATACAGAGACGAACATCACCAATCACCGGAGCTGTTCCATTTGCATGCAGAAATACCCGCACTGAGCAAGGCACGGGTTCCCCAGCACATTTTAAAGCCGACGTCCCACAGGGTATCGCAACAGCACTGCAGAACTACAACACAAACCACGCTTGCTCCCAGCCCCGCCTGTTCAGAATCTCGGTTTTGCTCCAATAAACTCTCCAAACAGACCATGACCCCCCCGGTTTCAGCTCACACAGGGGAATGCAGACCCCCCATATGTCCAGAGCAAGAGGCACCAGGGACCCAGCTCAGGGGGGCAGCTCCGCTCAGAGCCTGCCCCGTGCAGCACGTCCGGACCCTCCTGCGACAGCTCCTTCACGTCTCTCCATTGAGCTCCTGCTCCAGAAGCATCTCCATCATCAGTCTTTCCTACTGAATGCACACTTGCCTTAGACCAATTGCTGTCACACTGATCATCTAGGCTTGAGAGCCTAAAGAACCTAAAATGAAGTTCCCTTATTGCGCCATTAACCTTCTAGTGTCCCCACTCCTTCCAGCCGCGCTGCAGCGCGCCCTCCTCAGGCCACGCTTCCAGCGCCAAACACCCGACTCCTCACAGCAAACGAGCTCAGACACAGCCAAGAACACTAACTCTCCAAAGCCAAACTGTGCAACGCCACATGCCGCACATTTTCCCATTTCCCATCTTTCTTACCAGGAAACGAAAAGCACAGAAGCGGCCTCAAGACCTCCCTGCAGAGCCTGGACACTTGTCTTCTCCATCACCAGCTGCCATGGCCTCTGTCCAAGATCGTTATAGAGACCAGCAGGCCTTTATTTAGTCTCGTTAAGAAGGACTAACAAGGCGCAGCTGGGGCGGGGATGCTGGTGGCGCAGGGCTGGCTGCTCTCGGTGCTCTTGGCCCTGGAAAGGCCAGGCCGTGGTGGCCCCAGGGGCCGGCTCTGCGCAGGACCACGGCGGCGCTGGGAGGGCCAGGCCGTGGTGGCCCCAGGGGCCAGCTCAGCGCAGGACCACGGCGGCGCTGGGAGGGCCAGGCCGTGGTGGCCCCAGGGGCCGGCTCTGCGCAGGACCACGGCGGCGCTGGGAGGGCCAGGCCGTGGTGGCCCCAGGGGCCGGCTCTGCGCAGGACCACGGTGGCGCTGGGAGGGCCAGGCCGTGGTGGCCCCAGGGGCTGGCTCAGCGCAGGACCACGGCGGCGCTGGGAGGGCCAGGCCGCCCGGGCCGTCCACCCTGCACGTGGGAAACCCACAGATCTGGGGTAAGGCTCAGTGTTCTAGCCCCGGGGTGAAACCCCTGCTCTGCGCCTTGACGGGGGCTGCTACAAGAGCAAGAAATTGAGGCCTTTGGCTGCTTTGGAAAAATGAGACCTGTGGGGGCCTTTGTTTCTTCCTTTTAATTAAAAACAAAAGAAATTCCCCCGTGACAGTGACTTTCAGCACCAATCGCCTCCAGGATCCAACACTGGAAAAACGCGCAAGCAGCCAGTAACCACCTGCCAGTAACGACCTGCTTTTCAGCACCTTCTGATGGCCCGTGATTAGTAATTAAACACAGGAGGACCTCACCAGGTTGAAAAATGTTTCTTTGGTGTTGGAGAACTGACAGGACACACCGAAAACAAACTGGGAAACGAAAGCGAAGGAGCAGCTTGATGCAGCGAATAAAGGAGGGCGGCTGGGCGCCGAGCCGCTCGCCGGCTCCGGGGGGCTGGCTGATCGCGTCTCGTTAGGATCCTGGTGCCGAGCGGCACCTCGAGAGGTGCTGGCTGCCTCTGGTACAGCACAATTGTCATTTCTGGGGGGTCTGCCGCACTGATGATGCTCGGGCTGAGATTTCCCAGTTTATCCTCTGAATCAGCATCATCCCCCCGCAGCCGTTGCCCCCGCAGCCTTTGCTCCCGCGCCCAAAGGTCTTTTCGCTGGTGCAAACTGGAGCTGACGGAGCCCTGGCTGCATTTCCAACAGCTCAGGAAAAGTCTCCCGCACCTTCCGGCAGTTTTGTGGCCCTGGAGAACCAGAGAAAACAGAGGAGAGAGCGGTGGCCTGCCAGGTGTTAATGGGAAAGGGATTTGTCACCCCGAGATGTCCTTGTGCTTCCCAGGAAAGTCACAGTGCAGAATTCCTGAATATTTAATACGGCTTCTTAATTAAGAAAAGGGTAAAAGCCTGAGAGACACCATCCCCTACCGCGAGCTCAGGGCAAAGCTTTAACCGCAGTTCAGTCTCTCGTCTCAGGGATGGAGGGGTCGCTGGTTAACGGGGCGGCCCCACCGTTCGCTCCTCGGGCACCAGGGACACAGCCCCGTGCGTCATGAGTGACGACACTCGCAATGTCTGCACTGGAGACAGAACGTTTCCAGGATTTTAGAAGCACTTTTATCCCATCCTGTCCTACAGAAGCTGGAAATCTAAAGTAAGGCTGAAAATATGGAGAGTCCAACAAAGTAATTAAGAAAAAAAAGCCCTGCCTGGTCTCGCAGGAACATTTCAGTTTGGTCATTCCAAAGGTTTCATTTCCATTTCAATCTTCCTGTTCGTCCTGTAGCTGAACTTACATTTCAAAGCAAATTTGAAGCAAAATATAATAATTCCATTTCTAGAAGTCACAGTGACCTACTGATAATTTTAAAAACTTTCCTCCGTTTTTCCCAAATGTAAAATCTACTGAAATTGGTTCTTGGCTCTGCAATATTCTGACTTCGATGAGTCAACACGGTGTGATGACATTTTGCTGGCAAACGGCTCGCGGGCACACTCACGTCCGTTAACATCCCGCCCCGCAGCAGGAGGCACCGCGGGACGGGTCGGGTGTACGGGCTGCAGCTGCCACCCCCGATCCCCGTGACACCTCCCCGGTCTCCGGGTGTCCCGCGGGCAGGAGCGACGGGCGCACGGTGAACGCGGGTTCCCAGCTGCCCCAGAGCCACGTGCACACTCCTGCCCGCACCCACTGAAATGCATCTCACAACCAGAAACCCGGGCTCGTCAATTAGCAGCCGGCCTGGCAACGCGTCGCGCAGCAGCACGTGTGGTTTGTCACCGCGATCAGCTGCGGGCGGAGCGTCCTACGCAACCACGAGGACCCGCGGCCGCCTCGATTTCTCTGCTCCCCTCCCACTGCTGCTGCAAACCCCCTGGGCCCGAGATTTCATACATGCCCAGGTCCAACAGAGTAAAGAACCTTTGGCGACGGACGCGGCCCAGCTGAACAGTCTGCTGTGTCAACAGCGATGAGGAGACGGGAAATCCAGGTGTGGATGGATGTGCACGAGGAGCGGTTGGAGCACACGCGCTGTACCGCTAAGGAAACACGAGGAGCTCCAGCGATGCGTGTGGCTGTTCCTCCGAGCAGCAGGCAAGCGCAGGGGATGCAAACGTCCTTGAACTTTGGAATGAAAGGAGGAAGAAGGGGAAAAAACCAGCAACGTGAGCATCAGCTGCAAGACACCTTCAGGTGATTAAAAAAATGGAAGGGAGCCTAAATATGCCTTTTTATTATAAGCAGCAGCGCCTAGTCGACCTTGCCTGATTCAAGCAAGGCAGGGAAGCGGAGATGGAGAGATACGCAGCCCCGCGCCAGCCGCCCCGCCTGGAATTTAAATGACGGCATTAGTATTCAGGATCTTTGCATGTGTTTAAATGTGGATTAAAAATGCATTAATTGGTCTCGTTCTAACAAGCTCTTCTCTTCGTATATCAAATATTTGAAAGATTCAGTATTATCACCTCTTGTCTGTGCTGGAATTGAAGAGGAGAAAAGAAATGTAATTGAGGACTTAAGGAGTGTCTCCTCCTGTTTGCTCAGCACAGGGCTATCTGATGGAAAGCTCGGGGGAAAATGACTTTGATAAGTATATGAACAACATCTAAAGGCAGCACAACTTGGCAATGAGTACTGACATCCAACCAGAAGCACTGTTCTGGCAAGGAAAGGGGCTTTCCAGTAAGTGCTGTATCGGAACTGCTGGGGCGGTTTGGACCACGTCACCGGTCCCGAGCCAGTGCCGGCACGAAGGAAGGACGCTCTGGTTCACGGATGGCAGCTCGGGAGCCGAACCCCAGCTGAGCTGTGCCCTCGGCTGCAGCCCCGGGGCTCTGGCGCAGGGATGGGCTGCGCAGGGCAGAGGCGCCTTTGGGGGAACAGAAGTTCTGGAAAAGGGAAAACAAAGTTGTGTTCCTGCTGTTTGCTTCAGAGTTTGCTTACAAGGGGAAATTAATCCAAAATTAACTAGTGGTGTGAATTGCAAGTGGATTAGTTAAATTACATTAAACACAGGTCTGGATACTTTCATTTAAAATTAAAGTGGCTTTAATTCAATTTGGCTCAAGTCACTTCAAAAGTGAATTAAGTAAAACTTAATTATGGACCCTTTAATTCCAAATGAGTGTGTCTACATAGGTTGTTTAATGTGCTTTCATTTATCCATTTTAAGAATTAATCTTGATGAGCTTTTCTGAATCTCCCATGGCAGACAGACCTTCATTTGTACAGTAAACCACCCAATTCCCTCCCAAAATGAAGGAAAAGGAAAGAAGAAAAGTGACTTCTGTCTCCAGCCAGACAGGATAATGGTGCTCTGTGTGTCCTGTGCTCCGCGTGTCCCATGCTCCGCGTGTCCTGTGCTCCCTGTGCTCCGCGTGTCCTGTGCTCCCTGTGCTCTGCGTGTCCCGTGCTCCGCGTGTCCTGGCTTAGGTAACACAGATACCCGTGTCCTATTTCCAGAGGAGATGCAAAGCCTTAGGGATAAACACGCAAAGGTATCAAGGCACTTAACTCCTACACAGAATGTGGGACATCATCTGTAACTATACAGCATAATAACCATAAATCTCTGTTCAGTAACTCTAAATGGACTCGCTACAACCTGCTAAGACAAGACATTTGAATTGCAGACGCCTGCAGTCAGGTACAACGCAGCCCCGCCGAGCGCCCAATCTCCGCTGCGGTGGCCTCAGCGCAGGTGTCGTGCGAGGGTGGGCACCCGCAAACCCCGCACCTGCGGGACACGGGGCGTGGGGGCTGCCGAGTGGCACCTGTGGGCTCTGCAGGGACCACCAGAGCCTGTCTGCTGCTTGGGCACCAAAATACCGGGAATCGGGTTACTTCTAGATAAGGAACTTTACCAGGCAATTTAAGTCAATGTGTCATACTTTGCACCACAGGGATGAGTCAGAGACAACGGCCCAGCTACGGCAGCTGCAATTTGGAGCTGAAAGCAGGTAACTTCTTAAGTGCCTCCGAATATATTGGAAGCACTCGTCTGACTGCGCCCTGCACCAAGTTTAGGTCAAATTCCCCTAGATTGTTGGAAAAAAATTTGTCTAGTGCTGGAGTTGGGTCATGGTTGGACTCGATCTTAAGGGTCCCTTCCAACCCAAATGACCCTGTGACTCCTCAGCGCTGCCAGGCAGCGAGGCAGCTGGCTGGTGTGACGAAGCAACCACGTGCCAAAGATGAGTTTTTGTTACCGAAGCGTGTTAATCGGCGATGAAGCTCCAGCAGTGCAGAGGCCTGGCTGCCACAGCCCTGTCCTAAGGCAAGGTCTTCATCTTCTGAAATGGAACACCCGAGACCCATCAGATACTCTGGAAAGCTCATACAAGTGGATTTTGTGAGGGGTTTGTGCCTCCTGCTCCTATCCAGAGCGAGCGTGCCACACAGACCTTTTCCCAGCAGGCCCGAGCCAAAACGCAAAGCAAAGACGGCAGGGCCGCGGATTGCGAAGGCAGGGAGCCCGGCAGGCTCTCCTCACTGCTACAGCTTGCTGGGCTGAGCGCTGGTTTGGATTTGGGGCCAAAAGGGCCCGGTTACCGGGTGCTTTGTCCCTTCTCAGCACGAGCTGCTCCCGAGTGCTACAGTGACTTGAAAGAACTCAAAAGCTGCTGACCTTCTTTGATAAACTAACGTATTGGCTTTCCACTTGAGAATGGCGCTCTGATCGAGGTTTGCAGTTTATTATTATTATTATTATTATTATTATTATTATTATTATTATTATTATTATGTTACCGATGTCAGATGAGCTGCTCGTCTTTGTGACCCCAGGGAGCACCGCTGGCGGATGCTGCGCTCCCGCTCGGTGCCTCTGGCGGCGCTGGGCCCTTGACGGGCGCTTTCCGTCGCCCCCCACCCTGCACTCCGAGGGCTGTTGGGAGCGGGGGCGCGAGGACTGAACGCCGCTGCCCCACTGAATTCAATCTCCTGGAAAAAATACATCAGACTTTTTTCCCCGTGACCTAAATGGAAAACGTTGTGAAAGTGCTGTTCAAACAGAATTACCGAAACCTTTTATCAACAAAGAGACCGTCATATATCAGACATCTGGTGTGGATGTCAATTACAATAATTAATTGGACATCTCCCCAGATGCCTGACACTACATTCTGTCAGCACTTTCTCTGGCTTCAATCAAAACTGCTGCTGCATTATGCATGAAACTCATGGAGGAGCTGCGGAGATCAGCTGCAGATCTCAGCTAACACGCCAAACCCTCCTGGTCCTGGAGCCTTTCACCTCTTTTGAAGGCTGCCGGGTCAAGGTCTCATACATCGATTTCTTTTCCTCCCCAAACAGCATTTTTCAGACGTTTTACATTTTTCCATGCGGAAGTTGAGACAAGAAGGATGAGTGAGGAAGAACAAGGTACCTGGAGAACGGCTGCAGCTGCGTCCCTGTGGCGGGGAGAGGAGAGCAGAGCTGCTCAGTGCTGGAACCACCGACGTGGAGCATCCTCTGAGTGCGCCAGCACCGCTCCAGAGGTGACCCCAGAGACCGCGGGAACACTGGACGTGCTCTACAACAGGGACAGAATCAAACTCTGCTCTAAATCCCCAGGCTCCCTGTTTGCACCGGGGCAAACACTTCTGCCTCTTTTATTTGTTCTATAAAGTATTGACACACATTTGAACAGCATGAAATGGTAGATGAACGTGTAACTACCACACACGGGCCGCTCTGGAGCTGGCGAGTTCCTTTGAGTTGAAGGATTTGCCAATGAAAACAGAATTACAAACAGTATGTGCATTCTTAGAAGAAAGAATATTTGTAGCAATCCGTGTGTTTCAATATTTCATGGCAGCGTCTGGGCCACTTTCAGTCAATCCAAACAAGCAAAACCAGATTTAGATTGAAATGGATTTGCACTGAAACAAACCAAAGACCTTCTGAGGTCTCTATTTCTTTTCTCTATTTTCTCCTGTCTCCTTATCAGTAAAATATGGGACTAAATGAGAAGTGAACAAAAAGTAATTTTTTAAATTCAAATGATTAAGCTTCGAGCATAACAAAATGAAAAATGAGAATTAAATTACAATTATATTGTTCATGTCTATGCTTTCAAGAAAAATAATGATTATTTTTGACTTGTAATGACAGCTAATGACACATTGTTAGCAGGAGTGAGATGTCAGGTCTTATTAAACCCCCAGATGAATTTATGGCGAATGAAAATGTCAGCGTGCTGTCACCAGCATGGAAAACGCCTTTCGTGGGGCAGGAACAGCAGCTCGGGTGCAATGGAAGGGGATGGAATCCCAGCGAGCAGAGCACGAGCTCATTACTCACCCACACCTGCAGCAGGTTCGGGACGATTCTTTTGGTCAAACCCCCAAGTTCTCGTTTGTCATTTGCAGAACAAACCTGACGCCGTTGGCGGATTTTTCGTGCAAGGTTCATCTCCACAGGAGGTGCCGAGAAATGTAATCTGCTAGTTAATAATTGCAATTAATTGAGGTTGGGGATTTAGAGTGGATTAGCTAAACTGCATTAAATCGTTGTGTAAACAGCCGTATTTAGGAGCAGAGCAGCGCGGATGTAACTCACCTGTCCTTGCAGCTGATACAAGGGAATGGGAAGGGCTGAACTTTACATTAATGGTCTTTCCGTGCAGTTGTTTTTGATGTGTTTTAGCGTAACTTTTGGCTGCTTATTCTGCCCTGAAAGCACCAAACTTGGTCTAACGGTGGTGAGAGTCCCTATAGAGCAACTCATGCCCTGGAAATTCATGGCATTTGCTACAATTTCATAGCGAAGAGGAAACCTCAGGAACCGGAGTGCACGGCACTGATTTGTGCCACCTCAGCTCTCTTCCCGCGCGGCAGAGCGACGGGGTTTGCTGGGTGTGCCGGGCACTGGAAGACGCTCCTTCTGTCCGGATACCTGATCCACTCCCACCTCACCCGATGAGCACACACAGGCAGTTTGTGAGATTAAATACGCTTCATTTATCTCCTGCATTTCCTAACTGATGTTCAGACAGAGAGCAAGGGCACTGCGGAAAGGCCAAATGCATAAATACAATAAAACAGAAGAATTGCAAGGAAGAATAATTGTTTTGGACCCACTGGAGCAGTGAACTAACGCCGGCGCTAGGAACAGTCAGCAGCAGCCAGCCCGTGCGCAGCACAGCCTCCGCCAGACAACCAGACAGCTTTGCTTCGCTTAAAAAGAGAAAGATAATTCCCCAGTCACTTGTAGCCCAAATCCCAGCAGCCAGTTAAGGACCTTTGCCTCTGACATCCCTCCGTCAAGGTTTGCATGGTTATTATTTTCAGTACTTAATCTTTTAGAGTGATTTGTGCCTCCTAATAACCGAGTGCTCGTTGTGCTATCAGCCGGTTCCAGCGCTGCTGCCGCGTCTCTCCAGCTCAAACCTCGCTCCGTTCACCTTGCGGCTTCAAACACCATCCTGGCTCCAGCGGGGAGAGAAAGAAAAGCCCCCAAATCCCATATTGCTCCTTACAGTTTTATTGCTCAGGAAACTAAAGAGAGAAAATAAAGGTCACAAGAACTTTAAAACAACAGTGAAGTCTTGAGGACAGGAGAGTTTTACAGCAAGTTACAAGCTTGAAATTACAGACATTTTTTTTAGAATGTTCCGAGACATTTCCAGAACACCAGAACCCGGTGACTCCCCACGCTGCCCCATGCTCATGGGAAATCACTCAGAATTGTCTCTCAAACGAAAGCAGCTTATGAAATGTCAGACGGTAACTGAGAACCCACAAGGGCCTCGACTGGACACGGAAGGAGCTTCATAACCCCTCCATGGCTCGGGACCCGTCCTAATCCTTTCATTTATATACTGTAGGAGACGGCTGAGCATCTCTGGAGGAACCAAAGCGCCGCCCCGCAGTCTGTGCAGCCCCTCCCAGCGATGATAAATGACCCGCTGCTCTGCACAGCCCTGCAGGACACCCAAGGGACGCCCTGGCCAGCCGCGGGGTCTGTGTCCCCCGCTGTCACCAGCACCAGTGACAGCACAGACCTCCAACGGTTTCCTCGGAGCTCCTTGTGCAGGTGCCCGTCCAGCACGTCTCCGTCCCGCCTGCCCCCTCGCAGGGCTCCTAACACAGACAGCAGTGAGATCTTTAGATCCCGCTGCTCCCCTAATCCAACACAACCACCTAAACATCTCCCCTGTGCCACCACCACCATCGACCAGCCTCCAGCGAGACTGCGGACAGATCGCCAGCCACAGCCAGCAAAGTGTTTCTTTCATTATCATAATTGGTATCAATAGCAGATGTCAGACCTAATGAATGAGGAGTCGCTGGCAATAAGCGATGGAAGGGGACGGTCCCTGGGCCTGAGCACCGTCCTCCCGCGGGCGCTGCGCTGCCCGCCGGCGCCAGCAGGGACGGGACGGGACGGCGCATGGGCTGCGACAGCAGCGCCCGTCCTCGGGGGCCAAGGAAGGATCTGCTTGCTGGAAGACATCTCATCATCGGGGGGGTTACTTGCTGAATTTTTTGTCCCTGGCACCATTATCAGGCCTCAGCACCACAGTGCACATGCACAAAACGTCAGACGGCAGCACCAGCATCCAGCGTGGGGATGGGAAGGAGCAGCACAACCTCCGGCCTGGCCAGGACCAGCACCAGCTGCGCTCCAGCACACGGGATGGCGGTGGGATGCAGGGGGGCTGGGGTGGAGGGGTGGAGGGATGCAGGGTGCAGGGATGCAAGGATGCAGGGGTGCAGGGATGCAGGGGTGCAGGGATGCAGGGGTGCAGGGATGCAGGGGTACAGGGATGCAGGGGTGCAGGGGGTGCAGGCAGCGCTGAGGACTCACATTGACAGTGTTTCCTCATGACTGTAAAACACTCAGCAGCAGCAAATTAGCAGCTGAGCCCCCCAGCTTAGCAGCAGCCAGACCCGCTCGCACGCGCTGCCAAGATACCGGCTCCTCAGACGGGGGGGAAAGATTTGACCGAGTTTCCAGCCACTCGAGCCATAGGCAGCAGAGGGAAAACACGCCTCAGCAGACTCCTTTGTAACTTTCCTGAGTAAAAAACCATGTGATAAAAATAGCACTTCGAAATGTTTTGGGCAAGTTTTGCATGATGCTGTATCTTTCTTTGAGCCAAATGATTCGATAACAAACACCCCTTGCTTTGTTCAGTTATTCTGTTTCTACTCATGGGATAAAAGTCTCTCTGGAACGTCCCTCACGGTTCTCACTTCTGCAGAAAGCACTCACGATAACCCTTGAGCGAGAAGAGGAACGCACTGGAAATGTCATTAACGAAATTAATCCTCATCTAAAATCTTAGCCCTAGAACAACCAGGGCACTTGATCTTACGTCTCAGGCAGCTCTGAAGTCTTTCATTACTGGGCTCACCGGACCAGAGAGGCTACGAGCCTGTACATCCGAATAGAGATGATGGACAATTTACGGGTCCGTGGCCTCCTCACTTAACCCAAGCTACTGGCCCATGACAGGGTTTGCCAACCTTGCTGTTCCAGGCAGGAACAAACATTTTATATGCTGTCAATTTAGTGAATCTATTCCCCCTCCACCCCTTTTCATTGGCTGTGTTCATTAATCACCCCCTACTGCAAGACGTGTTAATTTTTACAGGGCTTGCTCAGCAAATCCTAAGGGCCGCGTGTCCGGGCGGCGGAGCGCGGCTGCCCCGCCAAGGACGGGCTCCTGCGCCGGCCAGGGACCGCGCTGGCTCCCGAGGGCTCGAGCAGGTACAGACGACCCTCACCCAGCAGAAGGCAATGGAGGCACCACTGGACAGCAGCACTTCGGGGCTGTCGTAGCTCAGACAGCCCATTTTGATAGAGTCTGCAGGTCCCTGGCAGTGAAATGTTGTGGTAGATCAACGAAATACGGTGGCTTGTGGATTTGGGGGGTGTCAGTGGAGTGCTCCACACTGGCCTGGTGACTCCGGTCCCACCACTTGATTTCAAAAGCTATTTTATGAGGATAATATCCCTTCAAGACAGGAATGACATGTGTCCTTAGAACAGGCACACAATGCTGCGTAAGTGGGACTCGTTGCCCAGATGGACGCCCGGAGCAGTGACGGTGTTGTGGATCCAAATGTTAGAGGAGAGCCTGTAACTCTGTGGTGACACTGAGCAAGCTTCACATCAATGTCATCCAAACGGAGGAGAAAAAGAGGGACGGGAAAAGGGAACATCCATCGTGCTGTGTTAGGACAAGGTCTAGAGACACAGAGAAGACAATGGAGACCTACCCAAAGAATCCCTGGTACCCCAGAGAGCCACTGCAGCAGCCCCAAAGTTATATCTGTTTTTCCTGCAGCAGCACTGAAATGCAAAGAGCAGGAAAAGAGATTTTCTCGAATGAGAAGCCCATGTTAAGCTGGCCAGCTGGGCCTCTGGGGAACCCACACATGTCAAGGGCAGTTCAGCCACAGTATCTTAAGCATCTCTGTTAGGAAAAGATCAGTCACCCCCTGGAGAAACTCATCTCCTGCTCTACCGACTACAGAGGGAGCTCAGCAGCCTGATCTCAGCATTGCAGGAACAGAAGGGTTGGTGGGATTATCTGGGACTGAAGCATTTGTTTGATCAAGCTGGTGGGACGCACCATCAGCCTTTCCTCAGACATGATCGAGTGGCTGGATTGTGAGTCAGTGGGAGGCTGGAGCCAAACTGGCAAAGCAATTGCGAGTTTCCGTGTGTGTGTGAGCGAGAGCGTGTGCAGGACAATAACTCCCCTTCCGTGGTGACTTGGATTGATGGGCCTCTGCTATTCCCAGCTTTGAAGAGCCACCGGTCGATGCGTCCCTCCTCTGTGCCCAGCCATCCCATCATCTGCGTGTCTGGCACCGGTTCCTGGAGGTGTAAATAAGAATAATTTCTCAGGCCTTTCTGCCTGGAAAACACGCGGCTCGTCTCCCCTGACATTCAGCTGGTCCCCCCCCTTCTCGGGGAGCCCTGCGGTACTTACTCCTTCGCTGACCTTTTCCTTGGCACATCTGCATGTAACAGCAGGTCACTGACCTGGAAAATAGATGCGGGATAGACGCATCCTGCCCTTCAAACGCCTGGCGAGAGCAGCCAAGTCAGCGCCCCCGTCAACCCTGGAGCGCGGTCCCGCGGCCACGGCAGCAGGACGCTCCATCTCCCTCCCCACCACAAAGCCCCGTGCGCTTTTCCTGTCTGCTGAAGAGGGTGAAACGCACCCATGTATTCTCCTCTATGTTCCCTTCAAAGCTGTCTGCACCGTTAGCATTATATCCACACCAAAGAACAGGTTTGGTTGGTTTTTTATCCTTCAGCATCATCTCAAATGAGCTGTGAGTTTGCTGGTTAGGAAGTGGTGTGTACTGAATACCCCTCCCTCCTGCGGCTTTGCCAAACACCTGGGAGCACATTACACCTCCTGCGTCCCGCTGCCCTGGCACGTTTCGGGAACGAGGTGACCCCGACACGCCGTACAGACTGTGTCTCACGGCTCTTCTCTTCCACCTCGCCACCCACGGGCTGAGATGGACAAGAAAGCCCCATCTGTGTGCCATTTGCTGCTCATTTCCTCCAATGCGTGTGAGGAGGGTGACGCTCTGGCTACAGACACCCTGTTGCAGTGGATGTCAGAGGTCTGTGCGGGAGGATGCAGAAGGGATGGGCTCCTTGACATAGAGTTATGGGAAAACATCTTTACAGCGGCTGAGAAACAGACTCCCTGAAAAGCCAGTGGTGGCAGGGAAGGAAAGGTCAGGCTAGAGAAGGCAAATTAATCAGAGTGGCTGATGATAGGAAACACACAGAACACCACTGGCACTTCCAGAGCACTGTCCACCCCCCCGAGGACCATGACCGTCTCCAAGAAAGGCACTCGACGGCAGCAGCGCTCCTCGGGCAGGTGAGCCCCGCACACGGGTCTCCATTTCCCTCCAGTATTCCCTCAGCCACCTTCTGACCTCCCACCACACAACACGCTCCTTCTCACCAATCTACCCGAGTATCCCCCAGTTTTTACATTTACCTGTTATCATTCTAGTCTCTCTCCTTCTTGAGACTCTTCTCTCTCCAGAAAAAGAAAGAACATCCAACAAATTAATCCTGCAACCAATGCCCAGCCTAAAATCACTACAACCTGCTACTTTGCAGATTTTTTTGCTTTTTACTTGATTATTTTATCCATCTCAGACATTACTGCTTTCTTTCCTTAAGTGCATTTGTGTGGGGGCGAGGGCTGTGTGAGTATCAAATGAAAATGAAAGCCACAAGCTATACTGTGGTAATAGTCTATTACGCTGCTCCTCATATTTACCTCATTCAGCAATTTTTTACTTGATTTGACAATGAAAGTTAATGCTCTGCTATATATATACATCTATATGTATTTTCCTTTTTATTCCTTGATTAGAACTGTGAAAATTTTCACAGATTTAAATTGAGTAAAGTGACTAACCAGGATCTTTCCACTGGCTGCAACATTAGCTTTAATTGTCTGCTAATAGCTCCAGGCATTTAGCTCAATCTTCTGATCCACAGGCAAAAACGCCTTCCGAGGAGATTTCGGAGAGATAATGGGCTCCTTGGGAAGCTGCTGCCGTGGTGGCAGCGGGTGACGCCCCCGGTGCGCGGGCTCCAGAGCCTCCTGTGCCACGGTCACGAGATGGGGAGGATCAAGGGTTCTGCTCCAAGGAACCAGCGCCAGGAGCAGAGGAAACGGCCTCGAGTTGCGCCAGGGGAGGTTGAGGTTGGATTTAGGAACAATTTCTTCCCCAAAGGGCTGTGGGGCATTGAACAGGCTGCCCAGGGCAGCGCTGGAGTCACCAGCCCTGGAGGGTTGGACATGGAGATGAGGGTCTCAGGACATGGGGCCGTGCCGGGGATGGGTTATGGTTGGACTCCATGATCTTGAGGGTCTCTTCCAACCCAAGTGATTCTGTGGTTTTTGCCCAGCGTGGTCCCCTCCTGACGTTTGGTGCCACTG
This sequence comes from Streptopelia decaocto, assembly GCF_964273445.1. Lineage (NCBI taxonomy): Eukaryota > Metazoa > Chordata > Aves > Columbiformes > Columbidae > Streptopelia > Streptopelia decaocto. The sequence continues at coordinate 5,343,261 of NC_138678.1, read as the reverse complement.
ACCCTTCCTTCCCTGTCCCCCGGCTCTGACACCGGCTCCGGCTGGCCCACGGTACCTCCTGTGCGTGTGTGACCGGCTGTATCGTTCCTCCCGTCACGTCAGCCCCCGGGCCAGCTTGTCCTTACAACTCCGTGTTCGTGTTGGTCTAAAGGGGTTTGACAGAAGAGTTTTAATCAGAAAGCAGTTTTACCACGATCTGAACGTTTCCCGGGGACACATCAATCGCGGTTACACTTCTGACGCATGTAATTTTGAAACCATTTGTTTCCATTTTCTCATTTTGTTTCAAAGATGTCAAAATACTTTGAAAAGACAAGAACGGCTCATTACAACTTTCTGGCTTTGTTTTAGTTTCCTTTTAAACTTTCCTTCTCTAGGATCCCTTTATTGTTGGAAACACGTACAATTTCAGATGCGAAGCCTCTGTTAAAAGGCTCAATGCGAACGGGCCTGACTTCATCAAAACAAATGACTCAACAGAAGTGGAGTGAGCAGCTTCAACAGCTTCGAAATAACAGGGTCAGAATTTTCATTACTTTTGAAATCTTCCAGTTTGAGCTTTTTATTGTGTTTGTGATCATATTTCTATTATTTGTAGGTTTTTTTGATGGCAGAAATATCAGAGTTTCCCATGGTTCTGAAATCTTAAATCCCAAGTACTTCTCCAGAGTCCACCCAGTGCCGTTGGGTGAGTTGTACGGACACGTTTAACACGACCACCAGCAGCTGCTCCGGCCAGGGCAAGGACCGGCACCACAGGGCCCGATGCCGGAGCCCAGCGCCGCCTCGACCGCCGCGTCTCCCGTCACTGCCCCGGCTCCAGCCCCTCGTTACTCCGAAAGCCTTCATCCCCCCGCAAAGGAACCCAGGCTCGCGTTGCTGGAGTCCTGGACCTTATTTCTCAAACTACCTTGAGCCCGTCTTCCTGATTATAACTATACATACTATTAATCCTCATTTCACCACAGTCCCAGGTACTCTGGAAGGCGTTTCCCCTAAAGCACATTTTTCTGCAAACAATAAAGGTCTTATTAAGCTTGTCAAAGAACAGTGGGAGCTCTACCCGGCGTGCAGCTGAATTCCCCTTGGAAATGTCACTGGCCCATCGAGGCACAGTCAGAAGGTCTCTGTTTAAACTATGTATGCGACTCCCTGGTAATTGTGCACCTAAAGAATATCATAGTCAAGGCTGGGGGACTGAGGGCGCTGAGGAGTTCGGAAAGATAACAGCTCCATTTGCTGAAATGAAAGCAGCCAGTTCCCAGGCAATTCAAGGCAAACGTTGGCCCTAAACACTCCAGTAACATCAATATGGATTCACCAAACATTTTGGTATCACTCAATCTGCTTCTTTTGCAGAAAACAAATAAATGAGTGTTACAAAGAATTCCCTGGTGTCTGCTCTGGCATCTGATCTGGCTTGTTTCCACTGTGAGATGTTCCAAATCCAAGCGCCTCATTGAGAACTCCAACAACCAGAACCAAGAGCCTCGTCTTCCAACTGATTGTCTACGGGGAACCATCGCCAGGGCGCCAGGGCACAAAACAACCGGGACCGTCACGGAGACGGGAGCCGATCGCCAGCTGAGCCGGATCAACCCTGCTTTCTGAACTCAGCTCACGCAATTCACACCGCGGGATTTTCCTCATAGCGCTGGGCAATGGGCAGAATACTCTGGGGTAAAACTTGTGGTTTCCACTACAAAACTGTAGCTGGGATTGATCATACAGGCTCTGAAATTTCCCTTAAAAGTAGTCAAACAAGAAATGGAACAGGGTAAAAAAGAAGCAATTGGCCATTGAACCAAAAAGATGTGTAATCTCTTAGGTGGAGGGGTGGGCAGACGGAGACGAGGTTCTCGGGACACGGGGCAGGGACAGGGCAGGTTATGGGTGGACTCCATGATCTTGAGGGGCTTTTCCAGCCACAAGGGTCCTGTGATTCTGTGTCACCCTGAACTCCCGGCGCCGCTCTCGCTGCAGCCCCTGGCTCATCACACCTCGTGCACAACATCGCACCATGTTCACGGGTAACGAACACCCCGTTCCTCCCCGCCGCCCTCGGGTCTCTGCGTGTCCCTCGCCCGCCGCTCCGACAGCTGCTCTCCCAACACCCGCTGCCAGAACACCGCGCTGATTTGAGCCAAGTGAAACAGAAACTGAGGCGTGATTGACAGCAGCCAAACAGGCGCAGGTTTGACAGGCTGAGGTTACGGGGAATGCGCAAATGAATAGAGACACCAGCACAGTCAAACGCGTCGCTGACACGTCGAGAACGAGCAGCTGGAAGAGCTGCTCTGTATGGGCTCGGTGTCTGAGGCTTCCAACCTGCACCCTCTGGTCAGCAGCCACGTGACTTAAGTAATTTTTTGCCTTTCAGGGCACATTTTAAGTCCCACATTTAAAAAATGCTTTACAAGAGCTCCCTGCCCATTAGTGCTTCTTGCTGTTGATCTTAAAACTTGTCAAGTGCTCGGAGAAACCTGTAGAAGACAGATTGGGAGAGCAGCGGCGCGTTCGCGCACACGCTCCCGCTCTCCTTCCCGCGTTGGGGGGGTTCGCTCTCAAAGGGACGCTGAGCCTGCCGGGGAGACACAAACAGCACGCACAGGGATCTGTGGGTGCGAGCGAACGCTGCTTCATGGTGAAGAGAATAAAGGCATCTGAAAGCTCCATTTTCTCTTTCCTCCTTCAGAAATTGAACTTACAGACAGAGAAAAGTAATTACCCATTCCATTTTAATTACCAAGAGTAGAATTTCTTCTTTTGATTTACAACGCATTAAGCCATTCAAACAATTCTCCACAAATTACACGGTCAAACTGAACCTGAGCAACTGATCAACTGGTGACCACCAGCTAAACCAGGCAGAAAAGAAGCTGTTCTGCTGTGTCGCTGCCTGGGGCCAGTGCCAGACGGGCTTGTTTTGGGAAAGAACTGACAGTTTTCATTCCAAACCAGCACCGTTTAGAGTTGTGTTAGGGTAAAACTGCCGCCGGCCAAAGGCAAACCTTTCCAAAAGCTCATCCTCAAAGCCTCGCTGTGTCGGGAAGCTGTGGTGTTAATTACAGCAGCACAGCCTGACGGCTGCAAGCCCTGTTGTGAGCGAGCTGCTCCGTCATTGTACACCTGAGACGCACCCGGCTGGGGTTCAGGTGGTTGTACCGGTTTACCTGCCTTTGTACTGACTGGTGTCTGTGCTCTCCTGCCAGGAAGGAGGAAAGCGCCCCGCAGCGGCTGCACCGTGACTCCAACGCGGGCCGGTCCCTCTGTCCAGCGCCGGAGGAAGCCGCGGAGCCCCGGGCGGCTCGGAGCCCGTCGGGATCCGCTCACCGTGGGGCCAGGCCTGGGGCGCGTGGGAAGAGCCGAAGGGCACACGCTGTGAACACCATTGGAACTCAGCGAAGGTCCTTCCTCTGGCTCCAGGCGTCTGTCTCACACCCAGCTCCCCAGGTGAACCGCCGCGGTTTGCTCTTCCCTGCGACAGACGTTACGATCAGAGCCGTTTCCACACCATCGCTGTGTAAGTGTATGGATCCTCTCTCCCCTTTATGAATGTCTTCTGCCTGATCCTGTTCTTTCCATTTCAAAAATGGATTAAAAGGCTCCTTTTAAGAAGCTGGAACGTGTTTCCAAGACTAATGCAGCCCCAGCCAAGTTGTGCTTTCATCAAGGCAGTTCAGTCTTCACCGCAACATCTCTTGGGCTTATTAAATCAGCGTAGTCTCCTGAGGGATATTTTAAATGGGGGTAAAATACCACATTAAGCAGTCCAGGAACTCATTTGATTTAATTTCATTTGTATTTAGTTTCTTTCTTTGTCTCCTCTTCAAAGAAAGAAGAAAGGAAGATTTGGAGGTATTCTAAAGATGCTCCTTTTTTAACCTTTTGGGGAATATAATAATTCAATGAAGCCGTAATCATCTGCCTCTCTTGGCACTCAAAAAAATCCATCCTCTTCTCTTTCTACCTGTTCTCTTCCATTCAGTTCTGACCACACGTTTGTGAGCCGGAGGGGGTCACCGGACCTCAGTGCGGGGGATCCTCTGCAGAGCCTGAACCGCCATCCAGTGCCTGCTCTGAACTCAACGGGGTGGATGGCGCTTATCTACACCTCATGCAGATCAGCCCAAACACTGGCTCCTGGCTGCTTTCCAGCCCAGACGAAAGGTCGGCCCCTCGCACGCCGCACCAGCGCGCGGGTGGACTCCAACACCACTGAACGCACACGCGGCTCTGACAGCTCACGAGCTGCCGGAACTTTGGCTCAGGGCGCAAGATCCAAACCAAGATCGAGCTCAACTGCAAAGCTGTGCCCTGGGCAGGGCCGGTCTGCTCTGAAGGACCAGAGCTTTTTGTTTCTGGGGCCAATGACCAGTTCGTCCTCAATCCCGAGTCTCAATCTCTCTCCCGCTCCCATTCCAGACCTGGGCACAGCTCGCTCTGTGGGCTCCCGTGTCCCCAGGGCTCGGTGGGACTGCCGGGTGGCAGAGCACGCTCCAGGACAAACACATGCATAAGGCATCGGCTTGAGAAGCAGGAAAAAGATATGCTGCTCTAAACCAATGCACTAAATCACCTGCTGCTCTGTGCCTCAGTTTTCCCGGTTTTGCCTATTTAAGCTCTTTGTTTGGCCTCTCTCCTTACGTGTTTGTACAGCGCAAGTACAGAAGGTGCCTGGTTTAGCTTCAAGTGCTGAATGTTTCCACGGAGCGGACAGTGACTGCTCCGTGCCAGCGTTCTCACTGCCAGGACCCCGAGGTTTCTGCGCCCCTGGCACGACCGACCTGTCCCCGCCCGCCGCTCCTGCTGCTCCGCTCAATGACCCTCCCACGCTGCCGTTCACGTGCTGCACTCACATCCTCTGCTGTCACCTTCCAGCCGCCCGGACGCCTGCTCATCTCAAGTGTATTTCAGCCTTATCTCTATCAAAGCAGAAGGGTAGGGGAGTCATCCTCATTCGCGGCTGCTCTTCATCGGCCTGATCCACAGGAGGCTGAAGCCGTCAGCTCGGCTCGGCTCTCCCCGCCGTTTCACTGAGCTGCAGACGAGTCTCTGTCAAGAGCACCGAGGACAAAATGAAACTTTCTTTTTTTCCCAGGGCTGCACGTTAATCTCTCCTCGGCGTGCTCGGAAATGACTGTGTGTCGTGTTTCATTTCAGGCTGTCACTGAGTTCCGCAGGCCCCTTGCAGAGTCCTCCCGCAGCCGCTCCAGAGGGTCCAGATCCCGCGCCCTGGCTGGAGCGCTTTGCTGAAACGGGGCTGGTCTCCAGTTACTCCAGCGTGAACAGGGACTGGGAGTCTCTGGTGCCACAGCGAGGAATTAGTCTGGAATTATCTAGAAGGAGCAGCTGCTGGTGCTGAGCGAAGCTGTGTGGGCTGCGGGACGAGGAAGGACCTGAGAGCACAGAAATGGGGGTGTTCTCCCGGGGGCTCCCCAGCCGCTGCTCCCCAGCGCGTCCCCGACGCCGCAGCCCGAGCTCTGAGCGTCTCCCGCGCCCCGCGCTGCCGGGGCTGCGGGCGCTGGAGCGCGCGGGGCGGCCGGGACACGGCGCTGTCTCCCTCGTCTCCCTCTGCAAACAATCATCTCGGCTGCCTCGCATCTTTTCTCACTGTGGTTCTCTGCGTTCTTCTCTTATTTTCTCCACCTGTAAGCGGGGATTAGGACCATTTATTCCTCCCTTCCCTCTGTACAGGTCCATCCATTCCCTGGCCAAATGGATCATGAGCAATGAATCCCTGAGGGTCTCAGTGTTTTCCTCCTGGACACAGGTGTGTCAGCACCGCGGGCCACAGAAAAGCCGGTTTTATCACAGGGCAGAGCGAGGCTTTGCGTCCTCGTTTTCCAACCCCAGGTTTTCCAGTTTTTACCCAAACCCACAGGGTTCTGCTTATTGTCACCTGGAACATCTGCGGAATTTTCTCCATTGATCAGACCGGAGCTGCAGAAAGCCGCGGCAAACAGCCCCGTCACGGTGACAGCGAGCGCTCACGGCTCCGGCGGCGATGAAAAGAGGTGACAAGAGAGCTGAGTGCACCCACAGCACCCGCAGACACGCACATAACTCTGTAATTACCAGTATCATTGAAATGATAGGTATAAAGACCTAGTTAGCAACGGAGCAGGATCATTAGCATAAAAACTACAAGCACAAAAATGCACCGAAATGACAAATACAAGGAGGCCGAATGAGATTTGCATTAAATTAGTGACTGTGTGCGAGATGCTATTTAAATGGCAGGTGACTAGAAAATTTCTTTCCCTTTTAGTGTGAGAGGCTGAAATGTTCATTTTCATGGTAAACAGTAACTACACATTGATTTCTGGCTTTAAAGCATCTCTGCAAATAGCACTCACAGCAAGTGGGGTTGGAGGCACCGAAACCAGGAGCCACTTGCCCTACGTGTCTCTGAGACTAAGCAGCACAGCTTGAATTTCTTCCATACGCTCGTCAAAAAAACTGCAGGGACATCGATAAGAACCTGAGCAGCCCGTGTCTGGGGAGCTCGGTCAGTTCACATGCGCTTATTGGGAAAGCGATCTGATGAAATACTGCGAACCAGAAACACGTGTGAGGAGGAACATCAGGAGCCCGCGGGGGAGAGGAATGGGATCATGTCTAACAAGCGGTGGATCGAGACTCCTCCAGCAGCTTGCAGGTCCCATTTTTGATAGGGAGCTGATGGCTTTAAATTAAGAGGGAGATTCAGGCTGGCCATGGGGAAGGAATTGCTGCCCTGAGGGTGGTGAGAGCCTGGCCCAGGTACCCAGAGAGGTGGTGGCTGAACCATCCCTGAGACACCCCAGGCCAGGCTGGACGGGGCTCTGAGCACCCTGAGCTGGTGACGATGTCCCTGTCATGGCAGGGGGGCACTGGGGGGCTGGGAAGGTCCTTCAGCACAAACCGTTCCATGATTCTCTGATTCACAGAATTCAGAATTAGAGACTCCATGAAAACCCCGTCTGCCTAGAGGCTAAATTATCTCCAGCAGAAACAAACTTAGCTGTGCAAACAGAAACGATCAGAGCTTCGGAAAGACTGAGTCTAATTGTACAAAACGGTGATTAAGACAATTTCCTCTGGGGATGCGCCGTTTCCTTCCAAAAAAGTGACACTGGGGCAACCTCTAGTGGAGGCTTCGGCAGCGCCGGAGCCCAGCCCAGCAAGACCTGGCCTAGTGCTGTGTGCCAGCCCCGGCCCCGCTCCCGGAGCCCCCGCTCCTCTCTGTAGAAGAGGTGACTCCTCCAGGAGCAGGCGCGGGCGCTGCCCGGGATGCCCCGGGATGCCCCGGCCCCTTCAGCGCCAACACGGCAACACCTGTGCTATGGGCCAAATAAGCATTTTGTCCTGCTGGCCACCAGTCCTCAGCTATTTAAGGGCTTGCTCCTGTTTTTCCAGTGCAGTTTTCAGAGGCATTTTGGGTCAAGTCCAAAGGGAAACTCACTTTGTCTTCAAACAACAAACCCCAGAAAACCCCTCCCAGCCGCTCTGACACGTTTGGGAGGCAGCTCCAGCACCACCATAACACGGGGCTCTGGGCACAGACACGAGCCAGAGCCAGACAAAATGATTACTGCTGGTTCTGTTCCGCTCTGCTTTATGCTAAAAGACTCGAATGATCAATGCTGTGTTAATAAATTTCATTTGGCTCATTTAAGAGATGACTTAGTACAGGAGGGAGTTTGGCCATGACCAGTAATGAATTAATAACTACGCAAGTAGCACATTCCCTTACAGAAATACTTCATACTGGCGTAATTCCTTATTCCAAGGGAAAGGCGGATGCTTTGCGGGACTCAGCTTCTTTTTCCTGGTGTAGGTGCAGCTGTGATTTGGAGACAGGTACGAAGTGTCCGTCTGGCACTCAGGTTCCATGGGGCTCTGCTGCCAGGGCCGAACCTCAGAGCCAGGAGCTCAGATCCCAGCTGGCCCGAGTCCTCCTGCTGTGTTTCCTCGCTAATGACACTGATTTCCCTCGCTTTGCAGCGCGCCGTCCTGAGCCGAGAGCCACAGATGAAGTTTGTCAGCTCTGCTTGGTCGGATCGCAGGAGCTGCTGCCTGGCTGGCGTTTGCATTCCAGCTTCTTTGGCTGCTGGCCCCGAACTCCTCCAAAAAACCAGCCAGCCCTGAGCACGATGCTGCAAATGCAGCTCGGCTGGGCTGGACACGCTGAATGCCCGGATCTCGAGCCATCGCAGGGCTGCCAGGAGGCTCGTGCACGCCGCAGGGATCGTGCTCTTGACCGGGAGGGGGTTACGCTGACCACCCGTGGGAGCGGCTGCCTCAAGCATCTCGTGCCAGCACTCAGCAGCAGGAGCTGCTTTTAAATGAGATTTGTTCTGCAGTAACGAATAGCGGGCAGCACGCAGAAGCAGCCGGGCAGCGCGGGTGAAAAGCGGCAGGAGCAACGTGGCTGCGAAGCCCGAGCGGGGAGATGCTCTGGCTTGGCAGCGGGAGCGGCCGCGTCCCATCGCGCTGGGCGCCCGCGGGGCAGCGTGTCCGTGTCCGCGTGCGCTGGCACCGGCACCGCCGGCGGGCGGCAGAGGGGAGGACACGTCCTCTGCTCCATCAGTGTCTTCTGTGCGGGAGACGAGCTCTGCTGGGTGTTTCCTGCTCTCCAGGAGGACACAGGTCTGCCCAGCACCACGTCTCCAGCCCGGGGATGACACGGGCTCTTTACCCACTTGAAATACATCGGTTTTGCTTTCAGTTATAATGTTTCCTCTAGCACTTAAACAGCAGTTTCCCCGCCGCAGCCCCAGACCATTAATTCTGACGCTGTTGTCAGTGACTAATGAGGATAATTTCTCCCCACTTGCCCCACAACAGCCTCCTCTCCAGTTGCAAACCGCGCTCCTGCCTCCGTACACTCATCTTTCCTCCAGCCTGAGCCTGCCTGGCTCTCGCAGGCCCAATTCTCAGAACCTTTTCATCATTTTTGTGGCTCCCCTACCAATAAGTGCTGCTGTAGCTTCACAATATGCATCAAACTGTAGTAACTCATGGAGGGCAGGAAAGGACCGAGCTGGTTCCTTCGTGCTGCTCGCCCTGGGCCCTGGGCAGCTCTGCTCCGCGGCCGGTGACACCGAGCGGCGCCGAGGGTGGCGGGGACACGCTGTGCAGGTGGAGCAGGCAGAGCTGCAGTGCAGCAAACCCCGCGCACGGGGCTCAGAACACGGGGAGGCAGATCAAGGAGCGGGCGCTCTGCCCTGCGGGTGGCCCTGGGAGCGCCCTCGGGCGGCTCCAGCTGGGACCCAGCCAGGAGCGACAGAGACGCTGCGCCCGCCACCCCACGGTTATTGCCACGGTGGAACTCGCGCTCCCCGAGTATCAGCCTGTGCCTCCAGACAGACAGAGCTCCATGAACGGGGTAACCGCGCCCACAGCACCCAGCACCAGGCGTCCCTCTCTGGTTCACAGCAGCTCCCACCACCGATTCCGTCCCACTGTTGGCCAACTGGACACAAGAGTTCCCCTGCTGAACAACTGGGTTCCCTCCACCTTCAAACACAGGGGTCAGAGCTCCAGCAGAGATTCGTGACTTCAACAAAACTACGATTTTGGAACTCGGAGCAACTGGGATCTTCCCCAAAAGTCCTTTTTGTCCCCAGGTCCCCTCTACAGTGTTAGAGGAAACAAAACAGGGGGCAGGTTTCTGATTAAGATGCACAAACAGTTCTATTCAACAACTGATGCAATAAATGTGCTGAGTAAAATCACTGCCAAAGCTCATTGCGGTGCTTTATGGGGCTGCTTTAAGAGTGCGAAAAGCCGTTTGCTGCATGTTATTAAATGATGAAAAATGCCAAGCTCGCAAACAAACTGTGCAACAAATGTGGCTCAACTGCCTCTAGTGAGAACATGACTGAGTCTCTGTAAGTGAGCTGGCAGAGGGAGGGAAGAGGGGAACTTCGTGCCGCGGCCACGCCGTGCTGCAGCGACTCCGGGGCAACGTGACCCACAGTACCCGCAGAGCTGCCACCCAGCGCCGCCCCGAGCGCACGACGGGTCTAGAGAGCAAGTACCGAGAGCCCTTCGCCCGCCACAGCCGCAGCCCAGGCGCTTCACATCCTACAGCACGTTTCTCTCCGCCGTTTGGCAGCGGACACACGTGAATTTACTGCTCGGGACAATGTCACCTCCCGCGCTGCGCCGGGGCCGTCACAGATCGCTCAGGTGGCTCTTGCGGCCCGGCAGCACGTGCTGGGCATCTGCACCTTTGCTGGGGGCATTTGCACAGAAATCTGAACAACCTTCCACCTTCACTTGGATGGCTTGGGGATGAACATATTATCTTGTCCCTTTGCTATGAAGGGAGTGGACGTTAGGCGGTCCTAGTTCCCCAAGAAGGCCATAAAAGCAGACTTTCAGGATGAGAAATGATTGCACATCCCCCAGGGCGCGCAGAGCAGCCCGGTGCCCGCTGGGGCGATGCTGCGGAGCCGGGCACCATCGCTGCTGGAGCCGGCCCGGTCCCACCCCCGCCCGGCCAGGGCTCGGCTACGGAACCTTGTTCAACGCTGCCCTGAGACTCAGCTGCCGAAGCAGAGGGGCAGTCTGCACCCGCTTCACGGCCTCCCCTGGAACCCGCGGTGCCCACGGCTGATGAGACACAGGCGCACGTCAAACACGTTCCCGTGGGGCAGCGAGGAGTGCGGGAAATGGCGTTTTACCATCAGCGAGCTCCCCGTGCCAGACAGAACACTTACTGAGCATCGCTTGGCATCCCACACTCGTGAAAAGAAATCCCTATTAGCTGAAGAACAACCTTCTGCTAACCGCCAGCTGGGTACGGTGTACCCGTGTTAGTCACCGGGCAGCACCGCTCTCAGTTCAGATCTATATCCACCTTGCTCTTGGGTCACTCAACCGAAACCTGAGCCATATGGATCAGAAGGTGCAAGGGTGTTCTCTGCTTATCTCCTGCTCATGGTCCTGGGCTTGTTTTTGCTGTCCTAGCTAGAATCCTGCATAAAGCACATTTTCTACCAAGAAATGGCTGCGAGCCACGTGCAGTTCGGTATCTCAGATGGGAGCAGCTGCTGTAATTTCTTGGTGCACAAAATGGGCTGTAAATTCAATGTGAATTCAGGTTTACGGGTAAGGCTACTGCTTTAATGTAGCTGGATATGGAGCCCAGAGAGCCCTGGGGTTAACTGAGGTTTCTGGGGTGTCCTCGGGTGTCCAAACGTTCCTCCTGGAGGGTGTCCCTGCGTCCTGCAGGCACCGCCTGCTCTGCGCCGCCTGCCCTGCCCCTCGCTCCCCGTACCCTCGTGTCCACAAGCGCAGATGCAGTCCCAGTTTATGCTCGGATGCGATCCCAGTTTATACTCGGATGCGATCCCAGTTTATACTCAGATGTGATCCCAATTTGTACTCAGATGCAAACCCAAAACTGCCCCCAACAGCTGCTGAACATCAAGGTCAAGTGATTTATGTCCCCACTCACCCTGTCTGTGCACAGGGCAGGACTGAACCCTCTACAGACAAGCCATGAATTTTACATCAAATTACGTTCAAAGACACAAAACCCACCCCAGACTGATTTCCAAAGGCCAGATGAAGCAGTTGCAGTAGATAATCACTACAAAGATTGAGGCCTTGGAGAACGTTGACTCCTGGAGCTCGGCCCAAGGCCCCGGAGCAGCTGTCGGGACCCGGGGTCCCACGGGACACCCTGCTGAGACCACGGAATTTGGCAACTGTCTAAAGCAGGAGCAGATTCCTGCGACTGAGGACGAGCCCGAGGGCCAGCGCAGGAGAAAACGAGCCCTTTGTTACTGGAAAATAAATGAAAAGAGAACAGCCTGGACTATTTTTGTATTTGGAGGGGTTTCACGCACTTCGTGTCCTGAGGCTTTTACAGAAATGGATTATTCCAAGCATTTTGGGAATGGTAATACACCAGCCTATGGAGTCCCGCAGTAAAGACTTAATTTGCCATTAAATGCTGTAGTTGGCTTTACAAATTCCACAGAAAGGCTCTCGCTCAATTCTACAGCTCTCCAGAGAACAACAACTTCATAAAGCATTTTTCATGCGGAGATCTCAGGGCACTTTCATCTCTGAAGAGACGCGCTCGCGATGCCGGCGCCACGTCCGCGCACCGGGCTCCGCGTCCCGCGGGGAGCGGGCGCGAGCGGCCCCGGACCAGGAACGTTCCGGAGACCACGTACTGACCCAAGGCCGAGCTCGGGAACGGCAAAATGTCACAGGGCTCAGCACCAGCACCAGCGGGCAGTGACAGGGAATGCGGAACCCGTGTTGTCTCATTGACCCAAATTGGACAGATCTGCCTGGAAACTCTCAGGAAAAAGCAATATTGCATGGTATTCAGCAAGGACGTGGATTCTGCAAACCTCCAAACCGAACTGTGTACGATGATTACTTAGCAGGGAAAGTAAATGGGTATTTACAGCCACTCAAATCCAAGACGGGATCATCCCTTTCTTCCACAACTTAGAATTAGGAACCTTTTCCCAGAGAGCTGATTTATTAGTTAAAAGGTTTTTTTCCCTCGTGAAAAGTGATGAAAGTGAAACACCGTGCTCACGGCACCTGCTCCTGCATTTCATTTTCCTTCTCAAGAACCGTCACATCATTTATACTACGGGTTAAAACCGAAGCACTCCTAAAAGCAGAAATTGCCAGATGCTGCGTGATTTCTACTTTGTTTTGTGGGAAGTTAAAGTTGAGTTGTTGTTGGTTTTTTGGTTTTGTTTGTTTTTTTCCTTTTTCTGCATAGTGATTTTAAAATGGCCGAACCCTGCAGGGGCAGCGGCCGCGCCGGAGCGGCTGGGAAGCGCTGCTGATGAGCACTGAGAGCCAGACACTCCGCACGGCGGGAACACGACCAGCAAACCTGCCCGTTCGGCCCAGTTCAGTTCTTCTCTGCTGCGCCCCAGCCGCCCACCCACAGCCCCGGGAACAGACCGACCACAGCCCCGGGAACAGACCGACCACAGCCCCAGGAACAGACCGACCACAGCCCCGGGAACAGACCGACCACAGCCCCGGGAACAGACCGACCACAGCCCCGGGAACTGACCGACCACAGCCCCGGGAACAGACCGACCACAGCCCCGGGAACAGACCGACCACAGCCCCGGGAACAGACCGACCACAGCCCCGGGAACAGACCGACCACAGCTCCAGGAACAGACCGACCACAGCTCCGGGAACAGACCGACCACAGCCCCGGGAACTGACCGACCACAGCTCCGGGAACAGACCGACCACAGCCCCGGGAACAGACCGACCACAGCCCCGGGAACAGACCGACCACAGCTCCGGGAACAGACCGACCACAGCCCCGGGAACAGACCGACCACAGCCCCGGGAACTGACCGACCACAGCTCCGGGAACAGACCGACCACAGCTCCGGGAGCTTCTGGAGCCAGGGAGTGAGACAACCCCCCTCCCCTCCCTGGGCCCACTCAAGGACCGCAGGGACACCTGTAGATCCAGCTGAAGCGCTGAGCCCGGCGCAGCGCACGGTACGTGGGTCGTGCACAAGGAGCATTTGCTTTCAGGTCTGGCTGAGACGCGTGTTCAATTGCTGTCCACAATAGCAGCAACGGGCTCACTTCTAAGCCGGGTTCATTGGCTTCCGAACACCTCTGAGATATCGACAGAAACGTCAATATTCTATTCTTAGTTATCCTTTCAGGTGCATGTCGAGAGTGACGCTGGGAGAGCAGGTTTAGAAAGAGGAGCTACCGAGAGCCTGAAAACTCTTCTGCCATTGAAGATTGCTGAAAGTGCTTCAAAGTTTCTGCAGAAGAGAAACCATTTATTTTCCAGCCGCAACACCGGCGTGAGAAACCCAGCAGTAAGTGGCTCCAAAACACAAAGGGCTTGTCTTGCTCAGGCCTGCTCAAAAGAGCACTTAAGGCAGGAGCCGGTGGGTGGCTGAAAGCTTATCGAGTAACTGCAACACAAGGCGTATCTGACAACACTCACGGCCCAGAGCCGCTGTCCTGCACAGCCAACCCGGCCCTTCTCCTCTTGTCCCCAAAAGTCCTCGGCTTTCTCACCCTCGCAGAGTCACCCACGGCACAACTCTGAGGAGTCTCATTAACACTCCGAATTTCACACGCCAACCCCCTGGACACTTCCAGGTTCGTATTTCTCATTATTTCTCCTTTTATTTCTAAAGTGCTTTGAGCAAGAGAAAACAGGTTATCGCCTGGAACCCCAAAGCCCGGGCCCGCAGCCCCGTCCAGCGCCACAGAGGTCGATCACATTACAGACTCCCACATTTAACGTGCACGCTCAGGAACAGACGCAGGCAGGGCGCCAGGACTTCTGTCTCTGCAGAAAAGTCTCTGGGCGGTACCTGTGTATTTTCCACCCATCATTTGCCACAGGCTCACAATGTTGTTTTCCGTCTCGCGTAATTTTTAGGGAGCTAATGGACAGATGGAGGCAGGATGATAACGTCAGTTTTTGCTACCGGACAATGAAATACTTTTCTCTCGAGCGCAATCGCAGCACAAACGGTAGAAGGAGAAAGACTATGAACTTACTGCTTCCATATGCTCCGCCGAGTGACCAGCTGGGCTGCGGCAGGAGGTCACCCGCGGCTGCGCTTCGGAAGCATCGACGCCTCTGTCATTGGCTTCTGTGCTGGCGGCAGCTCCAGAGCCGTCAGAACCGCAGAGCAGTTTGGGTTGGACGGGATCTCCGGAGCCCGCCCAGCCCGGCCCCCGCAATGAGCGGGGACGGCTCCAGCAGCAGGAACAACAACGGGCTTGTTCTGGAGACATAACAAAGCATAATGATGGTGTTCCGGAATAAAAGGACGGAACTAAAGGACGGGAAGGTTTGAACCCCCGGTTCCTGCTCGGCTGGCGCTGCGGTGGGAGCGGGAGCCCGAGCAGAGCTCGGCACACCGACCTCGCACCCCAGGAGACGGGTCTTTACCATCTGGTTTGACCTGATGGAGTCAAAATCACTCTTTCTGACACACGATGCAGCAGCCTCGGATCGGAAAGCAGTTCCCGGAAAAGTGGGGAGTTTGGCTGGTGCTGCTCGGTGCCGTGCGCTCACCAGAGCGCTCACACCAGAGCGGTGATGCCACCGCGCACACGGCCCGCGAGACCCGCGCTGGAACGGAGCAGCAGCTATTTATCCAAGTGCCTCTGTGGAAAGCGGGATGTATTTGTAAGAGCACAGATGTTTCTTTGTATTTTGCTCAAGTATTTTCTCCTCCTGAAAGGCACTTACTCTGGGCCAGTTAACAAGACAGATTAATTCGTGTGGATCCTGCAGCAGAGCAGGGCTGTCAGCGCTGGGGAGACAGCTTTGATTGTATTATTCCCTATTGTCAACACATGCACTTTATAATAGATTTATGGCTAATAAAATCTTTTAGTTGTAGAGGGTCCTTGAGTTTCCATTTTGAACCTTTGGCCCTTGCTCAAATCACCAGCAGATGCAAGCATTAATAAAACCAAACAGCACATGGATACTAAAGAGGCATATGGCTGGGTACTCAATAAAGGCAGTAAAACACAGGAGAGGGATCTTTACAATCTGGTTTGACCTAATGGAATCATTCTTTCAATAATAAAATCACTCTTCACTGACACACGATACAGCAGCCTCGGATCGGCAAAGCAATTCCCAGAAAATTCCGGAGTTCAGGTTGGTGCTGCTCAGCGACACGTTTCCATTAGAAAATCTGAGGTGAATTCACAAACACGGACTGATGAGGAGAAAACCGAACTGAGGCTAAGGAAGCAAACAGGTGTAAATAAAGACCAGGCCTTGCACAAGGCTTCCTCTGGAACGGCCCCTTCCCAGCGCGGCTCTGCCCGCGGGGCCTCAGGGACCCCTCAACCTGCCCTCAGTTCCAGCCACCGATGCTTCAAACCACAGACCCTGGGTGCCACCCAACCTCCTGCTGCGCTCTGCTGACCTGTCCTCACCTACCGTGTTACCAATAAGCTGTGATACCAGCAGGCAAAGCAACGAAAAAGCTCCTTAAGTGACTGTACTGAGAAATCCAGGCACTTTCCGCCAGTGCCAGGTGTGCAGCACACGGGGAGCGATGAGTCCAGGACAGAACAGCAGCTCTGGTCACAGGGACACAACAGCAGCTCTGGTCACAGGGATGGAACAGCAGCTCTGGTCACAGGAACAGAACAGCAGCTCTGGTCACAGGGACACAACAGCAGCTCTGGTCACAGGGATGGAACAGCAGCTCTGGTCACAGGAACACAACAGCAGCTCTGGTCACAGGGACGGAACAGCAGCTCTGGTCACAGGAACAGAACAGCAGCTCTGGTCACAGGAACAGAACAGCAGCTCTGGTCACAGGAACAGAACAGCAGCTCTGGTCACAGGAACACAACAGCAGCTCTGGTCACAGGGATGGAACAGCAGCTCTGGTCACAGGGACACAACAGCAGCTCTGGTCACAGGGACAGAACAGCAGCTCTGGTCACAGGGACAGAACAGCAGCTCTGGTCACAGGGATGGAACAGCAGCTCTGGTCACAGGAACAGAACAGCAGCTCTGGTCACAGGAACACAACAGCAGCTCTGGTCACAGGAACAGAACAGCAGCTCTGGTCACAGGAACACAACAGCAGCTCTGGTCACAGGAACACAACAGCAGCTCTGGTCACAGGAACAGAACAGCAGCTCTGGTCACAGGAACACAACAGCAGCTCTGGTCACAGGAACAGAACAGCAGCTCTGGTCACAGGAACACAACAGCAGCTCTGGTCACAGGAACACAACAGCAGCTCTGGTCACAGGAACAGAACAGCAGCTCTGGTCACAGGAACAGAACAGCAGCTCTGGTCACAGGAACAGAACAGCAGCTCTGGTCACAGGAACAGAACAGCAGCTCTGGTCACAGGAACACAACAGCAGCTCTGGTCACAGGAACACAACAGCAGCTCTGGTCACAGGGATGGAACAGCAGCTCTGGTCACAGGGACACAACAGCAGCTCTGGTCACAGGGACAGAACAGCAGCTCTGGTCACAGGGACACAACAGCAGCTCTGGTCACAGGAACAGAACAGCAGCTCTGGTCACAGGGACAGAACAGCAGCTCTGGTCACAGGAACACAACAGCAGCTCTGGTCACAGGAACACAACAGCAGCTCTGGTCACAGGGACAGAACAGCAGCTCTGGTCACAGGAACAGAACAGCAGCTCTGGTCACAGGGACAGAACAGCAGCTCTGGTCACAGGGACACAACAGCAGCTCTGGTCACAGGGACACAACAGCAGCTCTGGTCACAGGAACAGAACAGCAGCTCTGGTCACAGGGACAGAACAGCAGCTCTGGTCACAGGAACAGAACAGCAGCTCTGGTCACAGGAACACAACAGCAGCTCTGGTCACAGGAACACAACAGCAGCTCTGGTCACAGGAACAGAACAGCAGCTCTGGTCACAGGGACACAACAGCAGCTCTGGTCACAGGAACACAACAGCAGCTCTGGTCACAGGGACGGAACAGCAGCTCTGGTCACAGGGATGGAACAGCAGCTCTGGTCACAGGGACAGAACAGCAGCTCTGGTCACAGGGACACAACAGCAGCTCTGGTCACAGGGACACAACAGCAGCTCTGGTCACAGGAACAGAACAGCAGCTCTGGTCACAGGGACAGAACAGCAGCTCTGGTCACAGGAACACAACAGCAGCTCTGGTCACAGGAACACAACAGCAGCTCTGGTCACAGGGACAGAACAGCAGCTCTGGTCACAGGAACAGAACAGCAGCTCTGGTCACCAGCGCCTGGACGGGCTGCAGGGTGGAATCCCCTGTGCCCATGGCCAGCAAACCACGGCATCTACAGCCGGGCGCAGGCTGGGGTCACATCCAGCTGGACACGATTCACACCTGGTCTGGACTCACACCCAGACCTTGCAAAGCAGAACCGTGTGCGCGGAGCAGCGCGGAGCAGCGCCGGCTGCAGAGCACGCTCACCTGCTGCACAGGGGCTGCGGAAACCATGGCCCTGCGCGCCTGGGACTCGCTCAGCACACAAACAGCACTGCCGCAGATGTGAGCAGGTGTCGGCGTGAGCTTTGCTCCGTTATTCACTTTGGGTTTGATGCTGCTCTCAGCAGCATCGACGTGGAGACCCACGGGACAGGCATCCACAGCGCAGTGCCGGGAGCAAACAGCTCCCAAAGCGCAGCCTGTTCTGTGTGTCTGTATGGGCGGGAGAGGAGCTCACGCGCGACTGGCGGGACGAGCCGGAGCACGTGCGGTGGCTCCAGAGCAGGGGCTGCCCTGCACATCCGCTGTACTGCTGGAGAGCTGTGTTGCTAATTAAATCCTTCTCCTGATTATTTATAGCCCTCTATTTACTGGCTCATTGATTTTAGAGGCCATGTTAGTTTTCTTTTTTACACGTCTCTCTGAATGCCTAGATTATAACTTATTACACAAAGAACAAGCGAATTGGTGTCAGAGTGATCTATTACACAGATGGTTTGCGAGCAAAGGGCCTCTGTCTTTGGCATACGGAGAAGACAAGGAAAGACGCTGAGCCCAGTTCACTTGGTGCAATACAAGGTTGTCACCCCTGCTGGGGCTGTTTCGGAGCTCTGGGACGTTGGCTCCATGCAGGTTCTCCTGGTGCTGCCCGAGGGGCGCAGAGGAGACGACTGGGGACGCGGGAACAGAAGCTGCCTGTGCAAACACAAGAGGCGTGGATGGTAAAGAGGTCTTTATGACTCCAGACACAGACAAATCCCCTGTGCCATTGGGAGGCTGCAGAGCTGACACTTTTTACTGCTGTTCTGGGGAATTCTTCAAGTGCTGAGTTGCCCACTGCTATGTCAACTTGCACCTGACCTTTAAAGTTACCCTATTCGCAAGAAAAGAAAACAGGTTCTTTCCCTCTGTTCCCCAATTGTTTTGTACTTAAAGGAAATAAACCTTTGTTTCAATAATCATAAACACCAAAGGTTCCCCAGAGGGCTGTTTGAGACTCCGAGCTAGTTAAAAAGCACATTTGCATGAATTAAAGAGCAACAACAAGTCACCAGTGATCTAAGCTTCTTTCTAGTGCTTAACCAGTGGCTGTAGGTGGGGAAAAGCACGACAGATCGGCAGGAGGCAACAAAGACGAGAACTGGGGTGTTTGTTCTGATTTACAGCGCGTTTCCCCAGCAGCAGCCAGGAACAGCAGCCGTCCCTCGAGCGCCGCGCGGGCCGCTGCGCTGCGGCTGCAACAGGGCACAGAGGACAACGAGCCTCTCTGCAACGGCTCAGGCTCCTGTCTCGCACACGACAGCGCTGGGATGAAGTGGGGAATGAAGGGGTTCTCATGCTGGTTACTCAGAGCTGCTGCAGCACAGCGGCGCCGCGGCTGCGGTGCCACCGTCCCTGGCGTGGCGCAGGAGCTCTGCCCGGGCCCTGGAGCCCCAGCCTGCTGGAGCCTCCCTGGATCACCTGGCGGCAATGAAACCACAAAGTGTGCCCATCCATGGCTTTTCAATAACCCGACACACACAACACACAGAGAATACAGTTTGCTCACTGCTGCATTTTACCAGTGCTTCTTTTGTTCGCATCAGACCTTATTTATGGATGTTTGACCTCAACAAGTGTGTACATAGAATCATTTTGGTTGGAAAAGAGGCTTAAGACCATTAAGTCCAGCCATTAACCCAACGCTGCCAAGTGGGGATTAACTCCTACAAGGACTGACCAAAGTCATAAAGCCCGCCACACAAAACGGACATGAATTCATGTCCTCTGTACCTGGAACTAGAAACCCAGGCCTTTCCTTAGATTATCACATTCAGAGAAGTCAACATCCTCTGAATCATCCAAAAGAATCCACTAGAAAGGGTCTAACATGTAAAGACCCTTTTTAATGAGAAAAGCTCTCATTAAATGCATTCGTATAGCTGCGATATGCAAAACATAACAGGAAGATTGGAAAAGGTGATGCACAGTTTAAGATCAGATACCAAACCCGAGGTGCCGCGTGGCTCAGATCTTCTTGGGTTTAAAGTGTCGTGCGAGAACGAAACTTCACAAAAACTTCTGTTCAAGTCTGTGAAGCCCGTGTGGGTTTGATCAATTATTCAACCGCAGCCTCAAGTCCCTGTTAATCTATATGAGACACAGAAGTGAGTTAGAGCAGAGCTGGGCTGCGCGAGCAGTGCAGTGCAAGGTGCGTTACCGCCGCCTCCAGTGGAGGGGAACACGAGCCGTTTGCGGGGGAACACGAGCCGTTTGCGGGGGAACACGAGCCGTTTGCGGGGCACACGAGCCGTTTGAGGGGCACACAAGCCATTTGCGGGGGCACACGAGCCGTTTGCGGGGCACACGAGCTGTTTGCAGGGGCACACGAGCCATTTGCGGGGGCACACGAGCCGTTTGCGGGGCACACGAGCTGTTTGCGGGGCTGTCCTGGCGCGGCTGGCCCGGATGGGATGGGGCTGTTGGCCCGGACGGGATGGGGCTGTTGGCCCGGATGGACGGGGCTGTTGGCCCGGACGGGATGGGGCTGTTGGCCCGGACGGGATGGGGCTGTTGGCCCGGATGGACGGGGCTGTTGGCCCGGACGGGATGGGGCTGTTGGCCCGGATGGGATGGGGCTGTTGGCCCGGACGGGATGGGGCTGTTGGCCCGGATGGACGGGGCTGTTGGCCCGGATGGGATGGGGCTGTTGGCCCGGATGGACGGGGCTGTTGGCCCGGATGGGATGGGGCTGTTGGCCCGGATGGACGGGGCTGTTGGCCCCAGGACACGGAGCTGCAGCTGCGCGCCGAGCAGGGTGAAGGGTGAGCCCTGAACAACGTCATCCCACACGCGAGCCAGAATTCCATGTATATGACCAGCACTTCAGCAAGGCGGCTGGGGCAGGGGGCCAAGTACGTAAGGTATAGTCACTAATTAATCCAGGGAGTACTGCAAAAGGATGATTTCTCTTTGAGGCAAGCTTCTAAACACCTGGGATGACAAGCTCTTTTTACATAAAATAAAAGAAAATAACCATGCTGACAGTTCTTATCTTTCCAAAGTCTTGTCTGATCCCTTTACAAGCTACAGGAAAGCAGAAAGGCCCAGCATTGCGGGCATCTGATCAATACACCTAAGCCCCACTTTCGCTTTGATCTCACACCAGGCCCTGCTTAGTTTTTGAAATGTAAATAGTGCTTCTGAACACTTAATCTGCCCCTAAAGCCTGATGGACGGAGAGATGGGCTGCTGGGGGGCAGAGAGGGGCTGCTGGGGGGGCAGATGGGCTGCTGGGGGGCAGAGATGGGCTGCTGGGGGGCAGAGAGGGGCTGCTGGGGGGCAGATGGGCTGCTGGGGGGGCAGAGATGGGCTGCTGGGGGGCAGAGATGGGCTGCTGGGGGGGCAGAGAGGCGCTGCTGGGGGGGCAGATGGGCTGCTGGGGGGGCAGATGGGCTGCTGGGGGGCAGAGAGGGGCTGCTGGGGGGCAGATGGGCTGCTGGGGGGGCAGAGAGGGGCTGCTGGGGGGGCAGATGGGCTGCTGGGGGGGCAGAGAGGGGCTGCTGGGGGGGCAGAGAGGGGCTGCTGGGGGGGCAGAGATGGGCTGCTGGGGGGCAGAGAGGGGCTGCTGGGGGGGCAGAGAGGGGCTGCTGGGGGGCAGAGAGGGGCTGCTGGGGGGGCAGAGATGGGCTGCTGGGGGGCAGAGAGGGGCTGCTGGGGGGCAGAGATGGGCTGCTGGGGGGCAGAGAGGGGCTGCTGGGGGGGCAGAGAGGGGCTGCTGGGGGGGCAGAGATGGGCTGCTGGGGGGCAGAGAGGGGCTGCTGGGGGGGCAGAGAGGGGCTGCTGGGGGGCAGATGGGCTGCTGGGGGGGCAGAGAGGGGCTGCTGGGGGGGCAGAGATGGGCTGCTGGGGGGCAGAGAGGGGCTGCTGGGGGGGCAGAGAGGGGCTGCTGGGGGGGCAGATGGGCTGCTGGGGGGCAGAGAGGGGCTGCTGGGGGGCAGAGGGCAGGTAAAGCGCAGCGTGTTTCCCCGTCTCTGGTGGCCAAAGCTGCTCCACTAACAGTGTGCAGTTTGTTTGGAGCACAAGGCACAGGGTAAGACGCACATCAGAAGGAAAAACCATACCTGTGAACAGCTGGTTTTCATCTGGTGACAGTTTACCCCAGTTTACATCTGGCTTTGTCATCCAGGATTCTTGGGAGGCTGATCAAGAGGAACACACAACAGGTAAAAACTGATCTCCTGCTAGGCCAGCAACCTCAGAAAACAGAAACCTCCATTATGGCTAAAAAGACCCACTGTTCATCATTACGGAGAGTCCCTAACGAGCTCTCATTGGACAGCAGGCAGCGCTGCACGCTGCCGGGAGAACGGAGCCTGTTTCAGAACATCAGGTGCCCTCGTCCACCCGCTTCCATGGACAGAGGTCCCAGCTCTTTATCTCCAGAAGTTCCCGATGAGAACAGGGACAAACCCTTCAGAAAACAGGAGGCTCCCAGACGCCTTGGCAAGAAGTGCCGCTATTAAAGGAGCTGCTTTAACGGGACAGGCAAGCGACAATCAGCATTGCTGATGCCCTCCGGAGTCCGGGTTGCACAGATTAACACCACGGCCCCTGAAAACTGCTGTGAGATTCCCTTACCGAGAAACTCCGAAATTTCATCTGTTCGTGTCAGGTAGAGGCAGCAGGAATGATAAATGGAGATCAGATAAAGGGAGGAAGAAACCTCACCAAAGGCTGTAACGGTTCCTGGTGACATTTGAAGCTACTTTTTCTGTTGGATCTATGGACCCTCTGCCCTTTTCTGAGCATTCAGCTATGTCTGCACTATATTCTCAAACTGAGAGGTTTTGTTTGTTTTCCGTACTGGAAACTAAGGACATGTCAGCTCTGGATTAAACCATCACTCTTCACTTGAAGGACCGAAGTCCATTATCCAAGTACAATCAAAGGGCAAGGCGCCGGCCGCCCCGACCTCTGCATCCAGAGATCTCCAGAAACACCAGCATTTCACGCTGTCTGTACTGTTGATCCTGTCAGGAAGGAGCGGAGGCTTAGCAACAATATCTATGTATCAGTCCACCTGTCAGATAAATAAAGCAGCTGTATTAATCATCATCATCCAAACGCTTATCCGAGGCGCAGTCCTGGGCTGGGCCGTGCTCCTGGCCGGCCTGCTCTAGGACAGCAGAGGAAATGAACATTTCACAGGTGGGAGGCTCGGGCCATCTCCTGGATTAGCGATAACAGCGGACAGTCCAGGGGAACTGCTCGGAGAAGGAAACAAAGGAAACAATTTAATCACACTGAGGTTTGGGGAAGAAAGCTGCAATGTCCCCGTAATCTCCATCACAACTAAATGCACAGGCCTGTTATCTTTGTGGCACAATCCACTCGTCAGCAACGGGCACGGCAAGCGGAGCCAGCGCTGAGGAGCAGAGCAGCGGGGGTTGGCGGCGCCGGGCCCGCGGCCCCGGGCTGAGCTGGAGGTGACGCGGGACGGGCGCGTGTCCCCGGCTGCCCCGGGCTGAGCTGGAGGTGACGCGGGACGGGCGCGTGTCCCCGGCTGCCCCGGGCTGAGCAGAGGTGACGCGGGACGGGCGCGTGTCCCCGGCTGCCCCGGGCTGAGCAGAGGTGACGCGGGACGGGTGCGTGTCCCCGGCTGCCCCGCGCTGAGCTGGAGGTGACGCGGGACGGGCGCGTGTCCCCGGCTGCCCCGGGCTGAGCTGGAGGTGACGCGGGACGGGCGCGTGTCCCCGGCTGCCCCGGGCTGAGCAGAGGTGACGCGGGACGGGCGCGTGTCCCCGGCTGCCCCGGGCTGAGCAGAGGTGACGCGGGACGGGCGCGTGTCCCCGGCCGCCCGCGGGGCACCGGCCACGGCGCAGCGACGCTCTCACGCTGACACCAACGGGCAGGAGGCGCCACAGCTCGCTCTGTTCAGACACTTGGTGAACATGACGAATGTTCTTCAATAGCGGCAATATTCAGTATCTAATGTGAAATCCCCTGCTTCTAATGCTTTGCACTTGCAAGGTTATGAAGCTCGATTTATGCCTGACTGCAGAGCTGACAATCCACACTGGCACTCAGGCCAGGCGGCTGCACGGCAGATATAAAGTCTTTTCCACCTCATCCCACCTTTTATACCTTTCCACCAAGATCCTTCCTCTAAACAGCTCCCAAAACAACTGGGGTTATATCAGTAACAGGGTCCCTTATGGGGGGACAACAAATCTCTGCTTCTGACTTCCCATCCTCACCACAACCACGTTCTGTGCTTTGCCCACCAAGACCTCCAGGACCCGGCACAGGGAAAGGGCACGAAGGGAAGAGGGGGCCCCAGCCTGAACACGGACACACAGCCCGTGTCTGGGCGCTCGGGACGGGACCGCGAGGGCTGCGGGTCCAGCCCGGGCAGCGTCCCCGGCGCTCTGTAATTCCAACCACCCGCTGCAACGCGGCTCGGCTCCTGGAACGAGAACTAATGCCATTTCTGGGAGGGATGGTTGCTTAAAATCCAGGGACTAGCATCAAGAGCACGGCAATCCACTCCCGTTACTGCCATTTATTTTGTGCTGCTGGTGGTTGCCGGGGGGGAAAAATAGGCAGAGATTTGAAAGACAGTGCTAATTTAATTTGCCAGTATGAATAAAGATAAGACTGTAAAGCATGTTAATGAAGCTCCAGTATCACATAATTCACAGGCAAGGGAAACACTGCCTTCCTCAGATCACGATTGCCTGTTCCACATTCAAAACTGATTAAAACAGGATGAGGGCATTCCATTACCCGCCCTCCCATGAAAGGCAACGCTCTTCCAGGGACACGGGGCACGCTTAAACAAGCTGTAGGAGGAAAGATAGACGCCTGTCGCCACGGTCGGTTAAACGTACAGACTCAGGCGCATTCACCACAGCGGCGCACGTTACCTGTTCACAACTGTTTGTCTTGGTTTTACGCCTCTGTGGGATTCTTTCTCTCTCCCTGACTCCTTCATTTGTCAACTGACAAAAGCAAATAGCCCACATTTTGTTAAAAATAAAGCAGTGCTCCAAAGCCCAGGGAGCGAATGCTCCACGAGCTGCGGAGCAGGGCCAGGGTGGGCCGCCCTGCACCCCGGGGCAGAGCCGGCTGCGTCTCCTCCCTCCCGAGCTCTCCCCCCGTGGCGCTGAGCTCAGGCACCCACCCAGCTCTTGTTTCCAGCAGCTTTTGCAATTCTCATCTCCAAGGATCCATTTTGTCCCTCCCGTTCTGCTGCACAGCGGCGTCTCGTGCGCCCCCCTCCATCCAGCAAAGGGCTGTGAATCCAGCAAACCCATCAACTCCCACGAAGTTATAGCTCTTAAAAAGTATTCACTTGCGGTGTGAAAAATGGTTTGATGTATATCTAAACCTAGGTGACTTTATGGAGCCATTACAGTGCAGGTTTGAATTGTAACACTGTATATCTGTCTGTAATTACTTGGTCTTAACTGGCGCTCACACCTTCTGTTTTCTACAGAAATGGAACAAGCAGAAACCCCCTTTGCTTTGCCGTGAGTCTCCAGGACAAACCCGCGTGGGGACGCAGCCGGGCGCGAGGGGCACGTCGGGTTCACTGCCTGAAATCCAGTGAAACGGGTTCGGTTTCACAGCACAGGGCACCGGACAATGAAAGAACTGAACTGCAGAAAACCACCTGCCCAGGGTCCCTCTCCATCTACCTGTGGGACGGGAACACAACGCAGCAGTGACACCTTCACCCTCCTTCCCACAGCTCAGCAGCCGCCGGTGGCCCCGGAGCGGGAAAGGGGCGCTCAAACCAGCTGTTAGCAGAGCAGGCGCTGGTTCTCCATCGCTGCTGCTCCATGCACACACGGGGTTTGGTTCTCCATCGCTGCTGCTCCGTGCAGACACGGGGTTTAACCAGCAGTTCAACCACAGGAGGCAGCAGTTCGGCCTCTGTTTTGCTGCAACTCCAAGCAAACATTTTTCCTGACTTTTTGCCAGCATCAAGAAAAGCTTTAGGCTTGAGAAAACAGATCGCGGCAGCAGCGACTTCAAAGGCGCGAGTTTGCTTTTCCCTTCCCTTCCGTTTTGATCATTTGAGTCGGTGACACAGTCTGTTTGTCCAAGTCAAAGCTCCCTTTGAACCCTGGCCACAAACACCAACACCGGCCGCGGTGGGTGCCCAGGGCCTGTGAACACCCCCCGCGGCAGGGCGGGCGGCGCGAGGGACGGGCTGACACGGGGCGGGTGACGTGCCCAGGGCCCGTGGATCAACCCCCCTGCGGCAGGGCGGGTGGCGCGAGGGACGGGCTGACACGGGGCGGGTGACGTGCCCAGGGCCCGTGGCACACACCCCCCGCGGCAGGGCGGGTGGCGCGAGGGATGGGCTGACGGGCGGCGCGAGGGACGGGCTGACGCGGGGCGGGTGACGCCCCACACCCAACAGCGGGGGCTCAAAACCAGAGCGCGTGGGGATAAGGGACTCGGTTCGTGCGCAATGCAAAGAGGCTGAAGCTTCATGTTTATAACTCGTGACATGTAGACGGAGAAAATATATTTATTACTCTTTCTTCCAGCTGCTCTCTCAGATTGATGCCGGGACTTATTGGAGAAATCGCTCTTCTCAGGCTCAGCCTCCATCAACCGCCAATCTCAGCCTGTCAGGCCAACATTATCTTTGTTCATTTGCAGAACAGTTCTGCAGTTATTAAGACGGAGTCTTGCCGTGTTAATGCTTTTGTGCTTTGAGGCAGTAATCTGGAGTCCCTGGCAAGTACCACAGAGACAAAGCCCTCGGTGCATGGACACAAACAGGAGCTGCAAGGGAGCCAACGCCAGTTCTGCTGCTCCCGCTCTTGTTTTCAATCTGCAAATTCTCTTTCTCCGGGAAATAATTGATAAAGTGTGTTTCATGGAGAAGGATCATAAAAAATACCATCTAGCCATTCATCTATCTATGGAGAAACCCAAATGTTTTACTATTCTAAAATTAAATCCCTCCTCAGCTTTGGATTTCTCAGTGCAATAGGCCAGGAGCCGAGACGGGGTGGTGGGGACCGGACTCTCAAGAACCCGTTAAAGCAAACACGCAACCGTAATCAATCAAAACCAGCAGTCAGACCTATGCTAGACTTAGGCACCCCTGCAAAACCCAGCCTAACCGCGCTGCAAAGCCTTTCAGGTCAGCACGCAAAGGGCTCTGAGATCTGCGGAGCTTCAGTTCTGCTCGGCTCCAGCGACAGTGGCCGGCTCGCTCGGAGACACTGCTTTTCCTTGCAGAGATCACTGCACCTATCTCAGGATAAGCACTCACTTCTGAGACACCTATAGGAAAGCTGTCCCATAGCTCAGTCTTGCTGCAGGTTTCACAGAATATAAAAGCCTCTTATTCCTTGTATTCATCACCAAGCACAGAAGCCTTGAATTCTTTGATTCCAGTAAACTACCATTTATTAGACACGTTAAATGAAAGACAGTCAAAAGGAGACAGCGAGAGAAAACTCCGGCTCTGGAAAGCTTCTTCTACCTTGCTTTTCTCATCGCCAGCACAAACAGCCCTTCAGCACATCAAAGGTAAGCACTGCTCTATAATAAGGCACATTGCAGGCAGTGAGATACGGGTGGATGTAAACGCAGCTAAATAGGAAGATGTGTATTTAGAGATAAGTTACATCTCTGCATTCAAATCCCCACTTATCGCCTCTGATAAGTTCCTCACGCATTTAAAGTCAGGACATGGCGTGTGTTTGCCTCCTCTTCCCCGGAGCTGATGACACGTCACGATACCGAGCGCAGGTTTGCAGCTCTCCTGGCGGAGCAGCACGTGAGAGCCCCAGAGCTGCCCCATCCCGCGGCGCCAGGGGAAGGGCAAAATTCACTTAATGTCGGCTGTGGAGACAGCAGCTGCTGGTTAACACAGCGGAGGTGTGTTACACATCACAGGAGCTTTCTGCAGTTAAAAGACCTGTTTCTGATATTGCCCATCACAGGGCTGGACCTGCTGTGCTGTGGAATCTCACAGGTGAGATGCTCCCGGAGCAACCAACGCTGAGACGCTGGAGGAACCACAGGAAGGCTTGAGGAAGGTGATGCACAAACCACAGCAACATAAAGAGTGTTGGAAGAGATGGGAAAGGTGTTACCTCTGCACCTCCCATAGCACCGTCTGCACCACGGGCCACGTCCAGCCTCCATTTCCACGGCAAATGTCAGTCTAGACATCCCTGCATGCCAGTCGACACATCCCTGAGTGCTCCCCATCTGTTCTCACTGCTGTCAGGCTGGAAGACATTAGTCATTAGACACGTGTGTCCAGAACCAGCAGAACAAAACAGCCCCCAAAACCCCCTTCTCTCCCAATAGAGGCTTCTGACCTGGAGAGTTCTCCAGCAATAAGGCAAGAGCAGAAGCTTCGTGAGCAGCTCGGGCTTTGGAGCCGGGCAGCACAATCGCCCATCCCGCTGGCAGGGGCGCTGTGCGGGCTCGGGGCGGGTTCTCTGTGCGTCCCGCATCGCCCCCCAAGGCTCACTATCTGGCAGCCCCATAGCCCCCTGTAGCTCACTATTTGACAGCCCCATCGTCCCCCAAGGCTCACTATTTGGCAGCCCCATTGCCCCCCAAGGCTCACTATTTGACAGCCCCATCGTCCCCCAAGGCTCACTATTTGGCAGCCCCATTACCCCCCAAGGCTCACTATTTGGCAGCCCCATTGCCCCCCAAGGCTCACTATTTGGCAGCCCCATAGCCCCCTAAGGCTCACTATTTGGCAGCCCCATCTGCCGGGGGGCAGAGCTGCAGCCGCCCTCCCAGTGCATGTTCTCAGCTGCACGAGGCAACACCGGGTCCTCCTCAGCCCTTCACCCGCCACCGGGCGCACGTGATGGAACCTCATCTGCACGAGGCCTCTGAGCGCAGCAGTAATGTGAATAATAACAATAACTTCTAGGCAGGATTTTAATGGTAAAGCAAGCCTCTCTGCTTCTAAAGAATCCTTTATATGTTCCCTTGCTCTTTATCTTTTGCTTCCTTTAAAGGGTGATTGAATTTAGGACTAATGAAAATGTGAGTCTGAGAGCATTTACGGGAAGGCAGCTGCTCTCGCTGCTCCATCTCCCTGCTCACATCTCCTGCTCTGCGGCCAGGCGAACAAACACATTTCTCTAGAAGCTGCTGTACAATCGGGGTCTGAGCAGGTTCGGGTCATTCATCTTCATGTGGACAACAAGGTCACGAAGTGGGCACCACTCGCTTATATCTTTTCTCAACAGCAAATGGCATCTTAATAAAATGGAAGCCTTCCTTTCTGTCTCTTTTTTTCAGAGGGAAAAAGGGCTGTTGGAAAATCGAAGCCTGAATGCGTTTTGCTTTTTCTGCACCAGGCAATCAGCATTTGGTCCTTTTGTCTGTGGATGGAAACCAAGACTAACCAGCACTCAGACTCCAATTCTGGTCTGGATTGCTGCGCCCTCAGGAGCTGCTCAGACACAGGGAAAATATTGACACGATTCCTCACAATGGAGGAAAAAGCATCCTGCTTGGCAACCTGTCAGAAGTTCATTGCGATAAAAGCTCCTCCGTGCTGGTGCCAGCAGGTTAACCTGTGCTGGCTGGTGGATCTGGGAGATGGACAAAGCCTGGCTTTGTTAGTATGAGTTTCGGAACCAAAGCCGGGGGCAGCAGCAGAGTTTGTGCCGCAGCCTTGCTCGCAAAGGAGAATCTGGATAACCTTATTACAAAAGAAGATAGTTAGGAAAGCAAAGCTGCCTTGGAGAAAGGAGGGAAGCTGGCATACGTATCTGGTCTAGTAGGAGTCCCACGGGAACGCTCTGTCTGGCACCCGGGGGGTGGATCGGGCTGCGCCCGGCGCACACGCCTGCACTCCAGCATGGGAACCTGCTCCCTTAGTGAGCGAGGGGTGGATGGATCGGGACCTACTGCACGAGCGTTTCCACGCGCGGCCGCCAGCGCTGGCACAGACGGCTCCGGGGACACCCACGGACGCCTTCACGCGTGGGCTCTGGGCAGCGTCCCCTGCACCAGCAGCAGTTGCCCAAAGGGCTCTTGTCCCCTTCACCTTTCACTCCAGACCTCAGAGCCTCATGCACCCAGCGCGGCAGCTTTTGACAACCACACACACACACAAAGAACAAACCGGGGCTTTTTAATTTGCTCCTCACACAAGTCAGAAAGATGGATGGTTGGCTGCCTAGATGATGGTTTCTAGATATCCCTGTCTTGTCGCTTAATCATACACTATATCAAGCAAACAGTCCACATTCTTAATACGGCAGTCGCAATGTCTGACTGATTCTCTCCGTTCATAAACCAGATCGTTATCTCTTCCCATCTGCAAACATAAAACTCTATAGTGTTATTACACGACTGATGCCATCGTAAAACGCTCCCCACGGGCTCCCTGCCTTCCTCCCCTCGCTCTCGTTTTAACATCGTCATCAACCAGCCCGAGTCCTTCCCCCCCCGCCGCCCCCTCTGCCCCCTCGCCAGGAGCCGACAGAACACGCATCCCGCACCCCTCACTTTGGCTTCTTAGCGCGGTTTATCCCCCGGCCCGCGTGCCGGCCCCCTCCCAGCCCTCGCAATGCGTTTCCTCTCGGCCTCTCCAGTATAAATCGGGGATGCTAAAGCATATTTGATTTGGAGCATCTGCTGGAACAGCAATTAATCACTGCCGGGCTATCTGGAAATAGCCACTAGTTTTTGTTTTATTCCCCAGCACGCAGGCAGCAGGGACGCGTCTCCAGCGCAGCGACTGAGCCGCGGGCGCGCTGGGCAAGGCCAGCCCGGCCCTGGGGCAGACGGCCACCAGTGGCCCAGGACGGGAAAGACGGAGCCTTCGCTCTATTTTTAAGATATCTGTGACTCCTTTTGGCTCAAGCCCTGTGGCTGCACCCCTGGGAGAAGAGAGCAGGGACAGCACGTGGTCTCAGGATTTTGAGCCATGTCAGTGCGACTTTCGCCTGAAGCAAGAGGCAGAGATTCTCTTAAACGCGCTGGGCTTCCCTCTCCATGGCTCAGTGGGTTCCTGACTCCCAAGACGGACACGGGAACGAGCTCTCTGGATGTTCTTTGTGCCTCCCGTTGCAAAGAAAACGCGTCAGCTCATGGAACGGAATGAATGCGGCAGGTCCTGGTGGCCCCGGCTCTGCGCGGCTGGCACAGGTGACGCCGGCCCCGCGGCTCGACCGCCCGCGCCCTGTGCCAGCGCCAGTCCAGACTTCACCCGTTCTCCGTACGAATCGGAATTTCACCTTTTGTGAACAAAAAACATCCCAGAAAAGCTGCATCTTTACTTCCATTGGCTTATGTGGCTCACATGGGCACTTTCACCCTCCGCAAAGTCAAGGTTACGGAACTGAAGTGTGAAATGAAATTACAGAGAAAGGCGGCATCAAGTAGGAAGAGCAGGATTTGTTCAGACTGGAATCTTATTGAAAACACAATTCAAACCTCGCTAGAGATTCAGAGATGAAAATAATCCTTTACTTTTATTTTGCCCTTATTTTCAGTCTGTCTCTTTTATTCCCAACACTGGAAGGGCAGAAATACCAGTGAAAGTGCCATTCCTGTTGTATTTGATCGTTGCGGCTGAACGTGTGAACAAGAACCTGGGATGGAGAAGGCCTGAGGCAGCTAAAATGTCAGACTGAGGAGCTTTGTATTTGGGGATAAAAAAGCACGGCGGAGGAGACGCTGGTTAAATCAAACACCTGGGCTGCTGGTGCGACCCCCCCCACCCGCCAGCTCATCCTGCTGAACGGCAGCTCTGGGCAGGCCCAGCCAGACCCAGGCCCAGCCAGACCCGGGCTCAGCCAGACCCAGGCTCAGCCAGACCCACCCGCCAGCTCATCCTGCTGAACGGCAGCTCTGGGCAGGCCCAGCCAGACCCAGGCTCAGCCAGACCCAGGCCCAGCCAGACCCAGGCTCAGCCAGACCCGGGCTCAGCCAGACCCAGGCTCAGCCAGACCCGGGCTCAGCCAGACCCGGGCTCAGCCAGACCCGGGCTCAGCCAGACCCAGGCTCAGCCAGACCCACCCGCCAGCTCACACACGCGGGTCGGGGAATCACCTTCCCTCCCCCTGTATCCTCTCAGCTATTTGCACGAAATAACACTAATTATCTCAAATGCTGGCTTCCTCAAAATACCTGTTAGAATAGAAGATACAATTAAACATAATTCTATTGCAAATTTCACTCCCCATAATCGCTCTCCATTACAATGAGCATCTAAGGTACCTTTAGCTTCACCTGGGAGACGGTGAAAGAAAAGATTTAACTCATTTAACTCTTTTCAGCCCAGTTTAGAGAGACCTAAGTATATGCTCTGTTGTAAGAAGTCTATAGGAGCCCCGTCCAGCCTGGCCTGGGGTGTCTCAGGGATGGTTCATCCACCCCCTCTCTGGGTACCTGGGCCAGGCTCTCACCACCCTCAGGGCCACAATTCCTTCCCCATGTCCAGCCTGAATCTCCCTCCTTCAGTTTAAACCATCACCTTGTCCTGTCACAACAGCCCCTGCTCACAAGTCACCTGTACCTGGTGAAAGTAAAACTCCAGGAAAGCTCCCCAGGACCCTGAAAACCAAAACCCACTCATCACCAATTCTTCCAGCTGCCGGGACCAGGGTGCACAGGAGCTGTACCTGCAGTAACACACAGCTCTGCGGTTACAGCCAGCCACGACACCTCCCGACCGAGCGCCGGACGGACGTTCGAATCGGGAGCCGCAGCCTCTGAAAGGTGAGGACCGGAATTTTAACAATATTCATTCTCGCCCCCTCCAACACACATCTTCTCATTTTGCATTAAAAAAGGGAAATGCTGCAAATCCTGTGACACGACCGACTTCTCTGGAAAGCCCCTGCCTGGCCAAAACCCCCAAAGGACGGTTGGTGTCAGGGCAGCAGCACGTGAGCCCCAGCAGAGACCGAGCTGCAGGTTCTGCCTGCGACACCCGCGCAGGGGAGCCAGCCCGGCTTTCCGACAGTCACGCTGCGCCTGTTTTCTCCAGAGATACCTGCAACAGACCGTGTCCCACTCCCAGCTCATACCTACAGTATGTTAACAACAGTTCTCAAGATCCTTCCCTTTCCCCTCCTTTCAGGAGTTTATTTTTAAAAGTACCACCCGGAGCACTGGAAGAGCAATAAAGAATAGGTTAAAGCCTCTGATGTTTCATTCCAGGAAAGCTGAAAAGATTAATGCACTTGTCTGCAACTTGAGCCTTTGCTATTCCCAGCTCTCCAGAAACCAAACAGCATGTACAGCAATTTCTTTATTACTTAAATCACATTGTACGATTATTACGCCGCTTTGGCTGGAAGGCAGCGAAATTGCGCTGGCCGCCAAGGTGAGAGGTGAGGGAAAGAACATCGGCTGGTGGCTGATGGGAAAACCTGTTGGCTTCAGGGAGAACGCGGCAGGTTCAGCAACGCGGGAGAACTGGGGAGGTAAACGCCCCGTCCCCCCGCGTCCCGACACCGTCAGCCGCTGCTCTGCAGGGATGCGCGTGTCCCCGTCGCCTCACGCCCCCTGCTCAGGGTTCTCACCCTCAGGCAGACAGAGCGGCAGCAGCACGAGTCGCAGCACCACGGAGCCGTACGGAGCTCGGTCCCGCTGGGCCCGCGCTGCTCCTGGCACGGCCCCTTCAGCACCACGGAGCCGTATGGAGCTCGGTGCCGCTGGGCCCGCGCTGCTCCTCGCACGGCCCCTTCAGCACCACGGAGCTGTATGGAGCTCGGTGCTGCTGCGCCTGCTCTGCTCCTGGCACGGCCCCTTCAGCACCACGGAGCCGTACGGAGCTCGGTGCTGCTGGGCCCGCGCTGCTCCTGGCACGGCCCCTTCAGCACCACGGAGCCGTACGGAGCTCGGTGCTGCTGGCTCCGCTCTGCTCCTCGCACGGCGCCTTCAGCACCACGGAGCCGTACGGAGCTCGGTCCCGCTGGGCCCGCTCTGCTCCTCGCACGGCCCCTTCAGCACCACGGAGCCGTACGGAGCTCGGTGCTGCTGGGCCCGCGCTGCTCCTGGCACGGCCCCTTCAGCACCGCGGAGCCGTACGGAGCTCGGTGCTGCTGGCTCCGCTCTGCTCCTCGCACGGCCCCTTCAGCACCACGGAGCCGTACGGAGCTCGGTGCTGCTGCGCCCGCGCTGCTCCTCGCATGGCCCCTTCAGCACCACGGAGCCGTACGGAGCTCGGTGCTGCTGGGCCCGCGCTGATCCTGGCACGGCCCCTTCAGCACCACGGAGCCGTACGGAGCTCGGTGCTGCTGGCTCCGCTCTGCTCCTCGCACGGCCCCTTCAGCACCACGGAGCCGTACGGAGCTCGGTGCTGCTGGCTCCGCTCTGCTCCTCGCACGGCCCCTTCAGCACCACGGAGCCGTACGGAGCTCGGTGCTGCTGGCTCCGCTCTGCTCCTCGCACGGCGCCTTCAGCAACCTCGCGCTGCCCCCAGCGCCCCGAGGACGGGCGGGGAGAGCTCGAGGGCCGGCCCGCGAGAACACGAGTATCTGCTGAACCACAACTGGGCTATCGGATCAGCAATTCAGGTGTGACACAGATCATCGCATTTCGCTAAAACATCACAGCTCTTGTAATGACACCATACACTGCAAAAACCGGCACAAATCGGAGCGCAC
Organism: Streptopelia decaocto; assembly: GCF_964273445.1. Classification (NCBI taxonomy): domain Eukaryota; kingdom Metazoa; phylum Chordata; class Aves; order Columbiformes; family Columbidae; genus Streptopelia; species Streptopelia decaocto. The sequence goes on along the minus strand of NC_138678.1, from coordinate 5,308,677 downwards.
TGCACGGTTATCATTATCTGCACAGCACAAACATATAATTAGATGTGATACGAGGGCAGAGTTAATGGCATTTGCTAAGTATTAATATTAAATTTCATATGGTACAAAAGATGTGTTTTTCACATTATTCTGTCATTTAGTTTTTCTTGCTTTCACCTTTTTCCGTTTTTCCCTGACCACCTTCTCGCAGGCTGCATTATTGCTGCTATCACTATCTCTGGCGTTCCTAATTTTAGCCGTGTCTGTTTTTTGAGACTATTTATGTGCTAAGTATCTTTGTTAATGGTAACCAGACTCTTTAGGATGGCGCGTATGAGTGACAGCCAAGGGAGTCACTTTTTACACAATTCCTGACACAATATTTTGACAATCTCATTTTCGGGACGACACGATGATTGTCAGCTCGGTTACAAGATGGTTGTTGCTCCCTGGTGGAAAAAAATTGAGGAAATGGAAGGAAATCCAATTCCCGGCTGAGTGGTTGTCAGGGCGGCACGCCGGGCGCTGCCCCCGTCACCGCGCACAGCGCCGCCCGGCGCCCGAGACGCGCGGGGGAGCGAACACCCCCGCCCCGGCGCTCTGAACGAGCATCTGGAAAATGCAGCTCATCCATCACCTCGCGGGCTGGTAACAACGCTGCCGCCATTCCTGCTCTTTCCTGCCTACCGCAGCGCCCGGAACAGAATAGAGCATTGCTGATGGAGACGCTCTGGGGATTTCTCTTTGTTTTTAGAAGAGCAACATTACCACGGGGGCTGAAAGGGAAAACGCGCGTCAGCGCCCAGGCGGGTGCCACGGGACCGGGCAGGAGAGCGGCGGGAACGGGGCGGAATGCTGGGGGAACACTGACTCCATGGTACAAGGAGAATGCAAGTGGAAATGTTACGGGACATGCATCTCTCTTGAGAAATCTGCTCGTGTTGCAAAAAGTGCTGCTACCAAAAAAAGGCCTTTTGGGCAAAGGGAACACGTGGGGCTGGTCCTGGGGCACTTTGGGGGAAGCGGGTGGGAAAAGTCCTGACTGTCTAATTCGGGGCCCGGAGCTGCACCCTGTCTGAAACTCTCCTTCCTCGGGTCTTCAATACCAAGTTCAGACCATTTCCCTTCTGTCCAGACACATAATGAAATGCACCTTCAAGCTCTAAGTATACTGTTGAATGGAATAAGTATTTTCTGGACAACACTAAACTGGATGCCACAAACCCAAGGGAGGGCTGGGATTAACCAGGGTGGGTCACGGGACCATTTTGAAGAGTTATGAGATTAAATTAAGAAAGAGAAAATTCAGGCTGAATATCAGGAAAATCTTGTTGGCAATAAGCTTATTGTTGCTGTGATTTATGTAGCCATTACTGCCTAGAAGCTTACATCAGGGCCTCTCTACAGATCTATAAATTAAAGATGGGGGCCTCAATTTAGAGGTGCACGACGGATGATAAGATACCGAGGCTGCTGCTGGATCAGGTGCTGGACAAACGCGTCCCTGAAGACAGAGCCTGGACCGGACAACCCGCAAGGCAGACGTGCTGGCAGAGGATCTGGAGCGGGGGGGAGCCCAAGCGAGATACAAAGGATGACGCAGGACATCGTGGACAGAGACAGGACTGTGATTCACGCCTCCCTGCAGGAGCATTATAGAACCATTTTGGTTGAAAAAGACTCTCAAGATCACCAAGCCCACCCGTTCCCCACGCTGTCCCTGCCCCGTGTCCCGAGAGCCTCATCTCCGCCTGCCCAGCCCCCAGCTGGTGCAGATCCACACTGTGCCAGGGATGACCAAACACAATTTCTTCTTGGGGTCTTGTCAGAGCACTTCTCGCTCCAGGCCGTGCCCGTCCAGACCTTCGACTGTCTAATGGTCCTTCCAGCTACGTGTGTGGACCTGAAGACTCACTTGGTGCCAAACTTCAGCTGTGTTCAACGCCTCCCTGGAGACTTGGCCCTCTTCCCCTCACCACGGGTCTGCGCGGGGGCTGTCGCTGTCCTGTGCATGTTGCACTTGTCCCAGGGGCTTTGGGGTCCGGGTCGTACGGACTGATTGCTGGGGCACCAGGTGGATGCTCGTGACGAGCTGCGCGGGCACGCGCTGACGCCTCCAGGCGCGTCCGCAGCGCCGCAGCAGCGCGATACTCGCTCAGCACCCAGCGCCGGATCCGGGGCGGCTTTAGACACTCATTTCACTAATAGATGCGGTGACACTGGAGTTCGCTGATGAACTCTGTGGGATTTAAACCCTGCCACTGCATCACATCTGATTTGATATAAAGCAAGGTCACTCCCCAGCCTTTAGGTTATTCAGGATTAGAAAATTGAAGCCATTTGAACTGAGATGATATTTCTTAATATAATAAAGGCTGGGAAATTGAACAGTAAGAGCGGCTTCTTGTTACTAGCTCACAGAAGGTGCTTTTTAAAAATTAGAGTAGAAGGCGGGTGACTGTAGTTTAATCCCAAGATAAATCACGTTTCCGAGAGGGCCAGCAAAGCTCAGGAGCTGATGTGATTAAAGCCGTGGTGGGGCAAGTCAAAGCGCTCGCTGATGATTCTCACTGAATTACGGAGGGTACGCAGACCTTCCGCGCTGTCAGTTCATGCATCATGATACGCTGGACGCGCTTTTCATTTGGGGTTGTTTCTTGATATTTCCCAATAAAGGGAAATAACAAATACAACAAATTCATTTCTTTGCATTGCACTTCTAGAAATCTTTCTCCACATTCCTAAAGTCCGGCAGACGGCAGCGAGAGAACACAAACTGAACCAGTTACAGTATTTTTAGTCCAAATCCCTCTCTCTCCTACTCTGTGTATATTTAAGCACAGAACAGCTTCTCAACCAAAGCGAGAATTTCAGCAGGAAGCTGTTGTTTGGTTAAAATATCTCCCATTTCGATCGCTGAACAGTTTGATTCTTTGCACAGCGTTCACATTTTCTTCCCGCTCCTTGCTCGGCTCTAGCCCACATTTCCCTGTTGGAAACGCTCGGTGACAGAAGTGTTCATGGTTTTGGTGGAAAACACAACATCTCTTTTTCTAAAGAATCCGAGTGCGGAGGGCGCCCCCTTCCCTCTAAAGAGCCTGAATTCAGAATTAGCTGAACTTGATTTGTTTCATCCAAATGGGCTTCTGGAGGAGAGGAAACAACGGAATCTCTTTGTCTTTGACAAAACAAACACAAGCAGATTGAAACTCACGACAGAACAACTTGCTAAGGGCAGGACAGCCAGACACTGAGCAGGGACACGGGGGACAGGGACATCGCCAGCAGCCAGGGGCTTCACCGGGGTTAAGCGAGCCCTTGTTGCAAGTGGTATCTAGATATATATGTATATATATGTATATATATATACACACCAGTTACTCTCTGCCATAACACGGACTAAGCGTTATCAGCTCTCTGCAGAATACCAAGGTTGGGCAAGACCATCAAAAACTAACAAAACCCAATCGTTTCTGCCCCTGGTGCCGTGTAAGGCGGCCGGGCAGCGCCAGCCCGGCACGCAGCGCGGTGCTGGGGCTCCTGCCAGACCCGCAAACGGCGCTGGAGCCGGTCAGCGTGGTCAGAGCCGGCAGAGCCCGTTCTGCTTACACCGGCTGGGAATGCAGCCCCCGTATTAACATAATCTTCTGCTTTGTTGGTGGAAAGAGGTTTGTTTTGCCTACTAAAAGAGCAAAAGAGAGAGTGCTGCAGACAGCCAACAACGGCTTATCCGAGCTGGGGGTGCCTCTGTAGATCACAGTGGTGCAAGAAAGGAAAAACATATAATTAAAGCGTATGTTATCTTGTGAGAGTATCTGTAACCAAATCCTGTGTCTGTGGTGCAGGCGGCGCTTGGAAGGAAGGCGGCTGGACTCTGACCCGTGCCTTATTGAAATCTGTGTGTGTGCAGACAGGACGGGCTGCGCTGGCCAGCGCGCCGGGCCAGGCCAGGCCAGGCTTCCGCCCGCCGCCTGTCACTGCCGCTGGGGCCGAGCTGTTTGCACAGCTAAACAAACGGATCCCAGCCCCGCTGCCTCTTATCTCTGCTACACACACGTAGTGGGCACAAGTTAGAGAGGCCCCTCTCACAGCATCGCTCGCTCGGCGCTGGGCGGGAGTCCCGAGCTGGTTCCGCGGCCTCCAGGTTTAGCTCAGAGCCGTCCCCGCGCACCCTCGCGGGCGCGCTCGCTGCTGGCTGCAGGGCCTGCGCTCCAGGAGCGCCCGTCTGCTCCGGCCTGCTGCAATCCCGGCACAGGAACCCCGGCTCGAGCTCGGCTCTGGCTGCCGCCAGCGGCGTTTGGCATGTCCCGCTCTCGCTGGCCAAGGCTCAGCACCATCCCGGGGACACCGCGCTCTCCACTTCCAACCTCCTCCTTTGCTGTCTGCCCACTGATGCACACGGAGATCACCCAAACGCTCCCTCCATCCCATGGAAGGAGCCCGCACGCTGGGCAAAACCCGCTCACGAGCCATCCAAGAGCCATCCGGGCTCCCAAGGTCAAGAAACCAAAGCTCACATGCTCTTTTTCTCGTGCACGTTGGCTGCACCGGTTCACTCCAGAACGGCGGCAGAGCGTGCCAGAGCAAGAAACGTAAAGCGGACGCAGACAAAACAGCCTCGGGTCCACGGCTTCAAAGGAGCCCCAAGAAACGGGCAGGGCTGCCGAGAAGAGGAGCTGGGGCGGCTCTGCCTGCACCGCGCCGTCCTGCCCCGTCCCACACCCAGCGCCGTCCTGCCCCGTCCCACCCAAGCGCCGTCCTGCCCCGTCCCACCCAAGCGCCGTCCTGCCCCGTCCCACACCCAGCGCCGTCCTGCCCCGTCCCACACCCAGCGCCGTCCTGCCCCGTCCCACCCAAGCGCCGTCCTGCCCCGTCCCACGCCCAGCGCCGTCCTGCCCCGTCCCACGCCCAGCGCCGTCCTGCCCCGTCCCACACCCAGCGCTGTCCTGCCCCGTCCCACACCCAGCGCCGTCCTGCCCCGTCCCACCCAAGCGCCGTCCTGCCCCGTCCCACCCAAGCGCCGTCCTGCCCCGTCCCACACCCAGCGCCGTCCTGCCCCGTCCCACACCCAGCGCCGTCCTGCCCCGTCCCACGCCACGCGCCGTCCTGCCCCGTCCCACACCCAGCGCCGTCCTGCCCCGTCCCACACCCAGCGCCGTCCTGCCCCGTCCCACGCCACGCGCCGTCCTGCCCCGTCCCACACCCAGTGCCGTCCTGCCCCGTCCCACGCCCAGCGCCGTCCTGCCCCGTCCCACACCCAGCGCCGTCCTGCCCCGTCCCACACCCAGTGCCGTCCTGCCCCGTCCCACACCCAGCGCCGTCCTGCCCCGTCCCACCCAAGCGCCGTCCTGCCCCGTCCCACACCCAGCACTGTCCTGCCCCGTCCCACACCCAGCGCCGTCCTGCCCCGTCCCACGCCACGCGCCGTCCTGCCCCGTCCCACACCCAGCGCCGTCCTGCCCCGTCCCACACCCAGCGCCGTCCTGCCCCGTCCCACCCAAGCGCCGTCCTGCCCCGTCCCACACCCAGCGCCGTCCTGCCCCGTCCCACACCCAGCGCCGTCCTGCCCCGTCCCACCCAAGCGCCGTCCTGCCCCGTCCCACACCCAGCGCCGTCCTGCCCCGTCCCACACCCAGCGCCGTCCCTCCCACGCGGCGTGCACCCCCAGTCAAACAGGCAGCAGGAGGGGGGGCTGCCCCTCTCCCCACGGGCCCACCCGGCCTCCCGCGGTCAGGAGGGGCTCCCAGTGCTCCCACGCAAACCAGCGCTCTTTGGGTTCTCCCCTCAAACTGGAGCCGTCCCAGGGACGCGGCAGCCACGGGAACCGTGTTCTTCCCTGCACCACCATGTCCTACCAGCTACCGCAAGAATGGACAAGAGACGGGAGATGACGAGAGAGAAACAGCTTCATTCCCTGCTCCCTCCCTCTGCAAAGCTCTGTCAAGGATAACAACCTCGTATTTAGTGTAATTTACAGTAACTGTGTTTTAATAGATGTTGTGGGATTCTCAGCCTTATTATGAAAATCCTCTTATGAGCAGCAGCTCCTTTAATAACCTGGGCTGCAGAAAAGTGTCTGTCTATTTACATCTATTTGCATGTATTTGCATGCGAGTTGCTAATACGAAAATCTACAAAGCTCTGATGAATTCACATTTGAAGTCTGCCCATGGTTTGAAGGACCAGGAACGCGATGGTGCGACTCTGGTGCGCGTGCGAGTGTCGCCCAGCGCCCCCAGGGCTGCAGGACAGAGCCCCGGACGCGCCCTGGCGATCCCGCTGCTGGAAGGATCCACGAGCGGATCCCTCGCAACTCCAGCCGTGGGATCAGCGTTCCCTGAGCGCTGTGTGTCTGAGGATGGTTTACCTGCTTTGGTAGTGGCAGATGGTAAAATTATGGAAAATGAAGTTGCTACAGCAAAGAGAAAAATGAAAAGAGTGCTGTCAAAACCCGCAAAGCGTTTCACGTTGGGAACGGCAGGATCGCACACCCACGCGTGAGCGGTTGGTGTCTGCGCAAAGGGACACGTGCCGTGACATCCCAAGGGTTCATTCACTAATCTCATTGGTACCGAAAAGGAACCATTTCTCTGCAAAAACCCCGAGGACATTGCAAGGAACTGTGCGGTGAGATTGAACTGGTTTGAACGCGGGATTTCCATAGTTTGGGAATGTTGCCATTTCCCACACAACTTCATTCTGGTTAAAAAAAAAAGTCCAAATAATGAAAATAACATGAAGAGGGGAGCAGGAATTCCGAACATTTTCTATGCTGGACACCACGCGGGGGTTTGTTCAACACGGCCACATCATCCCGGCTCAGTTATTTCAACTCCTACCATGCCCATGGGGTAAAATGTTGTTTCAATGATCCCAACCATTGCCATGTGAAATCTGGAGTCGGAGACAACATGAATAATGATACAATAAAATTGATCAAAATAAATGAAGCATAACAATAACACAGAAAAAATTTGCAGATTTACTGTTGTGAAACAGCAGATTTAGGACACCATTGAAAACAAACGACACCACTGAAATGAAACAATTCAATGTCCCATGGAAAATGATGTGTAAATTGGCATATTTGCACAATGTTTCAATTCTGCACGAAAAAACTCAAAATCTTAAGCATAACATAAATAATCGGGGCCAAAAGCACACGCCGAGAACTTCAGGCAAACTCATTCCAGCTGGCGTCTCGCTGGGAATATCTTGCAGACCAGAGCACGCACCAACCCCATCGACCTCAGCGCCCTCGCGCCGCCCCTTCCGTCCCAACCGCTGATCCAGCCCTGAGCTCGTCAGCACCCGAAGGAGCCTGGGATCAATCCCTGCTAACGAGCCCATCGCCCAAGCTCATTACACCCCCCAATCCTCTTGAGTTACCCTTTTACATCTCATCCTCATCTCGTTTTGTTTTTGAGCATCTCACAGAAACAATATTACATCCCCATCGACTACCAATATGAGGTTAGTCCAGACAATCTGGTCCTTGGGTGGCATCTTTAGCGCTATTAAGAATAAGAAGTCGCATCAGGGTCTCTGCTCATCTCCCCCGCAAGTGAAAGCCCTTATTGGAGATTTCTTTCGATATTTCATTAATTCTCAGACATGTGCTCTGGGAATGTCAAAGTGTCAGGATCTTCTGGAACGAAGCGATAAACACAACTGGCATGGAATCAAGCACCGAATTACCCAGAGCGCCGAATCGGCTTCTCCGGGTGCACGTTACCACAGCGCCGGCCCTGCAGACGCACCCCCAGGCTCCAGCCTCACCCGAAGCAAAAACCCCAAACGGCAATAAGCGTAAAGTGTAATAATCTCAGGAAATGTGCGTGTCCTCTCCTGCTGAACGGATGTGCTTGGCGTGTACCGCTAGCTGATTTAAGCTAATTATTTTTTGTGTTTATATTTATTGGCTGTGATTAGTTATGCAACAAAGACTATGGGAGAACAAATCATGTCAGTGCCGCTAATTGGAGAGAACAGAAGCAATAGCGAAAGCAGTAATTTTTATATTTTACGCATGAAAAGGAGACCTGATCCTGCTGGTTGTAAATCAATAAAGTGCTGCTGAGGTCTCCATCTGAGGACATGAACCACGGCCTGAAAAACAGCGCATGCTATGAGTTACTCCTAATGTTCTGGGCTCTGTCTGTAAAGCTACTGAAAACCACGGATTTTAGCAGAATAAAGCTGGGGCTGGGGTCAGAGCTGCGCTGGAATAAGGCACCGCAGAAAATAAGACACATGGCATCTTGCTCCTTCGGTTGGCGTGCGCTGTAGGAGCTGGAGAGTGCCCGGCTCTGATTAGAACTGGTTCCAGATGCAGAGGTGACGCATCCAGCCTCTGCTGGCTCTCCCTGTGCTGGGAGGCTGACCCAGGAGCTCAAACCCAACACCCCCGGCCTGTGACCCCTGAACCTCCGCAGAGCTCTGGAGCCGTTTCTGGACGCCGTGTCCCCTCCTCCACAGACCCCACCAGCACCTGCGCCCTCCTGGTTTCAGCAGCGAACCAGCAGCACCCTGGCCCCGCGCTGCCCTTCGTTCCCAGCAACGCTATCTTTGTTTCTTTCCGAGTGCAGACCCTGCTAATTTATGTTAATTGGAATTGCACAGGTGGCGTTTTTCCCTCCCTGCATGTCGCCCGCATCCTGCTGTGAAATAGAGCTGGCTCTATAATCTACAGCAGCGGAGCAACGGGAGCCCTCGCATGCAAAGCATGTCCACCGCGTGCCTTTCCTTCTGCCTTGCCTTCTCCTGCCCTTCCTCAGGACGAGGTTTGTGTATTCGCGTGGTTTTGAAGCCTCGCTGGGCCACGATCACAACTCCCTGTTACTTATTTATCTACAGAGCTGGCTACCCGGCCACACCGTAGGACAAGATGGTTTTCCCTCCTGGCTCCCATACTCAGTTTTGGGGGAAAAAAGGCAAAAAAAGGCACTACTTGTGCATGCCTGTGTGCCGGGGACACTTGTTTTTGGGTCTGTGGGGTGAGTTTGTGCTGCAAGCCCAAGGCTGTGGATGTGCAGGGTCCGAGCTGGGACCCAAACTCCTGTCCCAAGCGGCCCCGGCAGGCGAGAGCAGCGGGGACAGCTCAGGGCCAGCTCGGGGACGGCTCGGGGACGGCTCGGGGCCAGCTCAGGGCCAGCTCGGGGCCAGCTCGGGGCAGCTCGGGACCAGCTCGGGGCCAGCTCGGGGCAGCTCGGGACCAGCTCGGGGACAGCTCAGGGCCAGCTCGGGGACGGCTCGGGGACAGCTCAGGGCCAGCTCGGGGCCAGCTCGGGGCAGCTCGGGGCCAGCTCGGGGACGGCTCGGGGCCAGCTCAGGGACAGCTCGGGGCCAGCTCAGGGACAGCTCGGGGACAGCTCGGGGACAGCTCGGGGCCAGCTCAGGGACAGCTCGGGGACAGCTCGGGGCCAGCTCAGGGACAGCTCGGGGCCAGCTCGGGGACAGCTCAGGGCCAGCTCGGGGCCAGCTCAGGGACAGCTCGGGGCCAGCTCGGGGCCAGCTCGGGGCAGCTCGGGACCAGCTCGGGGACGGCTCGGGGTCGGCTCGGGGCCAGCTCGGGGCCAGCTCAGGACACGCCACCTGCTGCTGCTGGAGGCAGCTCGGGAAACGCCGATCCTGAGGGTTTGGGGGTTTTGATCACTAAGGGAGTTTTTAAAACTGGCTTCTACCATGAGAGAATTTGTTTTACCAGCAGATACAGCAGGGGCTTTCATCTTCTGCAGGGAATTAGCCAGATACGTGTCACTGTAACGGAGATCAGAACTTGACCACAAATTTCTCATTAGCTTGAAAAGCTACCTGTTTTATTTCTGTCCAAAGGATATTTTGCTTGGGTGCTTTCATCTTAAAAACACAAACTTCTAGAAACCCAGGCTTTAATGTCCTGTGTGATTTGGTTTCTTTGAGGAGGGGAAATGCCACACACGGTGGCAGATGCGCAGCACCGAGCCACGGGGGAGAAAATCAACAGTGTCTCCTGGTTTGATGTACGTACGTCTGCTTCCTGGGAGAGAGGTGAACGGGGGTGTTTGCTTGGGTAAGTGGTGCACGCACTCCACTGTGAGATAAATAAAAAATGATATTAAAATTAGCTCTGTAAAAGGAATCTGGAGCTGGGCTTTTCATCACAAACTGGAGGGTCTGTGTGCAGCATGCATAACAAGGCCATGAATATTCTCATCTCTAAAGTTTCCAAATGAAACGTCAGCCCCATCAGAGATAAAACCAAAACTTCTTGCTTCTAATGAGACCGGGATTTCCCCCTGCGCCTGCCGGGGCTGCTCTACCCATCCTGCTGTTGGGGAGAACACAGAAAATACAGCATATCTCATCCCTAAAAGACGCATTCTGGTTTAAACCCGTGTCGCTGCGCTCAGAAAAAGGAATCGCTCTGCGATGTCGTACGGCAGGAAATCAGACGTGATGGTTGTAATTGTCTTCCTATCTGGCCTTAAAATCTATTGATCTGTGAAAATAATTGCCACGGCTTACTGATTTTCCTGGGTGTTTGATGGTAGGTAAGAAATACTCCTGTCTCCTGAGCCAGATTTCCTCTTTGCATTGAGCAAGAATTAGGAAAAAAAAACCAAACACAAACTTATTGATTCAGCATAAGAGGAGACATTTTTAAACAGAACTTTGCTTAGTTGTTTGCTCTGTGTTTTCTGTGCTTGCTCAATGGATCTGGATCACCGAGGCCCCCGCGCCGCCTGCTCAGCACCGCAGGCTGTGTCCCCTCGGCCTGAGGAGCACGAGTCCGATCCTGCGGCGCTCGGTCCCGCTCCGGCTGGGGCTCCCAGCACCCGCAGGAGCCCCAGAACAGCGAGCTGGGCGCATTCTCTGCGTGTGATTGCTACAGGAACGGTGCAGAGACCTCGCACGGGTCTGTAAGTAAGTCTGTAAGTGTTTCTATAGAACAGGCGACTCCCAACGCATTGAAACACGCTCGTTTGCATTCGGCATTTTAAAAGGAGAGTCCTTCTCATCCTGCTCCTTTCTCCTGCAGATACCTGCGTGTTTTGTCTTCTCACTTATCACTGTGGAAACTCAAACATGATATTAGTTTAATTAGAGATCAGCTCCTTTCACGGAATGCAAATGCCCTATCCGGCTAAATCCCCTTCTGAAGTTGGCAGATGCAAATTAAATCCTGTGCACTGAAGTGTAATTTGGCTTTGAACACTCTTAAAGGCCCTCAGTGATTCGGTGGGTGGAGGGGAATTAGTCTTAAGCTGCATTTGTTGCTTTCTCCTCCCTTAATTTGTTTATACGAATGCTACGAAGCAACACTGAATGGAGACAAATTGCCGAGTGACACACGCGGCCGAAAGCCAAGGCTCTACCGGGAGATTTGTGGAGCTGTGAATGGCACGGGTCCGGTCCGTGTGAAACCCCGGGAACCAATGGGCCGCGCGCCACGTCCCGTCCCGTCCCCGCGGCACACGCGGGCAGCGCGGCCCCACGGGAAACGGCCCCACGGGGGGACCCGCCGTCCCGTCCCGTCCCCGCGGCACACGCGGGCAGCGCTGCCCCACGGGAAACGGCCCCACGGGGGGACCCGCCGTCCCGTCCCGTCCCGTCCCCGCGGCACACGCGGGCAGCGCAGCCCCACGGGAAACGGCCCCACGGGGGGACCCGCAGTCCCATCCCATCCCCACAGCACACGCGGGCAGCGCTGCCCCACGGGAAACGGCCCCACGGGGGGACCCGCCGTCCCGTCCCGTCCCGTCCCCGCGGCACACGCGGGCAGCGCAGCCCCACGGGAAACGGCCCCACGGGGGGACCCGCCGTCCCGTCCCCGCGGCACACGCGGGCAGCGCTGCCCACAGGAAACGGCCCCACGGGGGGACCCGCAGTCCCGTCCCGTCCCCGCGGCACACGCGGGCAGCGCTGCCCACGGGAAACGGCCCCACGGGGGGACCCGCAGTCCCGTCCCGTCCCCGCGGCACACGCGGGCAGCGCGGCCCCACGGGAAACGGCCCCACGGGGGGACCCGCCGTCCCGTCCCGTCCCGTCCCCGCAGCACACGCGGGCAGCGCTGCCCATGGGAAACGGCCCCACGGGGGGACCCGCAGTCCCGTCCCGTCCCCGTGGCACACGCGGGCAGCGCTGCCCATGGGAAACGGCCCCACGGGGGGACCCGCAGTCCCGCCCCACCCCGGGCACCCCCAGCCCGCGGTCCCGCCAGGCCCGGCTCCGCGGGGCCTCACTGGAAACCGGGGTTACCAAAGCAGCACCTGAGCTCTGCGGAGCCTCCCAGAGCTCACACTGTCCCTCGGTTCTTTACATTAACAGAAACACAGACATTTTGCAAAAACAATCCACGACAATCTTCCACCACTGCCACAACGCTTTTCACAAACAGCTGCCTAACGGTACCACTTTGAACGTCCCCTCTTATTTTCCCTCGGTGCATTTACCTGGGAGCCGATGTCTATGATTTTGCAGGACAAACACCATAATGTGAGCCTGATCACATTGTGTCGCTCTGATCAATCCTTTTACTCCACACATTGCAATTTAAGCAAGAGGTGTTTTAAGCCATCCCCAACAGATTAATTACAGACCAGCGTCAGCATTTTTCTCCCTTGCTCTGGGCTCAGACAGCTTCGCTGGAACCTTCCTACAGCTTCTACTTCAGAGTCTCTGTTTCCTCCCATGTTCCTCCTGTCTCTGATGATTTATTCTCAGGTCTGAATTAAAATATCTGTTCATCTCAGCACCGGCGCATGATCACGCTGCACCAATTGTTGTGTCCCGCGCTCACCAAGTGCCTTTCAGCCAGTTCCTTCAGCTTTGGCTTCTCTTCTTTCATTCTTTTTTTAAAATAAGGAGTGAGTTTAAAACCTCCCATGTGCTGTTTTGCAGAAATGAATCAACCAGGAGAGTCCGTCAGCAACAGGCCCTTCAATCCTGGTCCTGGTTTTCTGCCGAACATCTTAACGACTGAGCAAATAAGTGCCTTTCAATTACGTGCTTGTTGCAGACACTCCCTGCTTATGTTCTATAACGATGATTTTGGATCAAGAGGTTTGCAGCTAAAGGGATAAACATTTAGCCCAGATAAGCAGATTTGTAGAAATTACTGTTACCCAGAGCCGGTTTGATTCATTGCGAACCAGCACCGGACAGCCCTTGAAATCCCACGGGGATCAATTCATCCCACCAGTGAAATCTGCTCAGGGATGAGTCTGAATTATGTTCTGCTCATAGCAGCATTTCTTCCTGTTGTTTAATATGGCAAAAACAGCCATGTGAGAGCAATTATCTGCTCCATGTGTCTCCCTGACCTGAAACACATTTACAGGGAGATTTTCGGGTCCTCCCGGCAGCGGGAATGGGGCAGCAAGGACTGAACCCGGGGCCACGGGGATCACGGACGTTTTCCTGCGTGGGCTCGAGGGCAACGGGAAACGAGCCGTATGAACTCGTAGGAATTACTGACCCCAATCCACTGGTGTTTTCAGTGCGTTTTGGTAACCGACATACCATTGTGCTGCAACTCACATTTGCGCAGAGGCTTCTTTGACCCTAGGGACGGACTCACTGGCGCTTATTGCTACCTTTACTATTCCAGCCTCGCAGCTTCTCCTGTTCGTATTTCTCTCTCTCTCAGTCTTCCTCTCCCCTCTGCCTCCTTCCCTTCCTCCTGCTTTCAACGATCTATATTATTTTGCGTGAGGAACGCTATGTCGGGAGAGCCCCGAGCTGCGGTGCGGCCGGCGCGGTCCCGGGCAGGACGCGCTCGTCACGCTGCTCCGTCCATTCACCCACGGACGGGCCGGGAGGAGGCGCAGACACGGGTGGGCAGCAAAGCACGCGCCTGTCACAGAATTAGTGCAGAAATACATGGGCGATCAATCAAAGCTACGGCGTGCTCTCCGTGTGGTTCGTTGATATATAACACCCCCAATCAATAACTAAAGGGAAGGGAGAGAAGAAAGGGATTTGATTTAATATTTGCCCAGGCTTTGTAGAAAAGTAAGATTTATTGCAACATAAAAAAACCAAATTTAGCCTCTAGCTTAATAGCCAATTGGTCCCTGTGATATTGCTGGAATCATATTTACTGTGCATCCTAATACAAAGACATTAATATCCGTGTACCTGCTCGGCCGCGTCACGCTGGATATCAGCCGGCGCCAAGCGCACATCTGGGCTTGACGTGGGAACCGCTTGCTTAGGAATCGTTTGCTTTATTGCATTTAACATTTAGAATCCTTGAGAGGTTTGCAAACTACCACCGATATGAGCAAGGAGATCTCGGGACTTGATCTGGCTTGGCCTGGACGGGTCAGACTGAATCAACGGCTGCAAAATGCGCCTGCTAGGTCCAGGAACGGCGATAACCACTGGATGCTCCTGTTTGCCCTTTGCTGTCGACAGCTCGACAATAAACGTGATGTGTCACCACGGGGCACTGAGACCCCTCGGAACAAGACAAATCAGATCATCTTTTCTCCAGCAAATGTCAGATGGTTTAGGAATGGCTCGTTCTGTTGTTTTTTTCTGTTAAATGAGTCCTGTTATAACTGGGAAGCCTGCGATCGAGAGTTAATCCCTGGCTCCAACCTCCCCAGTTTCGGAAAACAGTTGATCTCAATCTTGGCAGGAACCATTGTTTTCAGCCTCCTAAAAATCCAACTCTGAGTAGACAAAGCTCCAGGAACGTTCCCGAGGTCGGAAATGAATGCATATTTACTGCAACAATAGCTGTATTACCCGCCATTCACAGCTCCGAGAGCGAGACACAGGGGCTTCTTCAGAAATAAAACCCAACAGATGTCTCCAGTGAACACAGTTATCGCATCGGCAGAATATTTCTTTCAGTAATCTCGCTAGTAATTAATTTCTCTGTTATCACAAAAGCCATTTCAGAGGCTGGGAAGAACAAAACAACCTGGTTTTCTCACCGTCTCGGCCAACGGTGGTTTCGATGCAAGAGTCACTGGAGACTCCGGCCCCTTGTCCTCCTGCATGGAGAGAGATAACAATGCATTTCCCCCCATAAAAGCGAGTTTAAAAAAGCATTTACCTGTAACAACAAAAGCAAGCGGATAAATAAGAAGCAAGCACACGTGGTGTTTAGGATAACATGCAATTAAAGGATTAAAAATTCATACATTTCGATGGGAAACGGCATTGAAATTGCTGAGCCGTTAATGACTTTGAATGAAAGGAGGACTTATCTCTTCACTCAACCGCAGCGTTCAGAACCAAGATGGACCTTTATCACCGGCGGTTGTTCCACCTGCGCACGCTGGAGATGGAGCCTGAGCACACGTTATCTCAGGGACTGAAGGAAACCTGCGTAACCTGGAGCCGCCCGGGAGGACGAGGCAAGCGGAGGAAGACAAGGACCAGCCTTCTCGCTACTGCCCCATCGCTGTCGCTCTTCAAGAGCCAGTGTGGAAGAAGCAATCTCTGAATGCAACCCAGCTATCTTGGGCCCCTTTTCCTTCAAGCAGTCGTGCCCATGGGATTTCCCCCAGCAACTGCTTGAAAAGGCCAAATTTAGCCCTGTCCTTCCAGCTGCTGCACCAGCGACAGCCTCTCTGATGCACAGCAGGGCTGCGTTGGATGGGATGCAGTGAGGAAAGAAACCTTGTGGCACTGAGACGGGAGGGAAACAGGCGCGCTGTGATGGATGCCCGCACACCGACCACACAAATCACAGCGCGCACTGACACTCCTGTAATTCACGGGAGAAATAAGAAGTGAAACATTATGCCCGTGTCACAAATGATGGTTCTTGGAATAAGACAAGCACTGAGCAACCAGTTCAGACAGCAGGACACAGCAGAGAGGCCACACACGGAGGTTATAAATACTATGGACCCACAATTGTCCTTTCCCAGGCCTGGCAGGACAGCACCGAGCTGAACAGCAGCATCTGCGCCAGGACATCAGAGAACACAGCGAAAGCAAAGCACCTCTCGCTGATTTAATTGCTCTGAAATGCCTTCCATTCTTGCTGTACAAAGACTTTGTCTCACCAACCTCCTTTCGGGTCAACAGGACACAAACTTGGTGACTGACTTTAATGAGATTTTGTTGGTGCTCTGAAGAGTAGAGCGCTGAGTAAAGCTCGACTGCTCCCAATTCGCAGTCCCTCCGCTGCTCCAGCCGCAGGCTGGCCGTGCTGAGCGCCCTGCCGGCCGTGCTGAGCGCCCCGCTGGCCGCGCTGAGCGCCCCGCCGCCCGCGCTGAGCGCCCTGCTGGCCATGCTGAGCGCCCTGCTGGCCATGCTGAGCGCCCTGCCGGCCGTGCTGAGCGCCCTGCTGGCCATGCTGAGCGCCCCGCCGCCCGCGCTGAGCGCCCTGCTGGCGGTGCTGAGCGCCCTGCCGGCCGTGCTGAGCGCCCCGCTGGCTGCGCTGAGCGCCCTGCCGGTGGCGCTGAGCGCCCCGCTGGCGGTGGAGCCAGGCAGGAAGGGTGCGGGAGCGCGGATCGTCGCAGGCCAGGACACCGCGTGCCCTGCAGCCCGGCCCGCGGGAGGGAAACGCTTCATCCGTCACTCCCAGGAGACCTAAGCCCCCGTTTCACCGCGTGTCAGCAGCCTCTCCTCTCAGAGCCTTGAGCAGGACGTCGTCCCCCATCCTGCGTGCACAGAGCAGCCTCGCGCAGGCACGAGCGCGGAACCCAGACGGTGCTGGGAGGAGGAGGACGGAGCGCCGGCTGTTTCGGGGCCTTGGGGCTGGCTGCTCGATCTGTTCATCAGCTTTATGAAAAGCTTTGGGGTCAAAAGAGTAATAAAATAACAGAGGACAAGCCCTTGCTGCCTCTTTGCACTTTCCGCCCTTCTAGTCATTTTATCCTTCCTTCCCACAAAATCATCTCGTTTCGGCTTGACCTTGTAACGTGACAGCTCTGCTCAGCCTGGCAAAATTAAGATGATTTGTCCCCCTCCGTGTTGCTGCATTTGCTTTCGCTGTGTTCTCTGATCCGGTCGCTTCAAGCTCAGGGCCCCTAATTGTACTGGAATGGGGACAAAGCTCGTGACTGGAACTCACAGGCGGGCCCACCCGGGCTCCAGCAGCGCAGGCGCCAGGGACCCCGACACTGCAAACTGAGCCCTCCTGATGGATCCTGACACTGCAAACTGAGCCCTCCTGACGGATCCTGACACTGCAAACTGAGCCCTCCTGATGGATCCTGACACTGCAAATCGAACCCTCCTGATGGATCCTGACACTGCAAACTGAGCCCTCCTGATGGATCCTGACACTGCAAATCGAACCCTCCTGACGGATCCTGACACTGCAAATCGAACCCTCCTGACGGATCCTGACACTGCAAATCGAACCCTCCTGATGGATCCTGACACTGCAGACTGAGCCCTCCTGATGGATCCAGCTCCGGGATCTGTTTTGTCAGCCCCGTGCCGGGCGCAGCAGCAACGCTCGTCCCGCCCGCCCCTCCTGCTCTCACCCCCGGCAATCTCCTCATTGCTTAAAAATATTCAGTGAGGCGACATCAAAGCGAATATTGAGACTTGTATTATTGTTGCCAGGGGTGACATTAGATGAGAATTATATGAAACAATAAGGGCGTTGGAGTATAATCCGTTTGACATTTGGAACATGTTCCCAGTGCTCTGTGCTCCTCGGAACATTCACACAGCAGAACCGTCTTCATTTTCATCACAATATTTGCGTGTGTGAGTGGATTTATCTCTCTTTTTATGTGTCTGTCTGGTCATTCCCTGCAAGGCCAACAAAAAGGAAATATCACTTCTGGGCTGCTGACCTGTCCAGGCAGCACCTAAAGCAACACCCAAAGCAACACCCAAAGCAACACCCAAACTCCTCTGAATTGCTAAAGAGCTCAGACGAGGTTTTGAACCTCCTGGCCAGAGCACGTGTAGGAGGAAGAACCGACCCTACGGTCCTCGCCCGTTATCCCGGAGTCTGCAGAGGAGCCCGAGCAGGTCGTGTCCCGGCTGTGCTGGTGTGGGCACCTCGCGTGCTCCTTCCTAAAGCCCAGCTTAGCTGTTGCTCCTTCTCCAATATTACATACAAGACCTAACGTTTTTAGGAATAAAATCCTGACCTCCTTAAAAGCACCATCACTGAGTTCAACTGGTCTCGAACCGCAACCAGTGACTTAGCTCCAATATTCGTGTATCCTCGTGAACAGCCGCACTGGCACACACAGCATCTCCTCCTCCACAAACTCAATATCCGTATTCCAAGTAATTATCTCAATTACCGATTCAACAGGATGACCTCATTCGCTTGCTGGATTCCCCGTGCACAATGTCTTTCGGCTCCGCGCGCCCTGTGCCGTGTGCTCCTCCCGCCCGCCGCGCCGGCTCGAAGCCCAACCGCGTTCCTGACGGCCCCTGAGCCCCGAGCTGTGAAATCACCCTGCGCCGCGATCGCTTCTCATCGGGAAAACACGCGGCACCGCGCCTTAAAGAGACACAACACGGAGCACAGAGCGCGGGCTGGGCTCTGCAGAGGCTCTAACGCGCTCGGGGTTACTGTTAATTGTGATGAGAATTTGAGCCTTTCGGTACTTGTCACGTTTAAGAGAGAAAAAATGTGGGGAAAGTCAGAGCGGTCAGAGCAGGCGAATTTACATTCCAAGATTACAACAGCAGTCCTCAGCGTAACTGCATTAAAAATGTGTTTATCCCACACAACATCTACGCTTTACATTACTCTCACTTCAGGAATCATTATCTCGCCCTCTGAGCGGCACGTTGTGAGTTATTTCCTACGAGAACCGTGTATCCAACCTGGAGATGCATCCCAGGTTCATTTAAAGTTTCCTGAAGGTTCATGAACTCGCTTGAGTCTGCGGGCTGATTGATGGGCTGACGTGAACGCAGGTGAGACTCATCGGCCTCTGCTTGAGATGCTGAGCTCGTTCTTGCTCAAATCTCCAAGCAAAGCTTAAGGCCCATGAACCTTCCCAAACTGCCAATGAATCAAACGTTTGTAAAAATTTTTGCAGAATGAAACAGCGCGAGATCCCGCACAGAGCGTCCCTGCTGCGAGATGATGTGTCCATCCTGGGAGACAGAGATGGAAATGATTCTGCTGCAGTTCCCACACGAAGGGCTGGAAACCAGAGACGCGGCTGCTCGGCTGCGTCTCACCTCGCTGCAGACGTTGGTTCTGCGCGCGGTTTTATCCGCAGCACCTGGGACTCTTGCTCCCGTGTCCCTGCTCCAGCAGCTCTGACCCGTCTGGCCAGCACTAAACCCTGGTTGCTTCTGACCAGGAAGGAAAAGATATATCTGACCTGATTTATGGGTAAGTTCCTCCACAGGCAAACAAGGAAATGCAAGCTGCTCAGATGGCAGCAGCATGTCTATAGAAAGAACACAATGGCAAAATAAAAGTCCTTTGAAACAAAAGGTTTAACACTTTCTGGTTTGGAAACCATTCAGGATAACCTGAAAACGTAAACTTTTTTCTGCCAATACGGAGATGTGTTGATGTGGCTCTGCTGCCCAGGAACCAGCGCCAGGAGCAGAGGAAACGGCCCCAAGTTGCGCCAGGGGAGGTTCAGGTTGGATTTCGGAACAATTTCTCCCCAAAGGGCTGTGGGGCATTGAACAGGCTGCCCAGGGCAGTGCTGGAGTCACCACCCTGGAGGGTTGGACATGGAGATGAGGGTCTCAGGACACGGGCAGAGGTGGATTTGGAGCCTTGGGTTAACGGCCGGAGCTGATGATGTTAAAGGAATTGGCTCCTCTCTACCCAACAGGATGTTGGAGGGACCAGCCCCGGCTTTCCCATCCAACCTCTCAGTCCTGGGGCCGCTGCCCGTGTCCTGGTCCAGCCCAGGGGACAACGCGGTGACAATGTTCCCATTGAAAAGTGCACGTTGAGCTTTTCACTTGGCATTTATGGAGCCGGGTCCAGCAGCTGCGGGGCCAAGTCCGGCAGCGTGAGGTGACGCCAGCGGGAGCAGCTCCCTGCCCTCACACGGTCCTGCTCCCCAAACCTCCCTACTGGCCTTTCAACTAAGTACGAAGATAATTAAATTTTGCAGTGTGGTTACACCTCAGTAAATATTGTCTGTAAAAATCAATTGGCATTTACTGTACTTAATGTATAATAACGATTCTTATAAATCTAAATTATCCTTATAAATCTAAATTAAATGCCTAGGTTTAAATGTATTTAGGACATTTAATTAATAAAGTGTTACCAAATAACCATTACTAATCTGTTTACTTCAAGCCTGATTTCCACTGCCAAAGGATTTATTTCCCAGCAGCGTGTGGGAGGGAGAACGCACGTGAAAGGGTTTGAAAGGGTTTGAAAGGGTTTGAAAGCCGCGGCAGGTACCAGAACACCCAGAGCCTGCCCAGGAAACCCCATCTCACCACCAGAACGGCACGTTGCACCGTGAGCTGCGGACCGAGCTCTTCCAAGCCAAGCTCCATTCTGACCATCTGGAATTTCATGTGTTCAGAGAGTTTTGAGGTCTGAAACATCTTGTTCTGATATCGACCTAATTAAAAGCTCTGGTTTTCTGTTTAGGTTGATTTTCCAATTCATATTTTAACTTGCAAAGAGAGAAAACAATTAAGGATTAAAAACTCCAAATAGAAAAGAACTGATCTAAAGAAAACCTTTAGATTAGACATGAACATTATATGGATTATCCATTTGTGAAAAACACAGATTTTTACTATTTTTCCCTGGAACTTCTCCTGAAACTGCCCTTAATTGAGATCTAACCTGCCCTTAACTGAGGTCTAACCTGCCCTTAAGTGAGATCTAACCTGCCCTTAAGTGAGGTCTGAAGGGCAAAGCGGCTGAGCCAAGGTCCATGGCGGAGCCTGTGGCACCAGGGCCCTGAGGTCCCGCCCCAAGCACAGCTGGTTGATGCTGAAAAGCCCAGATGTTGGTCAATGGGCTGTGGCCGAGCGGGCGCCGAGCCCACCGGCTGCGCGGGCCAGCTCCCGTCCCCGCTCCAGACTCCCTCAGCAAAACACGGGGAGGCTTTATTTTGAGCCGGGATTTTATTGCTCAACATCTTTCTAGACAATTAAACAACAAAGACTTCGCAATCTCCCCCAAATGAAACAAATGTTTTGTTCAAGCTGCAATGATTTCTTATTCAGTTTCTTTTGGCTGGAAAGCTGAAGAAAACAGTTTGTGTCAAGACAACTCCCAAGTATTTTGCAAGAGCCCCCAAGCACACGAGCCCGCCAGCCTGGCTGCGAACCCGCTGGGCCTTGACCAGCGAACTGTCCTCCTCCCACCTTCATTACCAACCCAGGCTTGGCGCACACAAAGCCAGAGGGTCAAACTCAGGAACAGCGCAGCACGGTGCGGTTCCACCGAACCAAACGCGAGATCTACCCCAGTGATTCATTTACCCAAAAACATAGAATTACGAGCGATAAAAATTATTTCTTCTGCTGCTGGAAACTGGCTGAGACTGTTTTCCCATGTAACAGCAACACCTGCCAGCGCCCAGGCCCCGCAGCTCCCCCCGACCAGTCCACATTGACACGGATCATCAGCTTTGAACCTGTTTGGTGCCCCATAGATATAGGAGGGAGACCCCAACCCAGCCGTGCGAGGGAGGGATCGGCCGCAGAGCGAGCTCCGGGTCCCCTCCTTGGTAGCTTCAACAGATTAAGTCCAAGCACATTAAATTCACTCCTTTACACAAGGCATAAAGCAAGGTTTATGTGCTCATTAAGCCAGAGTTGAAGGTTATAGTCAGGCACTCAACTGCAATTGTCCTAGTGCATTTTAATTAGTCAATCACTCGTACGAGTTAGTTTCCCATGCCCAGTGGACTCGTTCCAGGCACATTCCTGGTGTCTCCCCATGCAAAGAGCAGCTTGGAGAGAGACCCCACAGCCACGGCCGCTGCCCCAGGGCATTTTAGCTCCTTAAATTCACTATGGAACTATAATACAAAAGAAAACACCCTCTAGGAAGACGAGGTATTTTCTAGGCTGTCTTTTTGTGCTTGTTCAGACTGAGTGGCGGCTGGGAGCAAGTCCCGTCCTGAAGAGCAAGAGCTTGAGAAGAGGCGCCCGGCCCCTCCGCCGCACCCGCCGCCCACCTCCCGCAGCCACGTCTGACTTCACCTGTCTAACCAGTCTGATGGTCTCCCTGTGTTTTTTGTGATTGGGCTGATTTATTTGTTTTCATGCGAAGTTTTATTGCTTATTGATTTTCCAAGTCATTCTGAACTGATGTCAGTTTTTATCTGCTTGAAGTAATAGAAATCGTTCTGCGGAAGATACACCGTGTAAAATCTTATTGCCAGCCAGACTAACATCTACAAATAGCGTTAATTACCGTGATTACAATCCCCTTAGATGACAAATTCAGACCCATTGTCCCTCCATCGCACCACACAACCCTCACTACAAAGGACTCGCACGCTCCGGCTGCAGTAAGTGTGTGAATCACAGGCCGAGGAGCGAGCAGCGCCCGAGCGGCACCGGGATGCAGTAGGTGTGTGAATCACAGGCCGAGGAGCGAGCAGCGCCCGAGCGGCACCGGGATGCAGTAGGTGTGTGAATCGGAGGACAGGGAGCGAGCAGCGCCCGAGCGGCACCGGGATGCAGTAGGTGTGTGAATCGGAGGACAGGGAGCGAGCAGCGCCCCAGCGGCACCGGGATGCAGTTGGTGTGTGAATCGGAGGACAGGGAGCGAGCAGCGCCCGAGCGGCACCGGGATGCAGTAGGTGTGTGAATCGGAGGACAGGGAGCGAGCAGCGCCCCAGCGGCACCGGCACAGGCTGCGGGGTCTGGATTCCCCGTCGTCCTGTCTGAGGAAACACGACAATCTATTCATGCCACGATCCTGTGCAAATCGCTCCAGCATGCTTTTTAATCACTTCCAATTACTTCAACCTGATTTGGATCAAAAAAAGGGAAACTAATGACAAATCCAACCACAGCGGGAAGGATGAAGAGGCCCTTTATGGGCTGCTTACCACGGATTCTTGTCATTTTGTCTTTTTGTAGCACGAGATGTGATGACTGCCAAATGAGAAATTGTTCTTCGTAACTATAAATTTCCACATTAGTTTAAGCTCCACACACTCCACACAGATCTCCTGTCGAACGCTGCCCCGGCCCACGCTGGCCGACCAGGAGCGAGCGCTCACGCACACAGCGGTGGCAGCAGCCTGAGCAGAGCCCGCGGGGACAACGGCCCTGCAGCTGGGGACAGAATGAGCAGAGCCCATGGGGACAACGGCCCTGCAGCTGGGGACAGAATGAGCAGAGCCCATGGGGACAACGGCCCTGCAGCTGGGGACAGAATGAGCAGAGCCCGCAGGGACAACGGCCCTGCAGCTGGGGACAGAATGAGCAGAGCCCATGGGGACAACGGCCCTGCAGCTGGGGACAGAATGAGCAGAGCCCATGGGGACAACGGCCCTGCAGCTGGGGACAGAATGAGCAGAGCCCATGGGGACAACAGCCCTGCAGCTGGGGACAGGGCGGAGACCGGGGGCAGAGAGGATGAGTGGAAGAGCTCTCGTCTGGCCGGCAGCGATGCTCTCACAGGCGGTAACGGGAGGCGGTAGCAAGGAAGACTCGGTGGTGACTCGCTGCTCCACCTCCTTCCTCTCCACAGTTCAGGGCAGGAGCTCGTTCTCCTTCTCACGCAGACGGAGCTCCGGACCCGGCTGGCACCGAGCACCCGCCGGGGCTGGGAACGCTGAGGCGGCACCGCCGGCCAGGGGAGCGGGAGGGAGGAGGAGGGGAAGCGCTTCTCAATTTAGAAAGTAATAATACAGCTTAATTGTGCCAGCAGCTGGCAGCGCTGTGCGGAGCGAGGTGAGGCCTCAGCATCGGACCTGGCAGCTGTCTGCTCTGCTGAGCGCGGCGATGGAGCAGAGGAGGCTCCTTCCCGCAGACGGGCTGGAGACGGGAGGGCCAGGGACCCGGCGGCGCTGAGAACGGGGAGGGGACGCACGTGTTGCTCCAGAGCATCTGGTGGGACTTCACTCCATGTCCAAACGGGTGAGGAAGGAGACGGTGCTCCTCGAGGAAGCGGGGGGGAAAGTCATGACAACAAAGGCCTATCTGCAAACAGAGGTCAGATTAAACGCTGTGAGAAAGAGAAGGAATTGGTGGGGGCGAGAGCTGCCACTCACATCCCAGTTGGAGGCTCCTGACCCTCCTGCAGCGGCCGGTGCTCCCAGCTCCGGGGGCGCCCAGGACGGGACCCGACCCTGGGGACTGACGAGCGCAGCTCAACGTGCAGCTCGGCCCCTCGTGCTGCTGCCATCCTCTGCCAACGCCACGCAGGAGGAAGGGCAGATGCGACTGGGATGGCTTATATTTCCACAAGAAGAACTGAGCTCGATTTTCATTAGCGCTAAGATCCCTTTCCACCATTTAGGTTATGGAAAAGGTCCTGAAAACAAGGCGAAAATAATTTACATCTGGTTTAAAACTCCTTCCACTGTCAGAGGGATGTGAAAGATTTTCCACATAACTGCAAAGAAAACCCTTCATTCTCCCATTTCTCAGCTCACCACCATGCAATGATGCCGAAATTGTTGATTAGCTGACATCCAACACTTAAATGTTACGAGCCTTTATTATTTATTTTTGGGGCAGAGAATTACCACTACGTGTTATTTTTATTTTACAGATCCAGCTTCTGAAACTACTTAAAAAGCTCTCGATCAAAGATGTACAGTGGTGCTGACAGAACACAGAGGAGCTTTCGCTGGGGAAAGCCACCATTAATTATCAGACTGTAAGTAGCACTGATAGTGCAAGCATTTGATTTTGATTTAATGTCTAAATAAACTCGCTTACAATGGCAAAGCACTTCTTGTTTAATTGAAAAGCACTAAGTTTTCTATCCCCCCTCCTTGGTTTTCGTTCTGGCCAGGATCCAGGTGTAGAAATAGAAGCACAAACAGAAGGCAAGAAGTCAGTGTGAAAAAGCATCGGAGCCACAGGAGCCTTCTGCCAACAGCCCTGAGCGCTGCCCTCGCCCGCTGCGTTTGCTGCCAGCCTGCCCTGGTGCCTGTCCGTCCGTCCATCTGCCCATCAGCCCGTCCATCCATCCATCCATCTGTCCGTCCATCCATCCCTCCCCTTTCTTTTTCTGTGTCTCCCCTTATCACTCTTGCTGCAATCCCGTCACCGTGGGTTTCTCCCACCCACCACCAGAAGGGGATTTTCATCCTGAGAAAGCTCTTTGCTCCAGCACACCAGTATAGAGCCCAGGGGCTGCAGATCGGGTTTGCGCTCTCCAGCTGGGCGCTGAGCCCCCCCAGGACCCCTTCCCGGGCAGCAGCGATCGTGTGCTCGGCTCCAAAGGCCGTGGGCACAGGGAGGGAACAGGCAGCTTTTCTGGGGCATCTTCCTCCTCCTTAATGTAAAACACAGTGTCATTATTTTCATTTAATAAAGTGGAACAAACTTAAGATGCTTAAACGTTGATTAAAGGCTTTGATCTCTCAAAGTGCGATTACTGTCCTTCTGTCGAGGAAAGTCACTCTGAGAAATGTATATGCTGATTCCGCATAATCCCCTCATTAATTCTGTGTCAGATACTGTGTTTTCTGGAAGCACATGACAAGTCTTTTCTTCTTCCCTTCCTCTCCCCTCCCGAAGCGTTTCTGACCCAGCTGACTCTGCTGCTCGGCCCTGTCCCGCGGGTGACAGCCCCATGGTGACAGCCCCACGGTGACAGCCCCACGGGTGACAGCCCCGCGGTGACAGCCCCATGGTGACAGCCCCATGGTGACAGCCCCACGGGTGACAGCCCCACGGTGACAGCCCCACGGGTGACAGCCCCACGGGTGACAGCCCCGCGGGTGACAGCCCCATGGTGACAGCCCCACGGGCGACAGCCTCACGGTGACAGCCCCACGGTGACAGCCCCACAGTGACAGCCCCACAGTGACAGCCCCATGGTGACAGCCCCACGGGTGACAGCCCCGCAGGTGACAGCCCCACGGGCGACAGCCCCACGGGTGACAGCCCCACGGGTGACAGCCCCATGGTGACAGCCCCACGGGTGACAGCCCCACGGGTGACAGCCCCACGGGTGACGGCCCCACGTGCGACAGCCCCACGGCCCGGGCAGGTAACTGGAAACACAAACCTCCTGCACCAGACCCCGAGTCCCAGCACCCCGAGGCCCGGCCCAGCTCGTCTGCTGGATTCTGGGCATTCTGATCCAGTTAAAACATTTGCATGTGGGATCAAAAGAGCTTCATTTCAGTTTCCTAAGTAAAAATGGAGTTGAATAAAACATGCGCAAAACCCTGTCCCTGCACATCTGACAAAAGATGAAAACCAAATGAATTCCAAGATTGATATCTCTGCAGCAAGCTCTGTTGCACAGGGAACATCTGCGTTTATTGTTCCACATCACATAATAAAAATATCCTCTCCTATTAATTTCAGATGAACATTTTTAGAGTCCTTTAACGGAAAGCAAACCCTCCACGCAGCCGCTGGTGAACATGAAGTCACAGGGCTGATGTTCTTTGTGGTTTCCTGACGATTTTGCAAAAAACCAGGGAAAAATTAAACCAAAAAGGAGTTTTAGAACTTTTTGGTGAAACAGAAGAACCAAAAGGCTCCTGCTTGAATTCAAGAAAACGTTCCCGGTGTGCAGCAGAAAATAAATAAGTAGGTGCTTCTCGCCCACCTGCAGCTCTGGTTTGGCTGAACAGGCTGCAAAGGAATTTCAGATCCACGGGTTATTCCAAATTTCAGAAGCAATTCCCGTTGTCACAAAGGGGCATGGGGACGCTCTTACATCACACAGAACACGGGCAAACCAAGGGCAGCGAAACCAGAAACGCTCCAGTATTACCAAATCTGCACTTTTCTCCCCCTAAAAAAGCCCCAGCTGCAGAACATCCCAAGTTTCCCGCTGAGAACGCCCCTCCCCGGGGACGGGACCGGCCCTGAGCAGGGGGGCCAGAAACAAGCGTCCCGAGCCGGGATGCGGGTGGGACGGGGGGGAAGGTCCGCGGTGACCTCCCGCTGTGCCAGCGGCAATACGGGGCGCGACACGGCCGGAGGAGCGACGCCACCCGCACCAGCGCCGCCCGCCCGGGGCTCGGGCGCACGCACCTTCCCGGGCCCTTCCCGCTTCCCGAGGGAGCGACGAGAAAACCCGCGCGCTGCCGCGCTTCACACGCGCTCAGGAGCTGACGGTGACGAGATTTAATAGCGTGATGTCACTTTAACGTGAAGAGCATAAATAAAGCTCTTAGAACTCTGTAATTACACGTGCATTGCACCCATTAACCGTTCACCTGCCTGCGAGGCCCCGCGCAGCGACAGGGCAACTTCAAAGGGTTTTCTGTATTAAGAACTAAAGTCTCGCTTAGGAAGGGGGAAAAAGGGAGAGGGAGGGAGGTTTGAAACTCTGCGTATCTCTTGGGTGTCAAGAGCGTAATCCGAAGGCAACTCGAGGTCACGATGTTACACTTAAAACTGCCTTGTGCCTGGAATTTTCTTGTAGGAAATCAGGCAGCAAAGGTCCCATCTGGTCCGTGGCATCACTTGGCAGACAAGACTCATCTCTCAGATGCCGAAGCATCGGGATCAGGATTGGTGCTGGGAGCACAGACACAACCAGATTGAGCTCGATAACAATCTCAGCGTCTCCACCAAAGCAAAAGCAGCTCAGTCACTTAAAGCAAATAAAAGCGGCGTGTACTCAATGGGTTTGACTCTGTGCACATTCAAGAGTACAAGTATTCCCGGTCCCCGCTGCCCTGAGCGCATCATGTAGATCAGATAGAGCAGTGAGAACAGGAGACCGTGCCAAAAGCTCTTCCAAAGCCTCTCTGCTGTGAAAGCCGCGCAGAGGAGCGGAGTTCTGTGTGCACAGAGCTCTCAGTTTTCACCCCGCTTTCATCCGGCGTCAGAGAGAAAGCAACCCCAAGCGCTGACGCTCGGCTGCAGCGCCGGGCTCTCGAGCTGGCTTGGTGATGTAATACATTATCACTTGCCAGGCAAAAATAATCATTCCAAATGAAAAGCGATGGAAAAAGGAGAAAGTGAGATGTATTTAAAAATATCAGCATTTTGACTTTGTCTGAACTTTGCTCCAGTTCTCTGCAACAACAAAATCCTAGGGAAATCAGGATAAATCTGGAAAGCATTTTCCTGTCAACAAGTGCTAAGGGAACAGGAGCTGTCGGAGCTCCTCTGAGCCAGCTCTGCAGCTTTGCTTTACTTAAAGGTTGTTAAGGCTGGAATACAAACCACCCTCCTGCAAGCAAAAGGGGAACACAGCCTTTGGTCCTTTGGGATAATGACACTGCATGATGGAAAACTCCCGTTCCCGGCCCCGTCAGCAGGAGCAGCCCCCGCTCCAGCCGTCCCTCCCCGCTGCTGCACTCCTGCCATGCAACAGCCGTTCCCATCCAGCGCTGCTGCACTCCTGCCATGCAGCAGCCGTTTCCATCCAGCACTGCTGCGCTCCTGCCATGCAGCAGCCGTTCCCATCCAGCGCTGCTGCACTCCTGCCACGCTGCAGCCGTTCCCATCCAGCGCTGCTGCACTCCTGCCACGCTGCAGCCGTTCCCATCCAGCGCTGCCGCACTCCTGCCACGCAGCAGCCGTTCCCATCCAGCGCTGCTGCGCTCCTGCCACGCAACAGCCGTTCCCATCCAGCACTGCTGCGCTCCTGCCATGCAGCAGCCGTTCCCATCCAGCGCTGCTGCACTCCTGCCACGCAACAGCCGTTCCCATCCAGCGCTGCTGCACTCCTGCCATGCAACAGCCGTTTCCATCCAGCGCTGCCGCGCTCCTGCCACGCTGCAGCCGTTCCCATCCAGCGCTGCTGCACTCCTTCCACGCAGCAGCCGTTCCCATCCAGCGCTGCTGCGCTCCTGCCATGCTGCAGCCGTTCCCATCCAGCGCTGCCGCGCTCCTGCCACGCAACAGCCGTTCCCATCCAGCGCTGCTGCACTCCTGCCACGCTGCAGCCGTTCCCATCCAGCGCTGCTGCGCTCCTGCCATGCAACAGCCGTTTCCATCCAGCGCTGCCGCGCTCCTGCCACGCTGCAGCCGTTCCCATTCAGCGCTGCTGCGCTGCTGCCATGCAACAGCCGTTCCCATCCAGCGCTGCCGCGCTCCTGCCACGCTGCAGCCGTTCCCATCCAGCGCTGCTGCACTCCTGCCACGCTGCAGCCGTTCCCATCCAGCGCTGCCGCGCTCCTGCCACGCAGCAGCCGTTCCCATCCAGCGCCGCCGGAACCGCAGAGCGCGGCTGAGCGGGAGCGCCTGGCCAGGACGCGCGCAGCACCGGAGCCGGAACCCGGTTCACGATGCGGCATCGTCTGGAGGAGCCCGGGAGCTCCCGTACGGCCGCGCAAACCGCCCCGCGCATCACCCGGCCCAGCTGCGGAGGGGGCTCAGCCTGAGCCTCTGCCTAAGACCAGTTCCAGAGTCTTCAGATGTCAACCAGTGCCAAGCAGGAAAACCCCACAGGAAGAGACCAGACTAAGTGATGAAAACAGCGATGTAGTGATGGGAGAGAGATCATTTTAATTTTCAAAGCCTTGGATTTGAAAGGGTAAGCAAAGCTCATGAGAATAAAACCCACACTTAAGCTGCAGGAACTAGTGAATTACACCAAAGGTTGTGATGATTAGTAAACAATTAGGACCAATGTTCCAGCTTAACTAGCGCCACCGAAGCTGCATGCAGCTCATTTCCAACAACGGGAAAAGAGGAGACGTAAAAAAATTCTAAGCACAGAGCCAGCAAAATTAAACTAAGAATTAATTTCATCCATTATAACTGACTGTTGTAAATTAAATCTAGAAGAAAATAATTGGTAGCACGTAGCTTTTAGAGTTTGATACAGATTAGGGGAATCAGATTGGTTTATTAGGAACACTAAACTCATCTGCCATGCCCGGTGTCTCCAGCACTCAGCCCGTTGTCACAGGGGGTTTGCGGCCACGCGCATTCGCTTCATTAAGACCTAAACCCTCAGCCATCCCCGGAACCGCGGGAGCTGAGCCGGGCTACGAGTTCCCCGGTGGGCAGGACAAGAGGTTTGTGCTCTCGTGGCATCTGCAGAGCAGCATCGTCATTCCAGCCTCGCTCCCTCCACGCCAACGTGGCACCTGCTCCGCTGCTGGGACCTGCAGCGTCCCCCAGGGCCGCCCAGCATCCAGGAAAGCAAGTGCCTTTTGCCTAGAGAGCAAGGAAAGCACTTTGAGCCTTATTTTCTGCAGCAGGGACTGCTGGCAAATTGGATATTCATGTTGGTCTACTCTAATTGCTTCTGCTCCGTACCACACAGCAGCCTCAAAGGACCTCTGCCAGCGAGCTAAGCCTACAGTTTGGTGGGGAGCCCCTCCTGTTGATCCAGATTCCCTTTGCAAAACCCTTTGGGTCCAATTCCTCCCTCGCTAATTCAGTTGAACGCCATGATCAGTCCCCCGAAGGAGTGGAAGTGATGCTGGAAGTGACGCTGGAAGTGGTGCTGGGTCCCAGGCAGCGCTGCCGGAGCCTTCTGCACCTTTCCGAGGCTGTTGGTGACTCTGCTCTGGTCCTTTCGTGCCCTGGATCAGCAATGGTTGTAGAGAAATCAGTGTCGGTCCCATGAAGCTTGTTGCTGTACCTTGAAAACTCAGGTCTGGTAAAGCGGCGCCCGGCAGGAGAGCGGAACCGACCCTCCGGGGCTCCCCACGCTGCCCTTTATCCACGTGCCTTTATACTTCACCGGCATTTAAAAATTCACAGAGCGAAGCTGCCACCCCACTACGGAAAGAGGCCAGAGCCTGGGGGGTTAAACTTCCTTCTCCTCTATCTGAAGATATTCTCTCACAAGGTGAGAAGCATTAGAAAGACCCAGCTTTGAGCTGTAGGAGATTTTAGAGAACGGCAGGAAATTAAGTTATATACTAGCTATTTCTTTCTTTTTTTTTTTTTTTTCCTGAGAGGTTATTTTTATGCATTTATTTAATGAATTCCTTTGGCTTATATAAGGGTAATGAGATTTTTGCATGTCTGCAGCGCTCCCCTTCTCAGCAACATTTCACAGAATCAGAAATAGCCCCGCGGCTGCTCCCGTGCACAGCCCCGGCACAGACCCATCACAGCCCCAGCATGGATCCATCACAGACCCAGCACAGACCCATCACAGCCCCAGCACAGACCCATCACAGCCCCGGCACAGACCCATCACAGCCCCGGCACAGACCCATCACAGCCCCAGCACAGACCCAGCATGGATCCATCACAGACCCAGCACGGACCTGGCACAGACCCAGCATGGATCCACCACAGACCCAGCACAGACCCATCACAGCCCCAGTACAGACCCAGCACAGACCCAGCACAGACCCAGCACAGACCCAGCACAGCCCCAGCACAGACCCAGCACAGCCCCAGCACAGACCCAGTACAGACCCAGCACAGACCCAGCACAGACCCAGCACAGACCCAGCACAGACCCAGCATGGATCCACCACAGACCCAGCACAGACCCATCACAGACCCTGCATGGATCCACCACAGACCCAGCACAGACCCATCACAGCCCCAGCACAGACCCATCACAGCCCCAGCATGGATCCATCACAGACCCTGCATGGATCCATCACAGACCCAGCACAGACCCATCACAGACCCTGCATGGATCCACCACAGACCCAGCACAGACCCATCACAGCCCCAGCACAGACCCATCACAGCCCCAGCATGGATCCATCACAGACCCTGCATGGATCCATCACAGACCCAGCACAGACCCATCACAGCCCCAGCATGGATCCATCACAGACCCTGCATGGATCCATCACAGACCCAGCACAGACCCATCACAGACCCTGCATGGATCCACCACAGACCCAGCACGGACCTGGCACAGACCCGGCCGCTTCGCACCACCCAGAGCAGGCGCTGCTTTCCCAGGACCATGAGCAGAGGCCACCGCCGCTAATTAAAACCGCAGGGAGAACTAACAGAGCTAAACCAAGCTGATTCCAGGTGGAAATGTGCCGTGGCGCTGAGTTTTACACCTTTTTCTGTTTTTTGCAGAGGATGCTCTGGGATGCAGGAGCCGCGGAGCCAGGTCCCCGCAGAGCTCTGGGAAGGCACAAGCGCTGATCTCCTGGTGAGCCGAGCGAGAGGGAGCAGCGCCACCTCCCGAGCCACCAGCGCCACCTCCCGAGCCACCAGCGCCGGCCCCGCTCCAACAGCGCCGCGCAACCGGAATAGAAACTTCTCGTTTTGTAGTTGGAAATATAAAGGACAGGGGAAAAATATAAATGGGGGAGGTGGGGAAGGAGCAACCTAAAAAAAGGAATTTGCTGAATGGCATTTTGTGCCAGCATCGTATTTATAAATAGCCGAAGTGACACTGCTCTTTGCAAGAAGAATTTCTGAATGTTTCTGATCAGCAAAGAGCTCGAGCTGCAAATAACAATAAATGGGGGGAAATGCATATAAATAAACGGCATTAAAACCCATTTCTGTGCGCGATCAGCATCGCATCTTGAAGCTTACATCAAAGGGACTCAATTAGCAGAGACATTTTCTAATTACATGTTCTAATTTGCAACAAATCTGGGTTTCTAACGAAGCCTCGATGATTGGTCCAGATGGTGCGATCGGACCTGCTATTCTGCAGCACGCAGCAGCACGTTCTAAGTGCCAAGACGACCACTTGATGCTCAAGAACCAGCTCCGGCTCCCCGTTTGCCCAGACTCCCCACGGTTAAGCAGGAGTCTGACACAGGCCCTGGACTCATCTCCTGAAGACAGGAGCCATTCCCAAGGCAGGAGGTCAGCCCACGACGGGCTGGGGCAGACGCTGAACCGGGCAGGCTGCAGAGAGCAGGGTGCAGCGCCGGCTGCAGAGAGCAGGGCGCAGCGCCGGCTGCAGAGAGCAGGGTGCAGCGCTGGCTGCAGAGAGCAGGGCGCAGTGCTGGCTGCAGAGAGCAGGGCACAGCGCCGGCTGCAGAGAGCAGGGTGCAGCGCCGGCTGCAGAGAGCAGGGTGCAGCGCCGGCTGCAGAGAGCAGGGCGCAGCGCCGGCTGCAGAGAGCAGGGCGCAGCGCCGGCTGCAGAGAGCAGGGCGCAGCGCCGGCTGCAGAGAGCAGGGCGCAGCGCCGGCTGCAGAGAGCAGGGCGCAGTGCTGGCTGCAGAGAGCAGGGCGCAGCGCCGGCTGCAGAGAGCAGGGTGCAGCGCCGGCTGCAGAGAGCAGGGTGCAGCGCCGGCTGCAGAGAGCAGGGTGCAGCGCCGGCTGCACAAAGCTGCGGAAAACAAAGGTCAAGCAAAAAAACCTGCATATGGTGTTGAGCATCGTGATTGCAAAACAAATCCCAGGACCCGCCAGAACCTTGGCTTAACTCTTGCAAACTGAAAGACATTTACATGCCTTTGCCAGCCGGGTATTTCCCTTGACCTGAGAGTTGTTCCCTCTTCATGTGGAATCCGAGCTCTGCTGAGCGAGCCGGCGCCAGAGCCTGCGCTGCTGGGCACAGCGGGGCTTCCGAATTATCGAATGACCACTAACGGTAATCCTACCAGCCTTCAGTGGATTAAGGAAGATTAATGGACAAAGAAGAGCTTGGACATTCACTTGCATTAATGAGGCAGCTGAGGGCTCTAAGTAGCTGGACTGCCCGCTCTTTAACACCATGTAGTAGCTTCTAGACATTTTGATCCATTTATTTATTTGCTTTACAGATAATGATTACTATTTAAAGATAAAAAACTCCCAAGAAAAGTAATATTAGCACAGGATAAGAGCAGCTGATGTGATGGATGCCTTGCACGCTCCAGCCTGTCGCAGGGTGATTGAGATCAGTTTGATGCCTCTCCCTTGCCAGGGGATGTCGGAGCGGAAAGCTCTGGCGTAGGACGCGCACCGAGCTCTGCTTCAGTTCTTAGAGCAGTAAAGGCAGCGCTGGCGTGAAGATCCCCTGGGAACGAGCGAGGGAGCGGGGCAGGGTGGGCACGGGGTGCGAGCGCTGGGGGCCGCGGCGCTGCCGCCACCGTCTGCTCCCCCGCAGGCGCAGAGGGACCCGCTGGCCCCAGCCCAGCCCTGTGATTAACTGCACCGCCACCAGGAACTCCGGACAGCACTGAACTTTATTTATTACCCTAATTGGTTTTTACGCTAGGATGGAGTCACTGCTGGGAAATACATCTCGGAGCAGGATCCAGGCTACCCCAGCGGATAAAATTAGTGTCCACAAATACCAGGGGAAAAGGCACCTCGCACCCGTTTCCAGGCGAGTTTGCAGCCGGTGAGAGGCGGGGGGCAGGAGCAGAGGCCAGCACAGCGGACAGGACACGAGAAGGGGTCAGACGGTGGGTCCTGGCTCCGAGTCTCTCCCTGCTGTGTCCGGGTTTCCTTCTCCCCCCTTTCCCAGCCCATCGAAAGCAGCAGGGTTCAGGTTTCCTGAGCCTGGGCGGTGTCCCCGATCAGGGGCCCGTCTCAGCGTCCCAGCGGGTCAGTGAGCTCAGGGCGCCAGCGGCCGGTCCCAGCCCAGCTCCCTCATCCCCCGCCCTGCCCCGCTGGTTGGGACGAGGCGGCCAACACAGTGCTAATTAGTGCCAACTTTTAGTGCGGCTTTTCATCTTCCAGGAACCGGGCTGAGAACACAGACTGAATTTCCTTGGGTCTTTTTCCAGCTGCTGACAGGGGTGGATTTAAACCTAGGGAATTAGATTTGAAACGCTCCCTATCTCATTAATAATCTGCCGAGCCATTAAGCGCACTCAGGTTTCACCACCACTTTTTTGCCGGTGCAGAGGCGAATGAGGAATGACGTGACCTTCCTCCCAGCCCTGGGGGCCACGGCACCAGCGCCTTGGGGAGGAAACAGCCACGTATCCCACGCCAAGGGCATGATTAAAAATACAGTTATTGGAGAGCAGATGAGAAGCCTTTTTTATCTCTGGTCTTGATTGCATTTCAAAACTGATGCCTTTTTCCTCCCATTGTTTCATTTACATATCAAAATAATTGCCTTCTAAACTCAGGAGCTGGTGGAGTTGGAGGCAACCTGCCCTTCCAGAGCTGGTCCGGCCCCCGGGGAGACCGGGCAGAGCGAACCCTCGGAAAGCACCGAGACCTGCGGCTCGTGTGTCCGTCCCCAGGTCACCGGAGCCCCCGCGGCACCGGGATGGATCCTGTCACATCGCCCACCGGAGGGCAGGGAGAGCTGCGGAAGGACCGGACAGGAAGGCTGTGGAGAACGGATCAGGTACGTGAGAGTACAGGGAGACACATTTGGCAACACTTAGCGCTTCCCTATGATTTTCCAAGTTTTCCATAAACAAAAAGATTCACAAAAGCTGGAGCAAACACCACAACAGCCTAAACCCTGCAAGGACTGACCTTTTGATTTCTTGTGCAATAGTAGGAAAAGAAACTCTCTTTGCCCGGAGTTTTGGAGTCCTTAATAAATCTTACATCAAAAAACACACAACACACAAGCAAAAAAATCTTAGAACTCATGTGCCACGTCTCATTTGCCCCAATGACAGCCTGTCTCCTTGAGATCTAATGGGAAACTTAATGACCCCCGAATTTTACTCCTGCACAAGTGCTCCTGCAGGACCTGGAAAGTGTTCAGAAGTGATGAAGCTCAGACAATCTGGGGCAAAGCTCCTCACGCCATCACACACGAGTCGGTGCGCAAAGCGGGCGAGGAGGCTTTGTCAACCCGGGGTCCTGCCTGGGCCAGGCTCGGTTCAGCCGAGCCCAGGGATCCCCCTGCAGCGCTGGGTGTTCTCTCTGCCCTGACCGTGTCAGCACGGTGGACAAGAGGCAGGACCGAGCCCAACGTGGAAAAGGATCAAAGATCCGGTGTTGGCACAACCTGACAAACCCGTGCAAGACCAGATGCTGCCCACGGGCTCCGTGGGATCCAAGGCCCCAGGAAGAAGACAGAGCTTCCCAGTGCTGTCACTTGTTAACTGGGAGAAGAGCCCAACCCCCTCCATGCTCCAACCCCCTCCCAGGTACCTTTGCCTAATTGCTCGCTTTCAAGAGGTGGCAATAAAGGTCGAATGCAGTTTATGGAATAAACCGTCTGCTGTGGGCTAAATCAAATGCTAACTGCATTCAGATCTCTCGTTAAAAAAGAATGTTGTCTGGTGGAGCTGTGGACAGTGTAAGAACTCGCTCACCTTGTTTCCCAGTGACTAACAACACACACATTGCAGCACTGCACGTGTTTCCAGAAAGCCCCAGTGCTGGCAAAGGGAACACCGATCAACAGTCCCATGCACAAGTGGGCGGCTTCTTTTCCTTGGTAAGCAGAGCAACACCAACGAAAGAAAGAGTGTTACATTACAGACCTGAATATAAATAGCCCCAGCTAAACCGAGGCAATAGCTCTCCTCCAGCTGTCACGCAGCCAAGCCAATTGCATTGGAAGAACCTCTGACTACATATGTTATAATTTGATGGAAAATAATACCGTGACCTGTTGCAGGCAGGAAAGCTGGAGGTCCCACAGGTCACCAAATCAATGTGAGGCAGAGCCATGGATATAATAATTTAAGACCCAAAAGTGAGAGTAATGGATGAACACTGGATTTCAATTATCCTTAGATAATTCAAATTACTTTAAACTGATAGCTGACCTACTAAGAACTGCCTGGTCGCTAGTCTGCATTTGGCTGGCCAATTCAGATAATGACTATTTGATCCCGCTCTTTTTCACGGAACAGTAGAATTGTTAATAGCAGCGAAGGGTTTCCTTTTGAGCTGAACTTGCAGTAACCTGCTGTTCAACATCTCCCCACGTTAAATTCAGTTATCACAGCGCTGACACTGCACCTCGATGCGTTAAGGTTGTGTTGGCGGCGTTCTCGAGAACGCGCGGGCTGCAGGACAGCGGGGCGCTCTGCTCCAGCACTAACTCGTACGCTCACTTCCCATCACCTTGGTGGCTATTTTAAAATTAACCTTGTGCAATCTCAAAGGAGGAGGAGGGGGAAGAAAGGTTTAATTGCATGACTAACGAACACCAGGGATACAGCCCGGATCTGCACACCTGCTGCGCTACACACCATTTCTGGAGTGCAGTATCATTATTACGTTATTGCTACCATTTGTATTATGTTAGGATACAGGAGTTCTGCTCGTGTACTAAAATCCTGCTGTGCCAGGCAAGATACCAATGTACGACGAGATCATCTGCAATTCAAGAGGCAGAGGGTGCTGTGCTGTGCTCAGCCTGCTGGGCGTTAAACATCCGATCTGCTCCAGCACCGGCCCGAGGAGACACCTGCCCAAACGGCCCCCCCTCCGAACCCGGGGCATGCTCAAAACCAGAGCAACATCCAAATATCCTGAGGCCTCCCCACAGGCGCAGAAGCTGGCAATCCTCCTGCCTGGGGGTTCCTCAAGCGCTTCATTTGCTGTATACGTTACATAGTGAGTCCAGGTGCACAACGACAAACAGGAGACGACCCACCACCCAAGAGCACCGGAGATGCAGCGCACACGGGTCACCGAGGGTCAGGCGCGCTGACCCTGCGTCCAGACCCCGGGCAGGGAGCGCAGGGCTGCGCTGGAGCGGCCAGCACGGCCAGTGGAACGTTCCGGAGCGAGGAGGTGGGATGCACCTGCCGATGGCTCCCCCAGTCACATCCCAGCTACATCTGCTGCACCGGCACACGTCCCAACAGCCTGCTAACAGACCATTGATCCAAGCACTTAACAGAGCCAAGGGAGATGTGTGGAGATAAGACGCGACTTCGCTGACTTCCTTCATCACTCCTAATTGCTAAGCAAATGAGTGGAAAAACAGCCTCAATATTCACTCTCTCCCGCGAGCAACCGGTTACTAAAGTTACGGGTTTTATGTGCCGAGGGGAGGGGAGGTGGTGGGAGGGGAAGCGCGAATCCAGGGGACACTGAGGGTGCAACATCTCGTCTGCTGCGGGTGCTGGACGCGCAGCACCACGGCTCACGGGCCAGAGCTGCTGCGGACCAGGCACGTCGGCTTTCAGTAAAGCACTAAATAAAGGCTTCCCAGAGTGAAATCAATTCTGTGATGAATACCCAAAAGTTCCCACATTTTGCCGCTTGTATTAAGATGAGGATTAATATAATTGCATTGCTGCTAATCTCAGCGCTTGCATGCTTAATGAGACACCTGACAAGCTTTTCAATTAGAGAGATTACATTAAGTTGCTGGAGTCCCAGAGTTTGCTTTATCCTTGACCCTCGTCAGCCCGTTCAACCACATTTTGAGGGGAAACGGGCTGTGAATCAAGGATCTGACCAGACTGAATGACTCCGGCATGTTTTACCACGCAGCCCAAATTAGACACAAGGGTCTGAACTGGGTTGTTAGCCAGACCAGACTGACAACGTTCACACGGAGCCGCAGAGCAGACGAGCATGGAAAACACAAACCTCACGCACATTAAAATCACATAAAAAGGAACAATACAGCAGATCTTCCTTGAGTTACCAGCGAAATTCTGAACCCTCGCCCACCAGGGTTACTTGCTAGAACCAGCATTGCCATGACCAGTAAGGCAGCGAAGGCTGTTCTATCTTGTTCTATCTGCGTGTACCTGCCGCGTGGAGAGGGGAAAGACTCAGCTCGTTTTCCTCAGAAACTAGATCTGATCATTAGAACCCACAATATAAACGTGACCGGCCCTTTCCAGAGCACAGCGGGTTGGAACGGGGACCTTGTGGAGCACCCGATTCCAGCCTGGGCCCAAGGACACAAACCAACCAGACCGCCCGGCCGCCAAACCCACAGCGCAGACGCAGTTTGATGTTGAAAGCAAGTCACGCTTTAATTAACCACTTCTAATTACACCGCAAATTGTTCTAAAATTGCATGTCATAATTTAAAAACCAAAACACAAGGATACGCTGTCGGTTGCTGAGTCTGCGAGCATCTGGTGCCCTTTGAAAGATTGTTAACAGTACCATTCTCTGCTGATCATCTCTTTACTAAGTACGGGATCTTCCAGGCTTGTATCGGTTAATATTGATAGTGGAGTTTTGTCTTAATTGACTAAGAAAAACATGAATGAAATTAGGCTTGTGAGAGAGAAAATTATTCTCGGTGCCTCCACTGGGGACGTCTTCTACACGGCTGCATCCTTTCAGTTACCCATCATCTTATTTAGCAGCCTATCCAGGAAACTGCTCTGCAAGCGCCTCCTGAATCCACCCGAAAACCTGCCTGATTTTTTTACATGGACTGTGTAACGTTATTTCTGGTACAACCTCAGGTAATTCAATGGTAATTTCCTTCCCTTTTCAGTCCTCAGAAGTAACGGCTCATGGATTTTCCCTGCATCCCTATTGCAAGATTAAATGCATATGAACAGCAGAGAAGACATTCATAAAAAGTGGTAAAGAGAGAAGAGGCTTTCAACCTTAAAAAACAGATTTAAGAGACGCATTTTACCCTCTCGCAGCTCTGTGAAACACTCCCGGTAAAATCAGCAAACCCTGCAAGCAGCAGCTTTTGCATCTCTTACTGGATTTAGTACAAGCAGCACTGAGGTTTCTCAGAGTCTCTCTGGCTGAAGGAGGATTCTCTTCAAGCCAGCTCTCTCAGGTTCAGCTCCAGCATCCTCCTCGTGCGGTTCCGCTGAGCCGAGTCCTTCACCTCCCGGGTGACCCCTCCCAGCGCTCAGCACAGACACCCCGTGTCACGGCCCTTCGGCTCCTCCCGGGACTCACTTGGAACTCCCACCAGAACCGAGCGCACAGGCTCTGCAAAGTGCGTCTGCTCTTCCAGCCCCCAAAACCCTTTCGCCCAAGAGGTTCCCCATCGCTCCACCCAGACAAGAGCCAGCGGTCTCTGCAGCGTCCCGGGCACGAGCTGCTCCCGCCGCTCGGCCCTGCCCGCCTTCCCATGGGTTGTGATCAACTAAATATGTCAAGTCCCCGACAACAATCTAATCTTACTCCCGGACGCATCGGCTCGAGCCCTCTGTCTTCTGCTGAAGAATGTGTCTTCCTAGAAAAAGCAATTTTATTTCAGCTGCGGTATCAAGCTCCGATATTAGTGCTGAGCTCCTTGGGAACTTTCTCAGCTAGAACATTTCTGTTCTGGCAGATTGTATCAGAGAACTGGGAAGATACGATGCTTATATGCCTACGCCTTGGCTATAATGAACAACACACAGATATGGAGACGAAAACACAAGATAAAAGCACAAACAAACAAGATGTACAGCAATATACTGTGATTTTAGTGGAAGGGGCAGATAAGAGTCCCCTCCTGGCTGCGCGGCGGCCAGGGCACCATCTCACGGTCCGCCCTTCCTCCGTTGTTTTGTTTTTCCCCCTTGAGCTAGTGATACATTCTCAGTCAGCCAGCGACGTGCCCGCTTTATGGAGAATGAGATGGTCGGACAGAGCAAATGTGGCATTAATGGTCAGGAGACAGGTGCAGGAGACTGAGCAAAACGCAGAAATGACTTGAAAACCTAAGGGGAGGGAAGGCAGCGACAGCAGCTCCTGTCTGTTAAACAACCGATGGCCCCTGGCGTCAATCACCGTGAGCGCTGGCTGACGATCCTCCCGTCGCAGAGAAGACAAATGGGAAGGAGCAGGAAGAGGTTCGGCCGCTCGGGGCGGCGGCGGCGGCTCCGCGGGGCTGGGGAACCAAAGCACGAGATGGCTCGGGAGATTGAGACCTCATTTATTACATACTTTCTTAATTTTTTTTTTTTTAATAATACAGATGATTGCTGGAAAGAGACTATTTGTCAAACCGGCCCCCCTTGCGGGAACAGACCATTTCAGCGAGCGCTCCGAGCGCTTCCTGAGCTCCGGGAAGGACTTGGACCCACAGCAGACCCAGGCTCCCCAGCGTCCTCTCCTGGCACCTGATCCACGTCAAAAACCTCTTATTTGCAAAGGAGCTCCCACAGCAAGAGCACGCGCTGTGTCCCAGAGCTGGACACCTGACTTACTAGTAGCGTGTCATTTTATAGTGAAAAATTCATTTCCATTAGTGGATATTTGAACCTGGGGCTACAGGACAAGTGAACACACCTGCTAGTTTACTCAAAAAACCCCACAACACCTAAACCAAGAACAGACCTCACATTCGGAAATACCAAAGAAAGCCTCAGAGGTCTTTGTTTCCCTGACAGTGCAAAACAAGAACAATAACCTCCTTCCCTCGCTCCTTTATCCACACTTTGATTTATCTGAGCTTGTGGTGACAGTCGGGAATCCCCCCAGAGGTACCGACACATCAAACAAATCAGAACCTGAATTAAAGACAGTTTCCTTGCTTTACATCTGTTATGGGACCCCGATTCAAATCCTCTTTCTTCCAGGTCAAATAAACACCTAACGCTAGAGCCCCAGAGACTCAGTATCTTAATTTCATTGTGTTGCCCAACACGAGAGCAGGTACCCCCAAGCCAGACCGACAGAGCCGGCCTGCCCAGGTCCTCAGCATCCTGCCTCCAGGACGATGGGGCTCGCTTAGCACAAGTAGGAGCTCATTGCTCCGCTTCCAATTTAAAGCCTTCGATGGTTTCTTGAAGGTGAATTTCTAACCTTCTCTGTCTAAAGCAAAATACCCATTTTCTCCTGGAGACAAAGAGCTGCGATGCGCTGGAGGTGCCCGCTAACCCGGGCTGGGCAGGAGCTGAGCTGTGCTGTGCAGGATGCAAGATTTAGACTTTGTCCCCACCAGCGCAGAGCGTCTCTGCAGCTCTAACTCGGTCACTTGAGGCCACACGCCCCAGAGCTGACATCTCTGAACGACTTCACAGCCGAACTCCTCCTAACAGATGAGCGGGATGTCTATGAGATGGCTAAACATAAGAACGATGGAGCCTGGATAAGAATTTAGATTTCACCACGACGTAATGTCTG
This sequence comes from Streptopelia decaocto, assembly GCF_964273445.1. Classification (NCBI taxonomy): domain Eukaryota; kingdom Metazoa; phylum Chordata; class Aves; order Columbiformes; family Columbidae; genus Streptopelia; species Streptopelia decaocto. Next base: position 5,266,891 of record NC_138678.1, on the reverse strand, counting down.
GAGTTCAAATCAATAGCTAGAAAAATACAGAGGTCTACAGTGAATAAAACAAACAAATCTAGGATAATTCTTCCTAATCACTTCAGAGCGAGCAGGTCTGATTGCACAAGTGCATCTGCACTGAAGTGAAGGGGCTGGCTGGTCCCCGCCACCCACAGTCGCTGGCACAGCTGGGGACAGACGGACAGGAGAGGGCTAACAGTCTAAAGGATCCTAAAGGGATCCGCTGTTTGGAAAGGGCTGTGGGGCATTGGAACAGGCTGCCCAGGGCAGTGCTGGAGTCACCAGCCCTGGAGGGCTGGACAGACAGACATGAGGTTCTCAGGACATGGGGCAGGGACAGGCCGGGTTACAGTTGGACTCTGATCTTGAAGGTCTTTTCCAACCAGCATGATTCTGTGATTTGCACAACACAAGTCTGCCTCAGCCCAAAGCTGAACTGGAGAAGAGTTAACAGCACCTGCACCAACATGGGAGACGTCGGGCCGGGGCAGACCCACAGAAACCCCACTGTTCCAGCTCAGCCCCAGGCAGACCCACAGAAACCCCACTGTTCCAGCTCAGCCCCAGGCAGACCCACAGAAACCCCACTGTTCCAGCTCAGCCCCAGGCAGACCCACAGAAACCCCACTGTTCCAGCTCAGCCCCAGGCAGACCCACAGAAACCCCACTGTTCCAGCTCAGCCCCAGGCAGACCCACAGAAACCCCACTGTTCCAGCTCAGCCCCAGGCAGACCCACAGAAACCCCACTGTTCCAGCTCAGCCCCAGGCAGACCCTGCACAGGGACCCCCCCACCGGGGGTCCCACCTCCGAGCTCCCCCCTGCACCCCGCCAGCCAAAGTCCCTCTGAACCTCCCCGGGTGCTGTTGCTCCCCAGCACCACCAGCCGCCGCCCGTCCCTGGGCCCGCGCTGCTCTGCGAACCAGGCGTTGCGATTGCACTCCATTACCTGCCAAAACACCTTCCTGGACCTGCAGAAACCGCGGCGCTTCTGCGGACACCACATGAGGATGACTGACATTTAACAATTTTCTCTCAGAGGAAAATTGCCCGTTCCTCCCCAGAACGAACCTGCAATTTTTTCAAAGCTGAGGCCACTTAGTTCAGGTGTTTCGATTCACGAGCGAGGACAGAATTGTTTACTCTGCAGTGGAGGCGCAGAGTGTGGCAGAAGATGCTCTGATGACAGGCTGTCCCTTTTGCAACAGAGGTTATAACTTGTTTTTAATCAGTGTTTGCCCTCTTTCCTTGTTTCATCTTTAGCTGCTCAAGGCAAAAGCTAAAGTCAGTTTACTGTACATACAGATCACCCGCTGTCCTGTGCTGCGCAGGGTAACTGTGGGAGAGGCCTCAGGCAGCGATGAAAGGGGACGGCGAAGAGCTCTTCCAGCACCAGCCGCCCGCACTCGACACAAAGATGTGAGAGCGGGGTCTCGCATCTGGCATTCAAAAGGCCCAAGGCAAGCGTTGCACAATGGTTTTTATGCATTATGGCAAAATCTGGGACTCAACCAAGGCTCCTCCTGTGAGCAAAGGGAAACCGCGGGGAGCTGAGGGCAGGGACTCACCCAACGCTCCGCCTCAAAACCTTCCCTAAGTTGTTGGAAACAATGCAATGTGCTTTCAGCAATGGAAGGTTCAGGGGCTGGTTTCTCATCTCCCATGGGTCTCAGGTCAGCCAAGGGTGGGATCTTGTTTCACAGGCTCTGGATGTATCCCCAGATTTCACCAACTTGTTCCACATCCTTCCAGGGCATTAATTCCTCCCCCTGCACTGGGCACCTCGGCATTTCCTCAGCACAGGGCAGCATCTCTGGATAACTACGCTAAGACTGCCACCAATAACCCTGGTCGACACGCACTAATCCTACAGCAACAAGGTCCTGGTCAATCAGATCCAGCGCTGCTGCGCGCGCGGCCCCAGCAAACCCCAGGGCCAGAGACAAACAAAGGGGCTCTGAAGTCCCTGGGAGCTCCTGCACTCAAAAGCTTTCAGAATTAAAAAAAAAAAAGGAATGAACATGAAGTCAATGCCTCCTTTGTTGAACTCACCCACCTCTGATGGATTTCAGCCTTTCTCAGATTGCAGCTCAGTGGATGGATTTCAGCCTCCACATTTGCCTTTCCCATGCCCCAAATTTCCCCGCCTCTGCTTACAAGTGGCTTTAGGAACCCCACGGAGCCACGGAGGGCTCTGCCACGTCCCTCCTGCTCGATAGCCGAGCTCTCGGCACGAGGTGCAGGGTGAGGCCTCGGGCTGCTCCCCAGGGCGCTGCTCACGCACCGGGGCCGCGCAGGTGACAACGGGACACGCGAGGGACAGGGATGCAGAGGCTCCTCAAACACACTGCGGCGAGTGCGCCAGGCTGATTTCTAACCCAAGCTAATGGGAGCCGGTGGACAGAACAGTAACGTGCTCGTGTTCCTTAAGCACGCGGAGCCGCGAGCAGAGAGGCCGAGCCCCCCGCTGCTGCAGAGCCGGCCCTGCGGGAGCCCACAGGCGGTTTGTACAGGGCCGGTGGGAGGACGTGAAGGTATTTCAGAGCTGCGAGTGCAAAACCAGCAGCGCTTTCCCCCAGTCATTTGCCATTTCTCCACAGATTTATCCAGGATCCTTCACACCATCCTGGTGACGCTGCCCTCCCCTTGCTAACAGCCCCTGCAGACAGCTCAACGGCATCAGCCCCACTCCCCAGAATTTAAACACCTCCTACATACATCCATTTTCTTATTTGCCTTTTATTTCTTAATGTTTGTCTGCATCTCTCCAACTCCTTTTCCCTAGTTGCAAAACAATGGCTCCCTGCCCACACAGCACGAATTCACAAGACTAACCAGCAGCTGCCACAAGCCACAGAAATGTCTGCAGTGTTTCCATTTTATCCTTTAAATCACCTCAGTCAAGGGGAATTTCCTTTCTGTCTCTGTCAGCAACACCTCCCTTTTTACTGTAAGTAAGTTTGTAGAGCTGGAGCCTCAGCCAAAGTCAGAGGACGGAGCCAGTTTGCTCCCGTGATCCGTTTGGCCTCACACACGCGCTGGGCGCTCAAGCATCCCGTGGCAAAGCTTTAAGGGGTCAGGAGGAGGATGGAGCGGCACCTCGGCTGAATTCCCCATCTCCGGCTCTACCCGTGGTCTTCTCCTGCTCCTCCCCTCCTCGCCGCGGGTCCCGCACACTCGTGTCCACGCACCCCCGCTCCCCCCTGCTCCCCATCGCCGTTTCTCTCTGCTGCGGGTTCGGCTCCGTCCCCACGGTCCCCGGGGACGCAAACGGGGTTCGGCTTTGAGATGCTGCAGCGCCACCTTCAGGCAGCGGAGCGGCAGCCGCAGCCCGGCCGCCCCAGAGCACGGACGGGAAGGGAAAAAGCAGCAAAAAGCAAAGCGCACCCAAACCCGGATCTCTGCAGAGGGAGTCGGTGGCAGCTATGGAAAGCGGCACCGTTTTTCAGCAGCAAGGCTCCGAGTGCTGGATCCTCCTGGAAAGGTATTCGCCTTGCCTGGTTTGGGGCATTTTAAAGTTTAATATTAAAGACTGAGCTAGTTAACGTGCTTCTGCAGCTAATGGAGACAAATAGGATGGCTAGAGGGCAATCGTGCTGACCTGTTGTTAACGCTTGTCTGAACACGAGAGGAACAGCCCCCAGAGAGCCCGGTCTGGCCCAGGATGACTAGTCCAAGCTCTCCAGCCCAACTCACCGACAATTCTCATCTGCAGTGAGCTGCCCTCCCACAGCCGTTGGAAACCACCCACCCCTTTGTCGGGCTGGTGCTTGACAATTCAGGGAACTAAAACCGCTTGGGATGGGAAGCTCGTGCCAGAAGGAAACGTTTCAGCAGAGCAGGACAACGGCATCCATCGCTATATCAGCTTAGACTGGCACGGAGACACAACCTCAGGAATTAGACAGAGCTCAGGCTGGGAAACCTGCCCAGCATCGGCCAGACAATCGATCGCAGGTCTAAGATTGACCTGATCTCGCCCCAGTGCCCTGACTGGAGCGCCCAGCGCCTCAAACAGCCTCGCAAAAGAGCTCCCAGGCAGCACTGAGGCCAACCTGCTGAACCGCCCCTTGGCAGGGAAGGGAAGGTGCTGTGCAGCAAGAAACCGCATCTTTGAGGGACACAAGTCAGAGCCCTTCACCTCCTGTCCCCCGAGCCAGCTCACAGACCTGTTCTGTCAAAGTCCCTTAGCAAGTCATTTTTCTTAATTAATCTCCTCTGCCCCTGCTCCGGGTGTAACTGCCTGGTCCCCGTGGTTGTCGGTGCCCCAGACGTGCACCGTCCCGCAGACACGGCCCCCGTGTCCCCAGCACACACCTGTGCACACGGTGTGACGCTGGCTCGCTGTTCAGGGCAACGGGTGTGAACTGTCCCAGGCTCTCGCGAGCGAGACTAACGAGGCAGCCAT